>NW_022900938.1:24040109-24071508 GCF_012274545.1 Fukomys damarensis | reverse complement strand
GCCCCGCGGCCTGATGGGAATTGTAGTCCGGGAAGAAGCCAGAGGGCACTATAAACTACATTTCCCGCTGAGTGGGTGGCTACGGCAGGCCACGAGGTACAGCTACAGCGCACTGTCTGCTCTTGGAGAGAGCGCCTGAGGACCAGGCCGGGAAGGGGTTGTTTGTTCTTCCCTTCTTTCCTGAGCTCAGGGAGGGCTGGCTCGGCTTTCTCTCGCCCCGCCGCCGGGAGTCCCTTTCCCGGATCCTGCATCAAAAATTCAGAGCTGGCGGCTACTGCTCCGTGGGAGTAAGGGGGGCGTCCCTCTTCAGCCCAGCCAACCCAGCGATTGTCTGCGCCTCCATGGGCCCGACCCGGAAGCCCAACGTGTGCAGCCAGCTGAGTCGCCGGGCGCTGGGCTTCTTCGCGCGTGACGCAGGCGTGGTGCAGAGGACAAACCTGGGCATCCTGCGGGCTCTGGTGTGCCAGGTGACCGCCCGCCGGCCGGGGACGGGACAAAAACAGCGGGGCGCCTGGGTTGGAATGCAGGATTTACCTGCTAGGACTCCCTTTGAGAGAGTCACAAGCGCCGGGGAGGGGATTAGCAAATAGTTGTTAATAGGGCCACCAGATGGTTTCAGTTTTAAGATCCTTATGCTTTTCTGCAGTCTTTTTTAAAGTTGGGCAATAATTGGTCCAAAACGTGCGGGCAGAGTGAGGAAGACATTAAATAATGTTTTAAAATAACGTACGTGAAATTACTTTGAAAGTGATCATTTTAACCATCCAGCGTACAATGAACAGGGTTATGAGCTCTTTCCTAAACCGAAATTCCTTGTGTCTTTCAGGAAAGTACTAAATTTAAAAATGTTTGGACAACTCATTCCAAATCACCTATAGCCTATGAGAGAGGAAGAATATATTTTGACAATTATCGGTGTTGTGTCAGCAGGTAACTTCTTAATGATAATTTTTATTGTCATTTACCTGACTGTTAATCTTACCTGTAATTTTTACAGAGCCACATGACTACATTAGTACTTAGTGAAAAAGAACAGTGGACAAAATGGATCTAAAATAAGACTAGTGAAATGCGTGTAATTTAAAAATCCCGTTAAATCTAAAGTTGCAGGTTGGACTTTGTAAAGTATTTCAAAGCAAAACAAAGTAGGCAAAATGATAGGTTGCTTAGAGAACTGTTTATGATACTTAAAAGATAATAGAGTCAAGTAAACTGGTTACCAAACAGATGTTGTTTTGGAGAACTATTTTTGTTTTCAGAGTACTCGCTTTTTTTGGAGGCGGGGTCTCACTGAGTAGTTCAGGCTGACCTCAAACCCACTCTGTAGCTCAGAATGGCATCAAACTTGTGATCCTCAAGCCTCATTCTCGCTCGTGCTGCAGTTGCAGGTGTGTGCCACCATGCCTGATCACTTGCCTTTTTTGAAGAGAATTTTTGAACCATTCAACAGTGAGACTGAAGGAAAAGCCATGGTGAACCCCCACAACACCAATTATTTAGATTAAAAAACTATCAAAATTTGCTATGCTTGTTTTATCACATTTCCACACTAAAGTTTATGTCTCTAAAAATTACAGGAATTTTTTTCATAAGATCTTTATTAGTATAAACGTATACTATACTGTTTACCCATTTAATATCCTGCTTATAATGCTTACATTCCCATCACCATGGTTAATTTTACAGCATTTTCATTGTTCCCGGTCATAATCCCAAAAGATACATCCTGAATTTTGAAATCACAAAAGATTAAACTCACAATC
This sequence comes from Fukomys damarensis, assembly GCF_012274545.1. Taxonomy (NCBI): domain Eukaryota; kingdom Metazoa; phylum Chordata; class Mammalia; order Rodentia; family Bathyergidae; genus Fukomys; species Fukomys damarensis. The sequence continues at coordinate 24,069,745 of NW_022900938.1, read as the reverse complement.
CTAAAATATTAAAATCTCAAGTATTTTAGTATTTTTAGTCTTTTTGGGGGGTATGGATAGATTTATTACTACTAATCATTATGTAATAATGTGACTATGATCCTGGTGTTCTCAGACAAGAGGAAACTCACACTACATGTTTCTGTGATAACTAAAAAGGACATATCATCAAAATAAAAGCTATAAAAATATATGCAACAAAAGTACACTTTATACAAGGAGAAATATGCCATAAGTTATAAGCACATGTATATCAAAGTAAAAGCTTAGAACTCCTATGTGATCTCTATTTTAATGTGAGATCTTTATAGGTATTTACTGGGAACATGAAAAAGAAAATATCTGTTACTCTACACCTTGTTTGAAATGGTAAAGAAACTATAAGAACATGTAGAGAAACCTTGTTTGAAGAACCTATCTTACAAAAGATAAAAATACATGTTTTAACTGTCATTTGTTTTACATAAAAGATGGGGTAGAAAGTATTGTAGTATCGAAGGCCAAAATCTTCAAAGGTAATTCTCATTTTTAAGTCTTATATAAAAGGGCTAGAAAGCCATATTCTGAGGAAGGGATTAGGGCATCTTTGGTTGTACACAACATCATTTATATCATGGATGGTGCTGGATACAGGAACAGAATATTCCCAATTCCTTCCCTCTGTCGATTCCTCCCATTGCTGTCATTCATATTACTTATCTTTATGTTAAAGTCAATGAATGCCATGTTGTGTTTTTATTTTGAGAAACTTCTTTAAGTCAATAAAGATTAAGAAAAACATTCTGTTTTACCTTCATTTATTCCTTCTCTAACCCTTTTCCATTCTTTGTGTAGAACTGATTTTCTGACATATCATTTTCTTCTCTTGGAAAAATTTTTAATATTTCTTGCAAGGCAGGTCTGTAGCCAGCATATTCCCTCAGCTTTATTTGTCTGAGAAATTTGTATTTTTTCCTTCACTTTTGAAAGATAGTTTTTTGGGGTACTAAAATTCGAAGTTGGTGGAGTTGTTCTTTTCTTGGAATTCTTTAGATATTTCACTCCATTCTCTGCTTGCTTGTATGATCTCTGAAAATAAAAGCCTGATGTAATTCTTATTCTTGTTCCTCTAATGGATAAGGTGATTTTTTTTTCCTCTTCCAGCTTCTTTTAAGATTTTTTTCTTTTTTATTTTCTTTTGCTTAAACGTGATAAATCTAGGCTCGTTAGGGGCCTAGTATTCTCAGCTGTACTGCCCCCAAAGTAGAACCCCCATTTCAACAATGGATCCTGGGTAGAAAAAGTGAGCCCCTTGTCTCTCTCTACTGCACTCACTCACCCAGGACTCAACTTCAGCCACAGAAAACTAGAGGCTAGATAAGCCTGCAGCCCCTTTCCCACTAAGTCCTCTAAACCAATCAGCCAGGAGAGGGAGCCTTGTGCTCTGTCTACAACAGACTGGAGTAGTTTCCATTTTCTAGGGCTGGGAGTATAGAGGAAGGAAGCATGCCTTGAATTTAAAAAGCACAGTCTCTTGCTATTCCCACAGAGCTCTAGTAGATTTTTCTTGAATAAATGTGTCTTCGTATGCTATATGTCCCCAGTGGTTGTCCTTTAATAATTTCTACCAGTTTTGCTGAAGAGTGTCCACAAAGCCTGTCATGCTGGAAGTAGAAATCAACATTTTCTTATACAATCATAATATCACACCTGCTACCATTTAATTTCAAGTTTGTAACTTCTCCAATTTGGAAGTACTTGATTTAATTTAGAACCAGATTTTGAAATGAGACTAAGTGGCATTGATTAATGTTCTAATGGTAAATAATATTGGAGTTCTTTAACATGCCACCCAATGTGTTTTACCCACAAGTTAGAATCACAGACAAGTCTGCTTTCATTCTTGTAAAATTCTGTCCAGTTTAAACCTTTCAGTTAGAAATATCAAAGGTGAATAAAATGTCACCTTGGAAACTTTCTCTTTTAACAGTAGTTTAATTTTAGAGTGCCTCAGTTAAATGAAAACACTTGAGATCACCTCAGTAGCAAACAGAGAAGTATAGTTAGGCACAGTGGCACATGCCTGCAGTCCTAGTCCCTAAGGAGGCTGCAGCAGGAGGAATCAAGTAGACCAACCCAAACCACATAACAAAATCTTGTCTCAAAGATAAATAAGACTGTTCATCAAAGGTACAGTGTTCAATATTGGTAGAAGTATAAAGGCTTTTTCAGCCTATCTAAAAGGTAATTTAGGAGTAAAAAAATTATAGTGTATTTCCTTAGCAATGAATTTTTATTCAAAAACGATACCATTTTTATCCAATTTTCATTTAAAATTTTTATTTCAAATATTGTTCATGAACAGTTTTTTAACTCAATGGAAATGAACGGAGCTATCCGTGATGAATGTTAAGGGGTTAAAAAAAGATAAAATATGATCCAGTTTTGGAAAACAAAGTATAGGTAGTTAATGTATGTAGAGAAAAACTAGAAGAAAATCTAAATGTTAATTTTTGGTAATTTTATAGTATAAACAAACATATTTTTCAGATTTTTTTCTATATGTATATATTACAAATTCTGTGACCAGAAATAAAAAAGATAATGTGCATAAGAAGAGGAAAGCAAATAGCTAATATATTGTGGTATTCTAAATCTCTATATGAAAAGGTATCTCAAACTTGAACAACTACTGCTTCCATTATCAATAATAATAATTTTTTTTCTCTTTTCCAGTGTTGCATCAGAGCCAAGAAAACTTTATGAAATGCCAAAATGTCCCAAGTCAGAAAAAATAGAGGATGCTTTATTATGGGAATGTCCAGTGGTGAGATTTGTTTTTAAAGCATTTTTAGCCTCGAAGTACTGGTTATTGTTAACACATAAAAGATTAAAAAGTCAGGATTATAGTAATTCCTGAATCTTTAGAGCAATCAAAAAGAGAACTTACCCTTGATTATCGTTTTTCCTCATTTTAAAAATCATTAGTATTAGTAATATTTTAAAATTAGAAGGCCAGTCGTGGTGGTGCACACCTGTAATCCCAGCACTCGGGAGGCTGAGGCATGAGGATCACTGTGAGTTCGAGACCAGCCTGGGCTACATAGTGAGTTCCAGGTCAGTCTCAACTATACAGTGAGACCCTGTTTCAAAAAACCAAAAAAATAAATAAATAAATAAATAAATAAAATAAAGTTAGATATAGTTTCTTTAAATCTGGAAAATTAGGAAATGTTAGAGACTGATTAAAATTTTTATAGCAATGTAATCTAGTTTATAATTTACATTGTGTTTAAGAGATTATTCCATTTACTATACTGAAATAATAAAGTAGAGCAACAGATATGTCAAATAGATAATTGAAAATGAATTCTTAACAAGTTTCCTCCATGAAAATTTTAAGATAAAAATATATTTGATAACAAGATACATTCATTCCAGACCAACATTACTCTGATAGTATTTTTCAGACCCACTGTTTTCCTGGGATGTTAAAGGTAGATAAATGCCAGAGGAGTTGAGAGAAATTGGACTGTGGAAAAATAAGTATGGAACATTCTGAGTATAAAAGATTAAACAAGTTTGTTTATAAAATTACTTCTCAGAGCCTTTAATAATAATACTAATGTACATAATGATTATGAATCATTTTCCCAGACTTTTGATAGAACTTCCTTTTTGAGGACTATTTCTAAATCAGTTTTCCATGTCATCACTGTTCTGAGGAATGCACTTAGGAAGTACTACAAGAAATTAAGCCGGTCTTTAAATCTCGTTGGTTGGTTCCTAGGAAAAACAGAACCCCCGGTAGATAAACAATATTTAACCTAAAATAATGCTTGAAGGATAGGCTATATTCTGAATTTTCTGTTAAAATGCATTTTTGTTTTGGTTTTTTATTTTTGATTAGGCTGATTTTACAGTGTAATTTTATGGAACTGCTGATTTCTTTTTCATTGGATTCTTCCCTGTCCATAGAGATCTCCTTTTTAAACATTAGAAAGCTTGGAATTTCCATTTTCTACTTCAACTTCATGTTTTGAAGGTATAAATAACTGTTGTGCTGCCAGCAATTTAAAGCTTTTTAATCCATTTCTATGAGGGTTGGGGGTGGGGTGGAAAATGACAAATTTCTTACTTGAGAATTTTGAATACACCACTACAAAACAGAAAATTTTAGAGCAGTATTGTCACATCAAAGCAATTCTGCAAAAATAAAATTTGTAGTAACCTAATTCTATTCACACTTCTTTAACATTTAGACATTTTGTTCTCATTTGCGTTGAAGCAAGATTTTCCATTAAGAAGCATATTGTATTGTTGTTAATATACCAGTGTGAAATTACTTTTAAATTAATGCCCTTTTTCAAAACAATATGTGAAATATTGTGAACATGTGAAAGACAACTTTTAGTTTAGGAAGTTAATTCAATTCTGTTTTTCTAATAAACAAGTTATAAATGATGTATTTTTTAAAACATTTAAATTTCCATGAAATATAATTACATAAGACCTTGTAGAATAAAAGTATTTATATTTTTATGAATTAGTTAAGACTTCTGGTAGAAAAGTTAAAAATATCACCAAGAAGCAAACAAAAATCAAACTTCTTTAAAAAAAAAAAAAAGCAAACTTCTTTCTATTTCTAAGAGAAGACACCTCTTTAGGAGCATATGTAAAATAACTGTACCCTCATTCTTTTCTGTTCACTTTTTGGTCTAAGCAAATACTAAATTATTTTCAACCTCAATCTTTTGTGTGTGTGTGTGTGTGTGTGTGTGGCCCTTGTTTTGGGGGGGGAATTGTTTGATTTTGGATGTTTTTGAGATAGGGTCTCTCTGGGTAGCCCAGGCTAACCTCAAACTCACTATCTATCCCAGGCTGACCTCAAACTCATGGTCCTCCTGCATCAGCCTCCTGAGTGCTGGGATTCCAAGTATACACCACCACACCAAGCTCATCAGTTTCTCTATTCTTAATTTTACTCTTACAACTGCCTCTGATTCCACAATTCAAAGCAGACTCTTGGGCTTCTCTTCCTATTCCTATATTATACTTCTACCTTGTGGTAGCGCCTGGATGACAGGAGTGCCCACACAGCTGTCATCTCCCTCTCCTGCTACTCAGTGATAACAGGTCATCTTTACATCTAGGTTCATCTTCTACCCTTTTTAGCTGTTTTCATTCTGGATTGTAGCTTCACATTTGAGGTTGGAATAGATGCACATTGAACAATGGGGTAATTTGTATTTTGCTACATTGACTTCCATTTAGAGGAAAACAGCCCTGTAGTAAGGAAAAAAAGGAGATAATATGAATTTCTATTCTATCATAAGATTTTTTTCTTTAGGTAAGAGGGCTTGAACCCAGGGCTGTCACCCTGAGCTACATCCCATCCATGTTTTATTTTGAGGCAGTGTCTTGCTAAGTTGCCCAGGCTAGGCCTAAACTTGCAATCCTGCCTGAGCAGCCTCCCAAGAGTGCTGGTTAATAGCTATACTATTATACATGATTTTTAAGTGCAACACAGTGCTGTGTTGTTATCACAGCAGCAACATCTATACTCCTACTTCTGTTATTATTGGCAAACCTTTGTTGAATATGTAGTAAATAAGAAGTTGTTTCAGGCACTGTTTTAAATGCCTTATGTGAAGAAACTCAGTAAGATAATGATGAAAATAATAACCCAGAATCTTTTTTTTAATTCTCTATATGTGTGTTTAAATTTCTTCTTCTGTGAGCAAGGTGTGGTGGCGCATGCCTGTAATTTAGCCCTTGGGAGACTGAAGCAGAAAGACCCCTGTGAGTTCAAGAGCAGCTTGGGCTGCATAGTGAATACAAGGCCAGCCTGAACTACATAGCAAGACCTTTTAAAAACTAAAAAAAATAAATAAATTATAAATTTCTTCTTTTGTTTACTTATTTGGCTAGCTTTAATTAAACAGCAGTTTTCTTGGACATTGGTTACTGCGTATTGTTCTTGGCCAAATGCTTCATTTTTATACCTCATTTTGGTTTTTTTTTTAGGGAGATGTTCTTTCCAATCCATCAGATTATAAATCCTCACTCATAGCTCTGACTGCTCATAATTGGCTACTTCGTATATCAGCAACTACAGGAAAAATTCTTGAAAAAATATATCTCGCCTCTTATTGCAAATTCAGGTATTAACTGTGGGTTTATTATTTCAAACTTTGGTATAAGACTTTAAGGCTTGTAGGTCAGGAAATTTTAAACCCCCTGCCCCAGTTTTCCAGTGCTTAGCCTGATCTTAATTTTATAAATCTATTCTTCTTTCCTTGTGACTATATTTGAGTATTTGAAGACGTTTCTGTCTTTTTGCTTTGATAACTAGTAAGTCTCTGACCTGTACATAGTAGTAGGCATACATTAAAAAAAATTTTTTTAATACCCTGTGTTACCCTTCTACAAATAGATTTTTTGGGGGGTGTTTTGTTTTGTTTTGTTTTTTTGGACCTGGGGATTGAATTTATGCTTGCCAGGCAGTTGTGGTGCCACTGAGTTAAATCCCCTACAGATAGTATTTTCTGTGCAGAGTGAACGTTACGGTAGGATTTCCTGTAGCCTAGTCTGTGTTAGTTAAATTATCTGCTTACTAGAATTCAAGAACTATTTTAATAACTATTGGTTTTATCAGTTATATATACATTTTTGGAGTGAATGTGTGTATGCAATTTGTGAAAGTATTATTTTAATACTTTCATCACTTTCATTTTAAAGTGGAAATTTTTTTCCTAAATTTTGAATACTCTTAGATCAAAAAAAAATTATCTATCAACATTCTAGAAGGGTTAAAATTATTTAATTCCTTTATCAATTTATTAAAAATAGATCACTTTTATAATGTGAGTAAAAAACTTTATAATATCTTGATTTGAAGAGGAAATTGACCCAAATCATTACACTTTTCCACTTTATTTTAAAAGGTACCTGAGTTGGGACACTCCTCAAGAAGTCATCACAATCAAGTCAGCTCAAAACAAATGCTCAGTACTGGCACGTCAGGTAGATATCTTTATCTTTTATTTTATTTTATTTGGGAGGTACCTATTTGGCTATCTTTAATTAAATTTAGCAAACTTAGCAATTTTCTTTGGACGTTGATTGCTGCCTATTGTTAATGGCCAAATGTTTCATTTTTATACCTCTTTTTATACCTCACCTTGCACCACTGAGCTAAATCCCTGGCCCAGGTAGACATCTTTAAACATTCAGTAAACTAAGAATTTGTTTCTTTAGGAACTGGTCAGTAAATTTGTTATGAAAGAACTGATCTTCTTTGATTTCTGAAGCATTCTATTATGGTTGGTAGATAAATTATTTTTTCTGAAGAATGTTACTAAAATGGATTCTCCGTACGCCTCCAAAATACGATAACATGTATTTGTTTCCTCTTGGCAGAATATCATCTTTACCCTGAACTATAGTTTTGTTTTTTTTTTTGTACTGGAAATTGTACTCAGATCCTTGTGCTTGCAAGGCAGGTGGCAGAACCACTGAGCTAAATCCCTGGCCTGAACTATAACTTTTTCTCACTACTGTCTTGATTATAAAACAGCCAAACACTATTCTGAGTGCTCTTGTGCATTAACTCATTTTATCCTCAGCATAAACCTTTGAGTATCATTGCCCCATTTCACAGATAGCAAGTCTGAGACCTCAAGAGGTTAAATATCTTACCCAAAGTCACAATTCTGGTAAGTGGTAGAACTTAGACTCAGGACAATCTAACTCTAGAGACCCTATTCTTACATGTTTATACTAGGCTGCTCCTTCTCTGAAGTCCTGTAACTGATTGGCCAGTAAAGTTTATATAAGACTTCAGGGTAACTTTTAATAAATTAAGTAGTTCCTTTGATTTTACCTTATTTAAATAATCACACTCAGCATTCTCTTGTCAACCTTCCATCTCTGGCTGCTTGCACTTGCTTTTTATGATGGTTATGAGGAAATATTTTTCTACTCTTTTCCTATATTCTGCCTAGACACATTATTCATGCCTTTGATTGGAATCTGCTCAACCATTTCTTGATTTATTGAATATGCCAGCCTAAGAAAAAGATCACTGTCTCTCACAAATATTTTTCTCCTTATGCTCTCACTTTGTTGCCATCTTTGCTTTGGTAAAGAAAAAAATAATAGCAGTGAAATAGTAAGAAATAGTTACTATAGCAGTGAAATAGTAGCAAAACATTTTATAAGAATTCCACAAATATCTTGTCTGTCTTTTTAAGAAATTAAATTCGCGAAGAGCAAAAGAGCAAATAAGTCTAATTTTACATAGTACACATCTGCTAAGATATTTCATTTACCATCTTCTGATTATGTTAATGTCTTTTCACTATCTTTTAATTTTAGACTGTTTTCTCACAGCCTTTAGCCAACAACTAATAGCTCTTATCAGGAGATATATAGTATTTTTCCTTTCAGTTTTAGGAACTTGGAAGGAGTCTGATTTGAACCTTGAATAGCTTTTGTTAGAAGGTCCCTTTCAAAGGGAGAATCCTAAGGATTTCAAACATTGTAGTCTATTTTTTTGTTTGTGGTTTGTTTCTTTTCTAACTTAGTTTTGGCAGGTTTTATTGGTGATCTTGGTGCCCCAGGCAGACCCCTTTATCTATCACAAATTTAAGAAATTGTCTTGAAGCCTGTTCTGAGAAAATACAGCAGATTTGGGCGGGGGGTACTGGGATCAAACTCAGGTCCTTGTGCTTATGAAGCAGGCACTGGAACCACTAAGCTAAAGCCCTGACCCAGCAGATTATTTTAAATTTCATAGTGGGAATAAATTGAGTAGAACTTGTTCTTCAAAGTAAGGGAGCTTTTCTCTTCAAGCAGAAAAATTGCTCAAGATTTTACTTTTTTTTTTCATTTCACACAGATGTATCAGTGTCAACATTACTTTCAGTGATAATGACCATGACAGCTACATGTGTTTTAATTAGCCTCTATTATTAGTACTCCAATTTACAATATTAATGCACAGTATTTTGTTGCTAAAAAATTCTTACTATTCTCTTATAAAATTTTGTTTTTATTTTTTGTTCTTTTTTTTTTTTTTTTTTTTTTTTTTTTTTTTTTTTTTTTGGAGACAGGATCTTGCTATGTGATTCAGGTTGGCCTTGAACTCACTATGTAGCCTAGGCTGGCCTTGAACTCACAGCAGTCTTTCTGCCTTAGCCTCCTGAGTGCTGGGATGACAGGTGTGCACCACTATGCCCGGCTATGTTTTCTTTTAGACTTTTGTGTGCATGTATATGTGTGTTTATCTGAATACTGTAGCTGAAGATTTAATGAGCATATTTTAAATATATTTGCCTTCCGTTTTAGGTGACTGTTCAATCTCAGTCAATAGATGTTTTCAGTTTGTGAAAACTTCTGTATAACCACATCCCAGGACAGATGATCTTTTCAACTCATAAAACAGTGTGTCTAAAGGTACTCTGGAGAACTGCCTGTAATATTGGTCTTTCTTTTTAGGCAGGCATTCAGCAGACAGTTTTGTTATACCTTGCAGTGTTCCAAGTTCTGCCTTTTTCACTTGTAGGGATTGTAGAGATCAACAAAAGGGTAAGGACTTATTTCTCACTTAATTGCAGTATTAATTTTATTGACAATAAGATTACTGTCATTATTTAATTATTTATTAGATATTTTGATTGGAAATGTTCCCATGACTTGGTTTGTTTCATATCAAACTACATGATAACATTTGACTTGAGAGGAAAGCCCCTTATCTCTTCTTTTTTCTGCATGTTTTTATGCCTCTCAGATGGATGATGTTGGAAATCTGTGTTCATTAATAAACTACTGCTTTATAAAACTATGAAATGAATAAGGTAGTTTTTTCAAGGGAAATATTTTCAGAGCTTATTACAATGATCTGTAAGCTGCAAAACATTTTAATGGCAAGGTATAGGTCTAAAATTTGCTTTATGGTATATAAACAAGGCTAATAATTCTGTAAATTTTCTCCATCATTTGGCTTTGGATTTTATTGTTGTTAGTGTTTTTCTTGATTTGTGGAGTAATTGCATGGGAGAAAAGGTGACACATTTCAGTTGAGTAGAAGAGTCACTGGGGCTGGCGATATAGCTCAATGTGGTACAACACTTGTCTAGAATGTGCAAGGTCCAGGTTTCAATCTTGAGCACCAAAAGAAGAAGCAATAGACTTCTACTTTCTTATGGGAAAATGATTATTTATTGGACTCTTCTAGACTTTAAATACCTAAAGTGTTTTAGAGGATAAGATCTTGAGGTTCTACTAGTACTCACTAGTAATAAGATGATTGAATTTAAACATTTTAATATTATATCAGTGTAATACACTAAATAATATATATTCATTTTATAGCAAGCACTTTGAGCATTTTATATTATAATAATTAAGAAGTTAAGAGATACTCAAATTCTGAAAATAGTAAGTGAAAGAGCTAGAATTTGAACCTAGATTCTGCCCAAAAATACAAATCACATTTTAAAATAGTTTGGCTACTTTATTATAGCATTCATTGTTTTGAAATGTTTGAATTACACAACTCTTCCTTTCAAAATGTGGAATAAGGATCAGTGAATTAAAAAATCATGAGCTAGTCAACATCAAAGCCAACTGTAATTATCTTTCAAAGAAATGGCAAAAAAGCACAACTTATAATTTAATCGTTCTCTTTGTGCTTGTGGATTAGATAATTGTGAATATACATTACAGTCTACAATAGGAATGAACACTTAGCAAAGTCATAAATTGTTCCTGTTTGTTTTTATGTATTCACAGTAATCATTTGAAGGATTTGGTTTTGATTATAGTTGGTATGATTGAGATTAAAGCACATTTTGCACTTACTATGCATAATAAGACTACCCAGGAGCCAAGTTCCTGGGTAGTATTATGGACTTAAGACATTTATTGAGACTGTAAATCTTCACTAAGCTTTCTTGAGTAGAAATAAAAACATTTTCATTTTATGTCCACTGTCTTTCATTGTTATAAATATTTGCCTATATTGACTTTTGTTACTTATTCATATAGGTATAGAATAATGTTATTTATCTAAACTATGTGTAGAATCATGCATTCAGTGTATAGAATAGAAACTTTAAAGAACAATGAGCCCAAACCTTACCCAAGGCCAACAAGGCTAAATGTCTCTCTAGATGTTTGATCTTCAGCATGTCTTTTTTTATATGGCTAAAAAAAAAGCAGTATTTCTTAGAAATTAAAGTACAAGATGATAGTAAAAATCTGGAGATGTCTGTTTCTCTTATAATTACTTGCCTAAATCTAGTCTTTTTACCTTGAAATAGCTATAGTTTATTTCTTTATAAAGAACATTTTAGTAAATATAAAGAATAGGTCCCCAGGATATGTATGGTAAGTTAAAAATTCATTTAGAATTGCATGACCTTACTATATACCAATACAATATTCTTAAGGACATTTTTTTTTTAAGTCTTCCTTTGTAGTTCAGACTGGCCTTGAACTCACTATAGTAGCCCAGGCTGACCTTGAACTCATGGTGAACTACCTCAGTCTCCAAGTACACCACCACACCCAGCTGTTAACAGATTTTTATAAAGCCATGAAGCAAATAAATGCTGCATCATTCTGACAGTTATGTGCTATACTTTTATCAGTGCTTCAGTCTGAGAATCTAGTGTCTTACTATTCACCCCTATTAGCACCCCAGCCTCAAGTTGTTAAATTGTAGCTTAGTTTTGACACTAGGCACCAAGGTTGTAATGACCTGTATTTTATTTTTTTTAATGTTTTTTTAAATTGAATTTATTGGTACATTCTAGGTATACAGTACAGTTGCATTCATTACTGGGATCTTGTACCTTTACATGACAGGTCTTGGTATGACCTGAATTTTAAGCAAGACTAAAAACCATTGTGAACACTCAGAGGATTGACCTTTTGGTCTTTTCTCAGGTGATATCTGCCTTTCCCCCCAGATTTTCGGAAATGTTACCGATGCCACTCTTTCTCATGGAATACTGATTGTGATGTACAGCTCAGGACTGGTTAGACTCTACAGCTTCCAAGCCATCACTGAACAGGTAGAGAAAACTGAAATTTGCTGTACTATGAATTTTGGACTTTTTTTTTTTAATGAAATGTTTTTAGAGTAAAGCATATGTGCAGTTATCAACTTCATAAAACTATAGAAATCCTGAAGGACAAAATAACTTTTAAAAGAGGGGTGGGGAAGATAAACAGAAAGTCCCTTGATTAAAGACATTCTCTGTTATATACATGTGAATTTTTTTTTCTCTCCAGCCAGCAAATAAACAGGTGCTAAAGCCACAATTTCTGTTTTGTTTTGTTTTTAGTTCACGCAACAGAAACTTGACTTAGGGTGTGCATGCAGATGGGGTGGGACTACTGGAACTGTAGGAGAGGCTCCCTTTGGCATCCCTTGTAATATTAAAATCACAGGTATGGCTACTATATAGCATTTTTTCACCTTAAATAAGTAGTCGTATAAATAGTTACTAATTATAGTCATCCAAATGTTTTCTCTTTAGTTATAAACTGATTCGTTTTGCTCCTATATAGCATATTCCTTGTTATTGAAAAAATGTCAACCAAAATTCTGTTATTTACTGCTTGAGCCAAAGGCCTGAGGATGCTGAGCCTTGCTTGACCAGAGACCTTTGGAAACACTTTGCCTTTCTGATCTTTCATATCCTTATCTGAAAAATGAGGAGTTGCAACAAATAGTGCCATCCTAGCTCCCTTATAATTTAACATTTTATATTTTGTGAAACATTTTACAACTTGTGAAGGGTATTTTCCAAGGAAAATGTTATTATCATGCCATGTGAACACAGATAGGACTAGATACAGTGGGGACTTCACAGAATGCTTACACATTGACAAAACAAAAAAGAAAATTCTATAAATATGGTAAATCTGTTCTTTATTTAATAACTTATTAAATTCAGCAGTTTATTCAAAGAAATCAAACCACTATTTAAAATAACCAGTATATATTAACCCATGAGTATCCAGGGTAAATCTCAGTTATTCAAGAATAGTTTAATGATTTCAAATAGACAAAAATCGCATGAGATAATTAAAAGAGAAAATATACTTTATTATCCTAATACCTTTTTACTTAGTTCATTAAGAATCATTCCTTATCACATTGAAGTTATTTCCTTCTGTTTCCAACAAGCAAACAGCATGCTTTTAGGTGAAACTCCAAAGGTTTTAATAGAGGCAGTCATTGGTGTTCCTTGTCTTGTAGCAGCATAACTCCAATCTCTTTCTATTCATGTGGCTTTTTCCCTTCATGTCATCAAGTCTTTCTCCTTATAAGAATACAGAACCAGCTGTAGAATTTAGAGCCTTATCTTTATCCGGAACTACTGCCTTTTTATTTTATTGTTATCTGCAGAGACCTAATACCAAATAAAGTCACAATCACAGGTCCTAGAGTCAGTACTTTAGCATTTCTCTTGAGTTGGGGGACACAGTTCAACCTATAACAGTGACTAAAGTCTAGTTACATCATTATAGTTACATATCCTTACTTTTTGGCTCTCACAGTGAACAGCTGAAAGATACAAAATTCACTACTTCATTTTCAAAATTTTTAACTTTACTGTTCTTTTTTATTTTATATTTATTTCTTTTAACTCACAGTGAAAGTTCTCTTTTTATTGTTTCATTTTGTCATTTATGGTGCTGGGACTTGAATCCAGGGCCTTGTACATGCTAGGCAGGCCCTTTACCACTCAGCCAGACCCCAACCCCATGCTGGATTTCTTGATTCCAATTAAAATTTATCCTATAATATATAAACAATAGTCCTACACCTTCAGTACTAGTGCTGCTACTAAAAATTGAAGCATGGACTAAAGGTTCCCTTTTTTGCTCAGTATATATAGCCCAGTCAGTGTATACAGAGAGTAATGTGTTTAAAGGTAATATGAGAGCATTTTTCTACAGGATTAGATTACCAGTTTGATATACATGAGTTCATTTGTTCATTTGTTCTTTTCTTTTTCTTTTTTTTCAGTGCTGGGGATTGAACATAGGGCCCTGCACATACTAAATCCTCCTCCACTAAGCTACATCCCCAGTCCTTGATTTTATTCTGTGTATATAGTTGAAAGCTTAAAACTACATGAAAAGATACACTCAGAAACTTTGTTTCCAAGCCTTTCTCTTCCATCCTGTTATTACTTTCCTCCGCCATCTCACATCTGCCTTCAAAAATAGATTACTTTTTGTTTGTTTCTGGTTAATTCTTTTTTTTGCAAAAATAAGTAAATATATATTATATATATTTACTTTAAATACTGCATTCTTCCTACATCGAGAATCGTAGTTTTACATATCTAGCTTTTTAAACATTTGAGAAAGTATGCTCAACATTCTAAAATTACAGAAAATTCTTATTTCTCTTTTATCATTTAAAAAATTTTTTTATTTCATTTTGGTTTTTTGAGACAAGGTCTCACTTTGTAGTGCAGGCTGTCCTTGAACTCGAGGTAGTGTCCCTGCCTCTGTCTCCAGAGTGCTGGGATTTACAGGCATGCAAAACTACACCTGGCTCTTCTCTTTTATAAACAATCATTTTATATGCTTTGTTCAAGTCTTTTGAAGTATTATTGTTTGACCTTTCACAGACTCAGAGTATTCTATTAATTGTTCATTTTATTTGTAGTGCCTCTTTGCACAGTCTAGACAGCAGTAGCCCCTTTTCCTGGCTCTCCTTTTTCACACTTATCAGCTGACATCCTTGTAAACATCCCTGCTTTCTAGAAACAACAGGGTGGTATAGACCTGTCCAAAACTTCTGACATGAAATCACCTATTCTGAGGTTCCATTTGACCCAGCCATCGCTCTGCTGGGTATCTTTCCAAAAGATTTAAAAGAATCATACCACAGAGATACATGTGCACCAGTGTTTATAGCAGCACAGTTTGTAATAGCTAAAACTTGAAAACAGCCCATCTGCCCATCTGTTGGAAACTGGATAAAGAAGATACGGTTTTTCTATAAAATGGAATACTACTCAGCCATAAGGAATGAGAAATTAGAGTCATTCATAGGAAAATGGATACATATTGAGAATATACTCTTAAGTGAAATAAATAAGTCACACGTGTAAATACTGAATAGTGTCTCTGGTGTGAAAAATTATAATAGTAAACAAGATCCTAATGGGATAATTAAGAGTGTGAAATAGGAAGAAAAGGGCTAAAGGTGTAGGGAAAGTGGGAAGGATAGAGGAAAGGTAATAAGGGAAAAGAAAAAATATGAGAAAATGAAAAAATGGAAATAAAATGTTTGTAAATGGAGAGGGCAGGAGGGGGTGAAGAGAGGGCAGGGACAAGGGGAAAAAATGAGAACCAAGAACTGTCATGGAAGGTACAGGATCTCAGTAATGAATGTAACTGTACTGTAGACCTAGATTTTACCAATAAACTCAATAAAAAAAAAATCACCTATTCTGTGAGAACTTAAAGGCCTTTTTGAGAGTAGCGGTACAAATCAAAATTTGGGCTCTTAGAGGTTTAACAGAGCTAATCACAGTTGTGAACAGAGACTTGTTAATGCTTTTGGACCATTTTTAGCAAATGTGGGAAAAGTATTTCTTTTTAAATACATGTATTTGCATTGATTTTTTTCTGTTTAGAATTTTTGTTTCATATTATCTAAAATGTAACTGATGAAATTTTTATCCCAAATTAAAACTGTAATTATATTTTCCCATTTTATGATGCTTTTTCTTATCCACCATCATTTGGTAGCCACTGCACTATCACATATGAAATGTATGATTTATTGGCTCATGTTTTTACACTATTTTTATATTGGAGTACTCATATTTTTCTTATTACTAAAAAGGGCCACTGTATATTGACGATATTACCCTTTTCTTAAAAGATTAAAATACACAATGATAAAAATAGTATAATCCTTACAAAGAGGCCTAACAAAACACACACTTCTCTGTAATATGTGAGTCTTGTATGAATAGTCTTCCTAATAAGACCCCTTAACTAGTCTGAAAAGATTACTTTGCAAAATTAGTAATGGCCTCATCAAACAATTAAACTCTCAAGTTAGAGAGGTAAATAGTTATAAGTTAGCCACTTGCCCAGGTAGACCATGTAGTGTTTCCATAGGTTGCCCAAAAGGAATTCCAGTCTTCTAAAGCTGTGGTACCTTTCTTTCACTTATACATTTAAGAGTAGATTATACTCTTTAAAACTGTGATCAAAGAGTAAGACTAAAAAGCACCAACAGAATTCTCTTTTATGGTGTTTCCAAAAGAGGCTTACTGAATATACCTGAACCACCTTAAAGTTAACTTGTCTGATGATAATAGTAGCAATAGTGACTACCCTTTAATAAAGTCTTCATTGCGGGCAGACCCTACCCTAAGTGGTTACATTCATTATGACTAATATTGCATTTATATTGGAAATCTTATGCAAGACAAATCTTGTAAAGTTTGCTTCATATACTTGTTAGCTTTGAATACGCAAGATCTTCTCATATTTGAAGGAATTATTAGAATACTAGAAGTACTTCTTACTTATTAGGATTGTCATGGGAGTTGGAAATAGTAACTAGCTCAGAATCTTGCATATAGCAGATGGTCAGTAAATGGCAGCTTTTATTAAGTGTACTTTGTCCTCTGTTTTTTTTTTTTTTTTTTCCTCCCACAATAAGCACCTTCATCTCATCCTTTATCCCTGTTCATCTGCAGGCCACACATGCCCCAGAAAACAGATATCTAGAAAGTTCTGTCATGGCCTAATATTTGTTTTCTACTAGCTTTCTCTTTTCTTAGCAGTAAACTTCTTCCTGATTGCATTTGTTTCTTTCAACTTAGTAATTTTTCATAGTGTAAGTTCATGGATGATGCATGCAAAGAAAGGTTAAATTCAGTTAATGAATGGTTCCAGGCCACCAGAACAGAGAAGCTAATAAATGCCCTTTGCTCATCTCTATAGACTCGCCACCATTGCTCTTTGAGGTGTCATCTCTGGAAAATGCTTTTCAGATTGGAGGCCACCCTTGGCACTACATCATCACACCCAATAAGAAGAAACAGAAAGGAGTTTTCCATATTTGTGCCTTGAAGGATAATTCCTTGGTAAATCATTAGTGATCAGACTTTTTAGTAGTAGATTTGTACCAGAAATTCTCTGTTCTCTACTCCTCTAATAGTAATACATTCCTAAGAATTATTTTTATTCATTTGTTTTAATAATTTTCGAGAATATAGATACAGGGCCGGGGATTTAGCTCAGCAGTTCGATAGCCTGCCTTGCGAGCGCAAGGACCTGAGTTCAATCCCCGGTACCAAAAAAGTTTTAAAAAATAAATAAAAAAAAAAAGAATATAGATGCATACTTCTGGTGTATCACACAGAACTTAAAACCATTAACATTTGAAAATTCTTAGGGCACCAGTAAAATTTTCCCCCCTTACTAATTTCTAACTAAGGGATCCCATGCAAAGCACCTCTCAAGTTCCATGGTGGGAATTATTGATGGAATATGTTCAGGTTGCCTCTGAAATCACTGTAATGTGTTATTGGTTCTTCTGCATGGTTTGTTGCTATGTGCTTTCCAGAGCAGAACCCAGTTAGAACTTTGGAGGTCATACTGTAGGTGTCAAAACTCTGAGTTTTCCCAGATATTCTTAAACTACAGGTGCTTATCAAAAAGTATGATGTGTGTTACAGTAAGAGATTCATTGCTCGTAATCCACCTCAAAAAACACCCCCTTGCTGTGAATGCAGTTATCATACTTGTTGCTACTTTCTGAAGCAGTTATGGAAGTCCTCTTTTGTTAGTCTTTTTATGAGCTGTAATTAAAAAAATGCAGTGAATGCTGCTGCTGAGTGCCATCCAGTGAAAAGGCAGGTTTAAAAAAACTTAGTCCTCATCTGCCTTATTCACCATACGTGGCACTGTGCAACTACTGGCTTTTCCTCAAAGTTAGAATGACCATGAAAAGTAAACATTCTGAATGAATGCAGGGTATTGAGGTAGCCACAGCAGCACACCTAAAGAGGCTCATGAAAAAGGCCCTCCAGAACTGCTTAAGAAAGTGGTAAGAACAGAGGGATAAGTGTTTGATGTGAGGGGGAGTATTTTGAAGGAGACTGATAACAGTGTTTCTTTTACTGTAGTTTTTAAAAATTTAAACTTTCATATTTTCAACTATATTTTATGATAATGGCAGAGAAATGGTACCTGGTAAAACCGTAGCTATTCCTGCCTCTTGAATTCATATTTCTTCTAAAACATTCTTTAGGCATTAATTTGTCATTTAATAAACATCTATCTAGACGCCACCATGTGCCAGACATAGCTGGAGATACATTTTCATCCTTAAAGCTGCTTATACTCTCAGAAGGATGCAAACTAGGACTTCCGTTTTTGTTTTATATTGCTGATTCAATTTAGTGTTGTTTTGTTTTATTTTGTTTTTTCACCAAGGTCTTGCAATGTAATTCAGTGTGTCCTTGAACTCATTATTTAGCCCAAGCTAGCCTCAAACTCTAGGTGCTCCCCCTGCCTCAGCCTCCTGAGTGCTGGAATTATAGGCATATGCTACCACTTCTGGCTAACATTGCTTTTTGTAAGGCTGACTCTGTATTCCACATCGATTTCTTCCAGGACCAAGTGCAGTGAGTCACTGTTGGCTCCATTGGCTTTTAGAGTCACAGGTTATCTTTTGCCATGTTGAAGATGAACAGTTTTGTCTTTTTCCTTTGATGGCCATTGGGCATACTATGCCTGGTGCATTCTACATTGGGAACATTGTTTCCTTCTAGCTTCTCATTTATTAATCACTTGTTTCAGCTTCTGTTTGGCCCGGTCTATTGACAGCCTCTTTATAATCTTTTGTATAGGGACCTCTGAAGTCCCTTTCTTGAATTGATTATCAGTTCACCTCCTAATCAGGATGTCCTCCAGCCACATTTCTTTTTCAGTTAATGATGAAAAAGAATCCAATGAAACCCTACGGAATTTGTATTCTAGACATTTAGCACATTACTCTTCTTATATAAGAACTGGTAATGCATGTGTACACACACTGTATGTATGTGTATATGCTCATAAATAATGGCGTTCAACATCTATGTCAAGCATACTTATTCATTCTCCTGTAATAAGCAGTTATGACATATAAATAATTGCCAAATCCAGGAGGTTTTTAATGTTTTTGCTGGAAAGTTTTATTGCAGTGACCCTGCCTTAATGTTGCCTATGCCTGTTACCTTGGTACCCATCAGAAGAGTAGATAACTCCAAGACAAAAGCAGCCAAACTTAAGATGTCAGAAATGTCTTAGAGCCTTCAGTATTACCCTGAGTTTTAAATCTAACATTTGAGCAAATAATTAAATACTACAGGAGATGGTAATAAAGCTGCCTGTTATTTAACACAGATATTCTTGTATGTTATACTTAGATATTTTTAATAAAGAGAACACTTTGGAGCCAGTACCATCATGGACATATTTATTTTAATGGTTGCAACCAAGATGTTTAAATGCGTTTATTTTCTTGCGTGTCATGTATAATAACATGACCATTTCTATTAGAAACAGGATACTTGTAAAAATTAATAGAAAATGAAACTCATTCACTAATTTGATACATAAAATGTGTTAAATTTCAAAATTTGTAAATGCTGTGACATACAAAGCACTTATGACAGGGCTGAGGATTTGGCTCAGTGGCTCCACCTTCTGCCTCACAAGCGTGAGGTCCCGAGTTCAATCCCCAGTGTAAAAAGCAAAAACACTTAGGACAGATCCCTAGGGTACCTCTCTGGCCTCATGTCTGTGTACTGTACTTCTCAATTTCATTTTAGCTGTTGCTTATGTTTATGTATATATATGTTATATGGATTAAACTGTTGTGTTTTTGTTCTGTGATTTCTGTGCTCTCTCTCTCACTATTTTCTGTTTATCTGTTATGACTCAGGTTAAGCTTTTTTGCTTCCTGAAATTCTGTTCATGTGGAATGGTTTCTTGATAATCTCCTGTTCAGGTCCAGTCACTTCATTTTTCTACACTGCATTATTATTTTCTGTTTATGATTCTGTTTCCCCTTAAACTATAAACATCTTGATGTTTAATTCATATGAGGTACAAATGCTTAGTATAATACCTAGAACATTGTAGCCTGTGAGTATATGCTAATGAAATTAATAAAGCTTTTGTGAAAATCCAGTAGGAAAGATGGTATCATTTTATTTTACATTGAAGAAATTAAATGACTTAAATAAAGCCAGTGAAGTTCTATTTCCATGCTAGTGTTAGTTTCCAGTGCTCCTGGAATACATATACGGTGAAATATTTGTGTATGAATGTGATCACATACAAGTTTTTTTCCTTTAATGCCTAATAATACCATATTGAAATAAATTTCATTTCTTTTCTTAAATGCTAAGCAGTATTAGACCATTTTCTCAGATATGAGAACAAGGTTTGCTTGTTTTGTTTTTGTTTTTTGAGTCAGGGTCTTGCTGTGTTGCCCAGGCTGGTCTCCAACTTCAGGGCTCAAGCACTCTTCCTGCCTTAGCCTCCTGAGTAGTTGATACTATAAGCATGCACCACTATGCCTACCTAGAAATGAGAGTTCATACTATTTTACTTATCTAAGACTACATGACCCAAATCAGAGACTTTAGGCTTGGTTATGTGCGTGTTTGTATTACCCACCATTCTGATTAACAAGGAACAGGTGGGATCGGAAGAGAAGGAGGAAGTTGTGAAGAACTACATGTATATAAGCAGGGCAGAGTAATATAATGGAATGTGCATGGACTTTGGGATCAGATCTTCTTTTAATGGGTTCAAAACACTGGACAAATGATTTATCCTCTTTGTGTATCAGTTTCTTTAGTCATAAATTGAGGTTATATCTTTTCTGAGAGTGATTAAGAGCAAATGAATTAGTGGCCATAAAGGAACAATTGTGGTCCACAACACAAAGTATGTGCACTCAAATGTGGCAACTCCTTAATATTTGTACAGTATAACCTATGGTACAGAGTAAGTCTGTAAAATTTCCAAATTTAAATGTTTTTACTTTTTCAAGTTTGAGTGTCATAATTGAGCCCTCCAGTACATTCCAGTTCAGCTGGTTAATAATATCTCTTTACTTTGCTTTTTTTGTGTTAATGACTGGTATTACATTTGAAAAAAAATATTTTCCCCTATTCTTTATCTTAATATTTTTTTTCCAACTTCAGGCAAAAAATGGGATCCAAGAAATGGACTGTTGTTCTTTAGAATCTGACTGGATCTATTTCCATCCTGATGCTTCTGGTAGAATAATACATGTTGGCCCAAATCAAATCAAGTAAGTAATTTCATTAGCACTTCAAAGTTAAAAACAGCTTTTGGTAGCATATATTGTTATCTTTTTTGGGGGGCAGCTAACTGTTGAACAAATTATGAAAATAATTAGCTTGTTATAGGACACTCCAGAGACAGGCACCTAGAAAGTCTGACTTTTACTCGTCATACTGTTTATAGCTACAGTATTTGAGCATATCTTTGATAGATGATATATGAATGAAAAGGAATTATAAACCAACCCTTCCTCATCGAGTCCTAATTCTCTAGGATTAAAAACAAAGGAGATGGTTCGTCCTCCTCCTGAAAGTCATCCTTAACATACAAAAGGTAGTGGATTGATTTTTGATGTACTTTATTTGTTTTCAAGAATTACACATCTCCCACCAGGTGACTTTTTGTCCCTTGAGATGTTTGTCATTTGATTTCCCTGACATCACAATTCTCTTGTTTTCTTCCCTCTTTTATCTGTCTTTTTAAATAATTTTTCATCCTCTTCCTGCTCTTCACAGACTTTCTAATTGTTGGATATCCTAGAGTTCTCAGTGATAACACATGGCTTACTGCAGCACATGTGCTGCCACCACTGTCCTAAGCACTTACACCTTCTCTTCTCACTTGGCTTCAAAGATTGTTGTATAGCAAGAATTCCAACATTTATGTGTCAGCCCAAACCTCGTCTTAACTCATGCCAGAAATCTTGAACTGTTCTTGATATCTTACCTTCTTGTGTTTTACTAGTATACTAGAACCCAGGTCCTTTGCACTGATCTACGTCCCCAGCCCTTTTTATTTTTCATTTTGAGACAGGGTCTCACTAAGTCACTAAATTGCCAGGCTAGACTGAGACTTGCAGCCCTCCTGCCTCAGCCTCCCACAGAGTTGGGATTACACGCATGGGCCGCCACACCCAGCATCCTCTGCCCCTCACACACAACCATATATCCTGTCAATATAGTTTATTTTACTGCTAAATATTTAAGCCTAGCTATTTCTGCCTTGGCCACTGCCCTCATTTTGGTCAGACTGCCATCATCACTAGCCTAGACCACAGTGATAGCCTACTTAGAGGGCTTCCAGAATGCACTGTTGCAATACTCTTTTCTTTTTAGCAGTGAGAATGGTTTTAAATAACATGAACAAATATGAAAATCTGCTTTAACCTTTTCATGGATTCTTTTTTGCTCTCAGGGTAAAGACCCACAGAGTTAGCAGAGTCTGAAAGACCTTCTTCCCTCTTAGTTAACTTCAGATGTACTGTCTTTTCAAACAGCTGAGGACCTGTTCCTCCATGTGGAGTCTGTTTATCCTGCCTGCTTGCCTGTCTAATTTGTACTCACAGTTTATGGTCCAAATTAAAGATCGCTTTTTTAGGGACTTTCTTTACTACTCGTATTAGATTTACTTGCCTGCCATATTTTTATTGTACCCACTGTGTAATCTTGCTCTGTAGCACATAGAGCTATTTTAATCACTTGTCCATAATGACAGGGAGTCTGTTTTGCTGATTCTTGTACCCCCAAAATTGAGCACATTGCTTAACATAGAATAGATACTCAGTAAGTATTTGTTGAATAAGAAGAACCATGTCTGCTTTCTTTATTCTTTAGGCTTAATAATCAGTTTACCTCTATTCGTCTATTATAAGAAGGATGAAAGTATTTAATGAAGTAAATTTATTAGCTTTTATAAAATGTCTTAAACTAAGGTTCAGTAAATATCTTAAACTAAGGTTCAGTAAACCTTACTTAAAATGTTTATTACCACCTAACGTTTTAATATTTGTTACCAACCATATTAATCTAACTTTAAGAAAATAAGTTCCACAAAGAATGTGTGTCCTTTTGCCAGATTTCTAAAGGTAGGCATTTTTAAATATTACAGTGATTAAGATAACTAATTGAGTACTTGTCTCTGGCAATTCTGAGTCACTCAGTTATTCCCGGCCACAGTAGCTATTTCCCCTTGTCTTGTCTTGCCTTGTCTTGCCTTGCCTTGCCTTTCTCTCTCCCTCCCTACCGCCCTCCCTTCGTTCCTTTTTTCAGTACTGGGCATTGAGACACAGTCTTCCAAAGTTGCTCAGGCTGGTCTCAGACTTGCAATCCTGCTTCAGCCTCTTCAGTAGCTGAGATTGGGGATGTACACCACTATGTGTAGCTACTCCACCTGTTCTTTTTTTGCTTGTGTATGAGACTTTGACCTTTGAAAACATTGTGCTTTGGAAGCTTGTTAATGATGTGAACAGATTTGTGTAGGTGGTGAGCAAATTACTTTATTTTCTTTTGCTTAATAAAGCTTGATCCATGAGGACATTTGCACTTATACAACCCAAATCTTTAATTATAACTAATTTTAAGACAAGACAAATGTATTGTCAATGCAGCTTGTAAGTATTATTCTATCATGAAAACTCTCAGTTTAGATTTAGTTGCTGCTCCAGTCTCTCTTGGAGTTAATGCTAGATTTTGCTTATAGACATCTCCTTCTGTCTTCAGAAATAAAAATGCAAATATTTGCCATGATGCCATGTTAAAGACCTGTTCAGGGACAAAGTGATAAGAGAAACTTTCATTAAGCCCATTTGGAAGATGAAAGCAGAGCAGAATAACTCTCTGCATTGCCTACTTCCCTACCACCTGTTGTCACAGTTGTTATTTTTCTGTTTAACAAAATCTCTCAAGTTTGCAGGGGTTTACAGACATTTATTGATCGGGCATTTGTTTTTCAGACTAATCAGAAAATGTTACTATAATTTTCATTGTTTAATTTAACTTTGATGGTGTTTTGAGGTCTTAAGATTCTTAGAATTCTTTTTGTCTTTTTAGAATTTTAAAGCTAAATGAAATAGAAAATAATAGTTCTCAGCATCAGATATCTGAAGATTTTGTAATTTTGGCCAATAGGGAGAACAAGGTAAGTCAGAAACACTTATAAGTCCTTTGTATATAATTTTATGTATAAGCATATAATATGCAAATATGTTTACCTTGAAATATGACTGAAAACAATAACAGCCCTATAAAAGTCTATTCATTTTTTCTCTGTGGGTAACCAGTCTTAGCCTCATGTATAAATGAGACTTGAAAAAAATTGATTATGTTGAGTTTATCTTTTGCTTATTTGTTCCTTTCTGGATTTCTAAGCTCTTATTGATGAATTTGCAACTTTTGGTTCTAATTATTTGTGCAGGATTAGGGTTATTTGGGGTAT
The DNA here is from genome assembly GCF_012274545.1 of Fukomys damarensis. Lineage (NCBI taxonomy): Eukaryota > Metazoa > Chordata > Mammalia > Rodentia > Bathyergidae > Fukomys > Fukomys damarensis. Next base: position 24,045,181 of record NW_022900938.1, on the reverse strand, counting down.
ATGTAAAAGCACATATCATACCTTAACTCCAAATGATACTTTTTCTTTAATGTATAAATTAACATGAAGAAAATGATGAGGGTAATTTCTAAAAGTAGATCCTTGTTTTCTGTTCTGTGCTAAAATAAAAATGTGATGAGAATGAAACAAAAACCTATAACCTTTTAATTTGTTCATCATTTTTTGCTTATCCTGTTATTTTATCTAATTAAACCCCTTGCCATAATAAAGTATTTTTACAAACTGAAGGATCAAAAATCTGATTCAGAATATTCTTGATTGAGGAAAAAATTGTGGCTGTTGGAAAAGGGCTAGTTAGTTTTACCAAATTTATTAATAAAATTTTGTCTTTGAGGACCAGGGATTTAGTGGTGCTGCTGCCTGCCTTGCAAGTGCAAGGTCCTGAGTTCAATCCCTGGTATCAAAGGAAAAAACATGTTGTATTTGCATATGATTGAACTTACATCTTTTTATTTCTCTCCATATAATAGAAAGAAAATTTAATCACTGTTACAGCTTCTGGACGGGTGGTAAAAAAATGTTTTAACCTTCTGGATGATGACCCAGAGCAAGAGGTACTACTTTAGGCAAACATAACCAAATCAATATGTATTTGCACTGCGAATTCAAATCAATGTGTCCTGGATCCTCTGGTAGATTGGGGGTAATGGATTCCTTGCAGGCAGAATAGTAGGGTTAAGTATGCTATTTGAACCAGTGCAGCCCCCCACCATTTTCTCTTTTCTTACTGGAATTGTTCATAGCATTTTGTTTGCAGAAAGGCTCATAAAGCCAAAATAATTTGAAAACATGATTAGCTTAGAGTTTTGTTGATGTATGTATTTTCTAGAGAATCACTTAATAAAAAAATTCTTTTTTTTTTTTGGTTTTTGGTTTTTTGAGACAGGGTTTCACTATGTAGTTGAGACTGAACTGGAACTCACTATGTAGTCCAGGCTGGTCTCAAACTCACAGCTGTCCTCCTGCCTCAGCCTCCCGAGTGGTGGGATTACAGGCGTGTGCCACCACACCAAGCTCCTAAAAAAATTCTTGAATTATATTCTCTTGGCTTGATGGTTTTTGCCTTATTTTTTTTACTTACTAGACATGGATATGCCTGTTAATGTTCATAGGCCACTGGGGATTAAGGTATTGTAAATCGTTTTAGCTTTTGAACCTCTACTTGGCATTACCAGTCACTGAGCTAATCCAATTCTATCCCTTTCCTTTAAAATACACTGGAAATATTCTGAAAGCAACATTGATCATGCTTCAAATATATAACCATTGCATAAGTTCTAAATCCACTTAAACTACATAACTGTATTGTTGAGGCCGTCCTATCTGTGTGTAAACTTTGAAGCAGTTTTCTAAGGTTGATACGGCCCAGTGTGTGTAAAAAGGAAAAAAGTATTCCTTTGGTTCATTTAAGCCTATCAAGAACAAAGCAGAAAGTTTCTCTTTTTGTGTATAAAAGCATATTCAAGTCAGACATTAGTTTAAGGCCAGCCAGAACTATGGCAAGACCCTCTCTCAAAAAAACCAAAAAACAAATAAGTAAATCATAATTTTTTTAAAAGCATATTTAGGAAAGATATACTAAAAGTACCAATACCGAGTGTGAATAAATAATAAGGGACAGGTGGCAAGAAAAAGAGATGTTTCTATACCATGAGATTACAAAATTAAGCCTTTTAGTCTATAAAGGAAAAATTGAAAACAGTAAAATTATTGACAGCAAGGAGTCAAACTTTGAAATTGGCCATGATAGGATCATGGCAAAAAAGTAAATAAAATGAATCATAGGTAATAAATCTATGTACATTTTTATGTCAGAAGGTGGTCAAGGCAGGAAATATAAATGGCTTAAAGAATAGCTCGACCAAACTTGCCTGTCTTGAATGATGATGCCAGGTACTCAGCTAAGAGGTACCTTCCTGTGCTTTATCCCTGACTGGCAGACACTGATCTGCTTCCTCTGAAGCTGCAGGAGTCCAAGGCTTTTTCCTGGAGACCGTGTTCTGAGTTTTGTCTTTCTTTACCATAGCTAAGCCCTCTTGACCCACTCCTGCTCTGTGTGTTGGACTTAAGTTCCTAATACTTCTCCTCAAGTATAGTCACTTTGATATCTTCGGGGAACCAGGAAAGACTGAAAAACCAAAAGGATGCAAATACAGTCATAAATAGTATATGATGGGTTCTTCTTGTTTTGTTTTTTTTGAGACAGGGTCTCACTATGTAGTTGAGACTGACCTGGAACTCACTGTGTAAGCCCAGGCTGGTTTTGAACTCACAGCGATCCTCCTACCTCAGCCTCCCAAGTGCTGGGATTACAGGTGTGAGCCACCATACCCGGCTGATGGGTTCTTCTTGAAGTGACTTTTTCTGGAATAAGAACTTCTAGAACTCAGAAAGCAAGTTCATATGTGAACTTCCTGTCTGAGAATTCACAAACACATGTCAGAGGGAGTATTTGGATACTATTGAATTGGAAAGGCTCTGGCTTTCTGTTATTATACAGAATTAGACATTATGGTTATACTTTGACACCTACATAGACTTGGACCTGCTTGTTGAAATCTGCAAGATACTTATGTAACTCCTAGAAATCCGGGGGCCTGTGTTTCTCTAGTAATAGAACAGCCAAATTACAAATGTAGGAGTATTCCTAACAGACTAACTGGATTTGGCCTCTTTTCCTCTGCCTTATCCATCTATCCTCAAGACTTTCAAAATTGTGGACTATGAAGATGAATTGGATTTGCTCTCTGTGGTAGCTGTTACTCAGATAGACGCTGAAGGAAAGGCTCACCTGGATTTCCACTGTAATGAATATGGAACTTTACTTAAAAGCATTCCACTGGTAGAGTCATGGGATGTGGTGAGTAGAATCCTTGGTATACAGAGCTGGGGTTGCAGTTCAGTGTAAATAAGCATTTAGCATGAACGAAACCATGGGTTCCATCCCCAGTACTTTAACGAATAGGGGTACAAAGTTGTGAGAGTTTTCTTTGTAGGTTCCATTTATTGGAACAGATATTACTGCATACACATGAATCTAGACTTACTAGTGCCAGTGGTCATATGGAAGAAGTTATTGTCAGGTACACAGGACAAAGTACCTCCTTATTCCCTTCTGCCTTCTTACCAGTAGGCTCAGAGAACAAGCTTAATGTGTATTTCCTTACTGTTGTCTTTGATTTTTCTCTGCAAATATGTTTGGTAACATTTTTTAAAATGAAGGTATATTTTAAAAAGTATAATGTAATGAATCCTCCTATTTATTTTAGTAAAAATCATATCTAAACAAACTAGATTTCCAAGTGCTCATGGAAATATTTGTCTGCTCTTCCAAGTATTGTGTAATATAAAAGTTGTAAGGAGCAGCAGACATTCTACCCAGGCCTTGTTTTATCAGTGGAGAAGCTGAGAAGTATAACAATTCACATATGGTTGCATAGTAAGGTAGATGGTAGCAGTATTGACAATAGACTCTGGATATTCAGACCCCTAAGTCCAGAGTTGTTTTCATTTTCTATATTTTGTACAATGTCTTTTAAAATTAGTAATCTGTGTACTTGCAAATAAAGAAAAATAAGCCTATTAATGGTTACTCTTGTCTTTATGTATATATTTCAAGATTCCTAGCATAGGTGCTTTGGCATTTTAGTGACACAACAGTGAATATAGTTCTGTGAAGATGAGATTCCAGATGGCTGTATTTTTGTTACAGACATACAGCCATGAAGTCTACTTTGACAGAGATTTGGTGCTACACATAGAGCAGAAACCCAATAGAGTCTTCAGCTGCTATGTTTACCAGATGGTGTGTGACCCTGCAGAAGAGGAAGAAGGAGAAGACGATGACGAAGAAGACGAAGAAGCAGAAGAAGCAGAAGAAGAAGCGGAAATCCTAAACACAAATTGTTAAAAAGAGTGAGATGATTGTAACTTATGAGACTGTTGGCCAAACACCTTAGAAACCGTCCAGTCCTCTTTTATTATCTGAATGGTGCATTCTACAGTTGATGCTTTGTTTTGTTTTGTTTTTTTTCAGAAAAGGTCTTGCATTATTAACTTCAGATGACTAACATTAAACTCTTGCTGTAAAAGTTGGTGAAGTTTTTTAGAATGCTGTCCCAAGAGGTCTAGCATTTTGAAACTTTTAGCTAGATGCTACTGCAAATATAAAATGCTGAGAAGAGAGGAGGACAGGTTAATACCTGATGTTCTGGAGACAGGCATTAATTACTGTGAAGAGGTTTAACATGATTTTTAAAGGATAGTATGGAATTTTGATTGATAAGGCTAGGAAAGACAGACAAATATAAAGATGGCAAAATACATAAAGAAATCCTATATCCTCTATATCAAACTTTGGTAAAATATATAATGTGAAAGCCTACTTTTGAGCCTTAAAAGTTTGGCATCGTGTTTTTTTAATTGTATATATTTATATATTTTTTATATTTGTGTATATTGAGAATTAGTTCTAGTTCTCAAATTACCTTTTTCTCCGTGGTTCTATTCTCTTGCCTTGATATCCCTGTTAAATATTTTGTATTTCTATTATAAACTAACGTAAAAGACTCTAGGCAACTTCAAAGGAAATTTTTTTCTCATCAGTAACCTATTTAAATCTAAGAATATTGCTGTCATTCATTCTACTTATTAAATGAGTATGACCATTTTGTTTAGACAATATTTTCTTATGTGTACAAGAAAATAAAGGGACCCTGGCCTGTCCCTTTTCAGTTTCTCATAGAAGAGTCAGTTAAGTCCCAGAAGGAATGTTTCCTGGCTTGGGAAATACCTGATTAACCAGAGAGAGTTTTTGGCTATCTTAATTATGAAGGGAGTATTTTTTGCTTCTGTTAGGACATTTATAAATATGATAATTACTCCAATCATCCTCCTGAGAAAGTTAAATGAAGGCAGACTAATTAAGGGAGAAAAATGTTTGTTTATGCTTTGTGTTCAAGACATCCAGTTGGCTTGCAATCCACTTGATCAACACATTTCTTTGATGCAGCATCAGAAGACTAAAAAAAAAAAAAAAAAAAAAAACACAA
>NW_022900938.1:24033747-24040053 GCF_012274545.1 Fukomys damarensis | reverse complement strand
AAAAAAAAAAAAAAAAAAAGTAACAGCAGTAAAAATGATTGCTGATGCAAACTGAAGGTTAAAATGTGGAATTTTCGCTTGGATAATTTTCATTGAAATCCTTCAGTTCAGGATTAATGTCATGTTAAGAATTGATATGAATTCTGTTCAGTTCTCTATGTTTTGTACAATGCTGTTTTTCATTGTAAGTGTTTTTTGTAAGTTTGCAAATAGATTTCAAGTTTATTACAATCAGTCAATCAGGATTAAGGTGAGCGAGGTATTGTATATTCCTGAAGTCAAGGAATCAGTAGCAGGGTCTGTAAAATTAAAAAATATAAAGGAAACAATCTTTTGTGCAATAGAAAATAAATTTTATAAGTTAAATATCCCTTATCTGAAATCCCTAGGACCAAGAGTGCTTCTACTTTTAAAATATTTGTATGAAATGAGATCTTGGGAAACAGGACCCAAATTTAAACATAAAACTTTTTAATGTCTTATATGCGCCTTAAATACATACCCTGAAGGTAATTTCATGCACTATTTTCAGTGTACCTGTATTTTGACTGTGACCCATCATATGAGGTCAAATCGGAATTTCCTACCTATGGCCATCTTGTAAGTTCTCAGAAAGTTTTAGATTATGGAATATTTTGGATTTTGGATTTCCATATTAGGAATGCTAACCTGTACTGAGACTGTGGGAAAATATATATGGGCTAAAAATAAGTCTTTCTGAATCTGATTCTACGTGTAATAACCATCTGGAAAAATAGAAGTGATTGCCTCATGAACAATATGACAAAATTATCTTTATATGTTAAATTTCAATACCGTCATATCTACTAATTGAAAAATCCATTCTCATTTTATGTGTATTTAATAGTACCATTTACTATCTCTGAAACTTCTAAAGACATGATTATAATTACGGAGTAGATGCATATAGTTAGTGTGCTTGATATTGCCTCAGACTTAGTTTTGTTTTTTATTTTGTTCAGCCACGGTCTCACTATATAGTTCAGGCTGACCTTGAATTTACAGTGTAGCCCAGGCTGGGTTCACACTTGTGATGATCTTCCTGCCTCAGCTCCCAAGTACTGAGATGACAAACACGTGTCAACATGCCTGGCTTATACTACCCCAAACTTCACTGGTCTATATTGGCATTGGCCTGCCTAATAAATTTGTATCTTGAAAAAGAAAAGGAAGTTTGTTAAGAGGAGCACAATACCAAAGAATAGAAAGTAACACCCGTAGGTTTCAGAGCCGGCACAGTACTGCCTAACAGTGGAATGTCTGTCTGTTCTTATTTTGAAACATCGTTACCCTTCCATCCTGGCCAAGACTTTTTAAGGCAGATACTAAGTTTCTCCTTGAAATCTTCACCACCTTTTGGTGAAATGGTGGAGAGGAACTCAGCACTCAGGATACTTGAGAAACATCTGAAATGCCTGGATTTTTTTTGGTAGGAGCAAAAGGGATGAGATACATCTAGTCTAGATATAAAGTGACTATTAAAAAATTCCTAATGTGTTACCACTGCCAAAATCAAATAGACCAGGGTCCAGATGCTACATCTGGAGATATATCTAGTGTGAAAGAGTTTTGGGCAGAGTAACAGACAGCAGAGCTGTTGCCCAATCAAACAGATGAGCTGCAGCTCCTGTACCTCATTCCAGCTCATTTTAAGTGAACAGGAATGTAGCCTACACAATTGTGGGCCGGATGGTTGCTAAAAAGATGCCAAAGACAGAGGATAATAAAGATTGTGGGAAATTGAGGTACTACAAATAGCAAAAGACAGTACACTGCATGCTTCCCCCCAAGACGTGGGCGTCCCAACGCCCCAGTGTCACGTGGCCTTTCATTCTGCCACCTGCCAGACTGAGGGCAGGGGAATGGTGGTTAATACCTTCCTGCCCCACCTTAACCCTGCTCCACCTGTTTACCACATGTAAGCAACAGGTACAAAACATTATGGCTGACATTATGTCCACTTCACTAAGGGAAGCAGGGTAACTTCTTCAGCAAATATAGACATTAAGCTGAAAAGAAGTGCATTTCTGCATTTCCCTCCTTGACCTCAGTTTCTGTATTCTCATACTATCCCTGCAGCAAGCTTATTGTTCTTTATTTTGTACAGTATTTCTCACAGCTTAAGGAGAAAACATCCTGCCACAGTACTTGAACTAATGAGATGATATTGTTCTATTTAAGCAAATTAAGGCACTACACATTCTTCAAGTGTTTTATGTCTTAGACACTTTTTTTTTCATGAAAAATTTCTGGGAGGATGAGGCAGGAAAATCACAAGTTTAAGCCTAGCCTAGACAATTTAGCAACCTAGTATAACCACATCTGAAAAGAATTAATAATAATAATTAAAAGGGTTGGGTATATAGCTCACTGCAAAGGCCCTGGGTTTAACGCCAGTACCACAAGAAAAAGAAACATTTTATTATTTTGTACGTACCAGTCCTTGTGTTATATGTAAAATGAGATGTCTCATTTCATATTCAAAATAAGCATATGTGGTTAAATCTATTATCTTTCCCTTTTCACAAATGAGGAAAGTAAAACTTAAAGAAGTTAATTTCCCTAACTTCCCACAAGTGTAGAGACAGGAAACAAATAGATTTGGATGACAAACTTACACTAAGTCTTTTCCAAAGTTCTCAAAAAGTAGTTGATGCTATTTTATCTCATAGCTTACTGACAGTGACAATATTGGGCACATAGGAAAGTGTTTCATGTGTTTTTTAAAAGCTTTGGTGCTGCTGGGAATTGAACCCAGAGCCTTGTGCATGGTAAGCCATTGTTTTTAACCACTAAGCTATATCCCCAGCCCAGTACGTTATTTTTAATTTTTTAATGATGATGGAATATCCAAGTTTTGGACAAAGTTTGGATAAGAAACAATTCACACATACATAACTTCACAGAAAAGATGGTCCTTCATTAGTTAGAAATCATTTAGAAATGATACTCATTTTGTTTGTAGTGACAGTAAACACCAGTACTAGCAGTTATTCAATGTAATTTGGTTTCCACTTCAAGAATCATTATATTCTTTTTCTTACCATGTAAGAAAGTATAAGTTTGATGAGTGTTTACAAATATGTAACCTAAACCTTTTTTGAAAATTTAGAACATGCAATTATCCAGAAAGTTCTACTTCTCCAGCCTGGTCCACCCCTACCCACCTCTCAGGTACAGTTACTGTTCTGATTCTTTTGTACCCCAGTTTAAACTTGCCTATCATAAAACTTAATAAAATTTCTTTCAGCATAGTGCTTTTGAGGTTTATTGATATTGTTGTGTGTGTCGGTGTATTCACTTTTATTTCTAAGTGTTCTTTCATATGAACATGTCACCATTTTTCTGTCTTCCTGTTGATGGAGACCTGGGATGATTCTGCCTTTTTTTTTTTTTTTTTCCTCTTACAAATAAAGCTGCTATGGACATTCTTGTAGAAATGTTTGTGAATGAACTCCATAACTTATTTCTCTTGTATAAGTTTCTAGGGTTGGAATTTTCTAGTCTTCCAGTAGGTTATGTTTCATTTAATAAGAAACTGCCAAACCATTATATAAGCCCGCAACAGCATATGAGACTTCAAATTGTTTTATATTTTCTTTACACATGTGGTTGTTTGTTTGTTTGTTTGTTTTCCTTAGCATTTATGGTAGATGTGTAATCACTTCTAGTGGATACTCAGATTGTTTTTACCGGTGCCCAGCCACCCTCATGTCAAGTTGATCTCTTTACCCTTTTCCGCACCACCCCCGCCCCAGGAACTACTGAAAACAATTCTTTGTGATAATAGTTAAGATGTCCCAAAACTCAGTTTGAATTACTCTTTATCAAACGTGGAATACATTGCTCCCCAAGGAACCCTGACTCCTTTAATAGAGAGTAATGCTAGGGAGCAAATTTGGGTTCTAAGAGCACATATTCAATCCTGTCACATAACTGCCGGAGCTGGACAAAGTGGCATTGTAGAATAGGCTTCATAATCTGAGTAGGAAATGACTTCTTTATTGAGGGTTTTGAGTTCATGTTACTTCTAAATCAGATGAGTTTTCTTCCTAATATGAAAGTGTATTAAACCAGTTGATCCTCCCATTAACTGGAGTTCACACTACATATTGTATGATACCAAATACAGTGGACCCTTGACTTAACCCATTCAACAGGTTCTCTAGGGCCGGTTGTAACTCAAGTTGGTTGTAAGTCAACACAGCTGAGAGCTGGATGTTTACCTGGGTACGTGCTATAGATAACAAGAGGCAGATTAATCTTCCATTAACCTAATTAACCCAAGTTGTTTGTATGTTAGGCTGGTCATAACTTGAGGGCTCACTGTAATATATTCAGGTTTCAGAACTGCTCCAAAATTTAAAATATTTTATTTTTCTTTTACTCTCAAGTGCCCTAGAACTTGTTCCAAAGGATGCAGGCCCACTCTCTTTAGTTACTTGAGCCCTATGTAGATTAAAGGTGGGGAATGGGCTTCTCAGTTTCCTTTCCAGGCCACTAAAATATACCATGCACAGGGCACTAGGATCTCAGAATCCTATGTGATTAATAGACAGCAGAAATGAGAAGGCGGTTTCAATCAACAAAAGCCTTTACAATTTGTCTGATGCTGTGTCCTCTAATTCCTTGCCGTCGTTGACAGTAGTGTCATTCTTTGTTTGAAACATTTGACTTTCAAAGAATTTTAGATAAATACTAAGGAAAAAACGACTGGATCATATATTGGGTGAATTTTTAAGATTGTTCTTCCAAATGACTGTACCATTTTATATTCCCATCATCATATATAATAATCCCAGTTTCCCTGTGTCCTTTCCAGCATTTCCTATATTAGTCTTTAATTTTAGACATTTCAATAAGTAAGACATGGTATCCTAATGTGGTTTTAGTTTATATTTCCCTGTGGATTGATGATGGTAGGCATATTTTCATGTGTTTGTTGTTTGGGTATCTTTCTGATGACATATCTAAATCTTTTGCACTTTTTATAAATTGACCTTATTTTCTTCTTAATATGTTGTAAGCCTTTATGTTTTCTAGATACAAGTCTTTTACCAGGTATGTACTTGCAGCCACTTCCAGTCTGTGACCTATATTTCAGTCTTTTAAACACTGTCTTTTGAAGAGAAGTAATTCTGAGTTCTGGTGAAATTAAGCATATCATTTTTTATGGATCACACTTTTGGCATTGTATCTAAGAAAGTTTTGCCTAATGTAGGAGTTCTCAACTGAGTGTGATTTTGCATGAAAGGGAGAATCTGGTGATGCTTAAGGACATTTTTTGTTGTCACAACTGTGGTACTAATTAATAGTATCTAGTGAGCAGAAACCAAGGATGCTGCTAAACATCCTGCAGTCCTCACAACAAACTACAAGCCCAAAATGCCACTAGTGCTACCATGAGATATCCTGGGCTGGTACAAAATCAGACTGTGTTTCCTCTCAGAAATGTTTTACTTTCAGATCTACTGTGGTCCAATTTTAAACATTTTATATGGTGCAAGGTGTGAATCGGTTCTTTCTTGCATATGGATATCCAGTGCATAAGGGAATAGCATTCATTCATTTGCTGTTAGGTATAGTTTAGGTTAGCTGTAGGTTTTTCATAGATGTGTTTATCAGTTTGAGAAGGTTCACTTGTACCTAGTTTTCTTTTTGTTTGGGTATAGATACTGGAGTATGTCAAATGTTTTTTTGGTATCTATTAATGGTGATCATAAACTTTCTGTTTCTTTCTGTAATATGGCTAGTTACATTGAGTGTTTTGAGTGTTAAACTAACCCTAAATTATTTGTAGAAATCACCTGAGATGTCTAGATTTCCAAACTAAGTGAGGCAGTGCCAAGCTGAGCATGGTAGTGCACGCCTGTAATCCCAGCACTCGGGATGCTGAGGCATGAGGATCACCATGAATTCAAAGCCATCCTCAGCTACATAGTGAGTTCACAGCCAGCCTGAACTATACAACAAGACTCTGTCTCCAAAAAAAAAAGACAGTTTCCGCAGTTCAATTTTTTTTTCCACATTGTGTCATTTTCACAATAATGAATTCCTAAAATTTACCATCACATTTGTACTGTATTACACATTAATAGTTTCAAGCTCATTACATTTAAATGACTTTCTGCTTTTATAAGTAATTTTCATAGTTTTCTTGTTTTGCCAGTGGTTTCATTCTCAGAAAAAGAATTCACTAGGGCTGGGATCTGGCTCAGTGGTTCCACTGCCTGCCTCACAAGCACAAGGGTCCGAGTTTGATCCCTGGTACAAAAAAAAAAAAAA
>NW_022900938.1:23998778-24033619 GCF_012274545.1 Fukomys damarensis | reverse complement strand
AAAATTCACTACATTGGTTACAAAAGTTTTACTGCAGATATCTACATTTTTGTGTAGATTGAAACATTATATTACAAACCACATGATCACCACAAATAAGACTCACTTTCTGTGAGATCAGCTGGGTGGGAGTGGAGGTGGAGAGTGAAATCCTAAGCATAGCACATTGTGAGCATCGCATACAGCTGATCAAAGACTGCACTGAGGTTTTGTGTTCAGTTGCAGGCAGTCCTGAGACGTTCAGGAAATGTAACTGCTCTGAGTTAACTCTATGTGGAGTTGGTATTAAGCAAAATGTTAACGTTTGTTTGTTCAGATGACAGCTGCATCCTGACAGCTCACTTTGTTTCACCACAGGTATCTCCCTAGACTTGCACATCTTCCAGATTGTCTCCTGTGCCTTGGGTGGATCTGGGGAGTTCCCGAGTGCCCATCACGCAGTCTATTCCTTCCCTGTTTCGTTTTTGTTTGGAGGGGGCAGTGTTTGCTAGTTGGTTTGGCTTGGTTTGGTTTTTTGAGACAGTCTCCCTACCTAGTCCAGGCTGGCCTCAAACTCCCAATGAGCCTCCTGAGTGCTGGGATTACAACTGTATACCATCACACGCAGCTTAGTTCCTGAACTTTTGAGAGTTTACTAATTAACTTTCAATGTTGATTTTTCTTCTGCCTCCTGCCTGGCAAGCGCAAGGGCTGGAGGAAAGGTTGATTTTTTCATTTGATATCTTCACTCCTTTTTTTTAACACTATTTTTATCTCCCATGGCTTTCCTACACATTTATAGGAAGCAGGTTGAATAACACACCACAGCCAAAAGGCAAGAATTTTAACATGCTCAAATGGTTTTTTTGTAGGCAATTCAGGTTTATTCATGTTTTTTTTATTAAAACATGTTTGTGACATATAATGTTTACATTCTTTGTGAGGAGTTGCTACATGCACCAAGTACTTTTTTCATCTTTGTCTTCTTTCTCTTCCCCCTTCATCCATCTCTTGAGCCCCTTCCTTTTGTTTTGGTTTTTAGTACACGACTGCAGTACATAATGTTCACACTCCCTGTATGGAGTTGGTACATGTAAGTGACACATCTTCGTTTCTCTTTTCGTCCCCTTCCCCCCCGACATTCCCCTTCCCTCCATCTCTTGATCCCTTCCACTCTGAGAAAGATCTGTCCCCCTATTTCCTATGGTCTCTCCTTTATTTTGCTCTTTATATGAGAAATTCAAAGTATTTTCTTCGGGACGTACAACCTTGGAGAATATCTGGGCATGTTTCCAGCCTCTCCCTTATTGCTTATCTCAATCCAGGAGGTTCAAACACTAATAAAATATATCTAAAGTAGAAAAGTCAATTGTTATATGACTACATGGGCCCAGGAAATACTCTGAACACATTTTAGTTCAATGTACTCTGAAACTTTGCATCACTGTGGAAATGATAAAACTTATAGATAATTAAAATCATAAAAATACATCAGTGAAACTGGGAATGATGGCATGGGCTTATCTTCCCAGCATTCTTGGAAGATAAGGCAGTAGAGTTGAAAATTTGAGCCCAACTTGGGTAATTTATCAAAACCCTGGGCCAAAATGAAAACTTTTAAATGGCTGGGTATGTAGTTCAGTGTGAAGGTACTGGGTTCACTCCATATTAAAAAAAAAATCAATCGATGAAAGTATTTATATTCAGGGACTAACAGCCTAAGTTTCATGCATCCACAAATCAGTTTGTCAAGTGAATTCTACAGAAGAAAACAAAGTATTTACTAATATAAGCTTTGTGCCTCAAATAAGTACTTTTTATAATTCCTTTAAAATGACATCTCACATAAACAGTCATTTATGAATCCTACTTTTAACGCTTTTTTCTTTACTTCTTTTCAGGCTTTAGCTGTAAAAGCAACAAGATTGATTAAAGCATGAAAAAAGAATTAGTTTAAGAGCCAAGTGTGGTGGTGGATACCTACCAGCACTTAGGAGGCTGAGCAGAAGGATCACTATGAATTCAAGGCCAGCCTGAACTGCATAGCAAGACCCTGTCTCAAAAATAGAATTGCAGTTTAAATCACTGACACTTAATTTTGCTATGTCTAATCTACACTCTACACCCGCCTCCCTTTTTGACTATAGAAAGGAACACTAGTAAATTAAATGATTTCCCAGCTTCAACCTTTGCCCCATATAAAATCTCACTGTTTAATATCTGATAAAAGGTGTGCTGGCTGACAGTCTAGTGTGCACTTGATGACCATGGGCTCATTCCTGCAGCCACCACAACATCCCAAATGTCTGATTCCCAGAGTTGGTCATAGTTTGTGCTACCAGCTAGACTCCTGATCTATTGGTTTTTGTTTCAGTTTCTGTTGTTTGTTCTCTCTCTCCCTCTCCCTCTTCCTCTCTCTTGACATTCCTCAAATGCTCACTTCCAGAACGTCTCTCCAGAATGTTCAGATTTCACCTAAGCTCCATACGGAGGAAATAGTACAACTCAGGGCAACATGAGGGGCTATTAGGCAAGATGCGGCTGCGTGAAGTTTGCAGAGTTCACGTGGAACAATCTTGGAACAGTGGCTCGAACAAGAGAGGAGCGAGGCCCAGAGGATCTGAGTTAATACAGGCTGTCTGTGAAAGGAGTTAAGTGAAAAACTTTGGAGGGATTCTTGCTGAGATGTCTTCCTATGAGACTATGAGTTCTAGTCTGCTTTAAAAGTGCCAGTTCTAGGGACTGAGGGCCTTGCTCAGTGGTAGAACACCCACCTAGCATGCACAAGGCCTGTGGTTCACTCCTCAGGAATGGAAAAAATAGCTGAAAATTATAGTTGGTGTGGTTTATGCCAAAAAGATGGCAGAGAATAAATATCAAAATTCAAACCTAAAGAAAAAAGCCTTGACTTATGGCAAAGATAACTAAATGAAAATGTTTGCAGGTTATCTTTATATGCTTTCCTCTTTACCCATGTGTGTGTGTATGTGCTGTGCACACTCACCGAGAGATTGCACACGCTGACCACATTCTCGCGCGGAGCTACAGCACTAGCCTCTTAACTGACTTCTAAACTAACACACCACCCTTCCTTAATAATGTCAGATAATAGAGCAGTTTTATTCTTTCTAAAAGATTAAGGCTTACTGCCTTTTTGTGACAGCTTTACTGATCTTTAATTCTTTAAAATTAACTTTTTAAAAGTGTACACTGTTTTTAATATATTCATAATGTATGAACATCAACACCACTAATTCCAGAACATTATCATCCTCCCCAAAATTTCTGTATATATTAGTTGCTCTCCCCCAAACCCTGCCAACCACTCATCTTCTTTCTCTGTGGATTTGCCTCATAACATTTTATATAAGTGAAATCATACAACATATGTTTCGAGCTACTTAGCCAAATGTTTTCAAACTTTCATCCATGTCGTACCATGTGTTAGTATTTCATTTTTATGGCCAAATAATATTCCATTGTATGAATTTGCCACATTTTCTTTATCTATACATCTGTTCATGAATAGCTTTCACCTTTTTCTGTTATCTATAATGCTTTATAAACCCTTGTGTATGAGTTTGTGTGGACATATCTTTCCAATTCTGGGTAAATTCCTAGGAGTAGAATTACTGGGTCAGATGGTAACTCTATGTTTATCTTTGTGAACTGCCGTACTTTTTCATACTAATGGTGCCATTATACATTCCTACTATAATATAAGAGAGTTTAGTTTCTCAACATTCTTGCCATGGTTTGGAGAAGGGTTCCTCAAAAGTCCATATGTTAAAGGAGGTCATGATGTCCTGCCTTGCCACAGGACTAAAAAACAACCATATACTGAAACCATGAATCAAAATTAACCTTTCCTCTTTGCAAGTTGCTTATCTCAGGTGTTTTATCACAGTGACAGGAAGCTGAATTATGTACCTGTTGTTGTTATTTTCCTTTTTTTTTTTTATTATAGCTATCCCAGTTGGTATGAAGTAATGCCCCATTCTGGTTTTGATCTGTATTTTCCTAGGGACTCATGATGTTGAATATCTTTTTAATGTGCTTATTGGCCATTTGTATATCTTTAGAGAAATGTCTGTTCAAATCCTTTGCCTATTTTAATAGGATTGTCTTTCTACTGTTAATTTATATGGATTTTATATATTCTGGATACAAATACCTTACTAGATATGTGATTTGTGAATATTTTGTTCTCATTCTGTGGGTTGTCTTTTTCTTGATGGTAACTTTGAAGCATGAAAGATGTTCATTTGATGAAGTCCATTTTTTTCTTTTCTTGTTTTTGCTCTTGGTATCATATCTAAGAAACCACTGCCTAATCTAAGCTCACAAAGATTTACTCCTGTGCTTTCTTCCAAGAGTTTTCAGATAGCATGTACATTACATTAATTATTGCAATCTGTAATCTTAGAATGAATAGAGTTTAATGTTAACACTGTTGACTTTCTTACTTCCTCCTTCTATTAACCAGGAAAAAAAGGCAGTTTGATTCCTTTCTTCACAAGCATGAAACTAGTGATACCCCATAAAGAGCAAAAACAAGAGCTATAAGGGAACATTGCTGGGAAGCCATTTTGAAGAAGGAATTGATGATAGAAACAAGTCCCAGCAATGGACCTCATATAGAGCTGAAGGAACAAGATTTCATCCACTCCTCAGGGGAGGTATGGGAGACACACAAAAGTACAGCGAACTCACCAGTCCAGGTTTATGGAGGGGACTCCCCTAATTCTTAAATTTGTTTCCCCAAAGTTCAGGTTGATATTATTTCCATATGTTCCTATAATGAGTGAGTACACTTTCCATAATCCTGTGAAATAATATCTATTATTTTATAAAATTTGACACTAATAGATAATTGCACAAGTGAGTGTTGTAAACTTGTATGAGTTTCTGAGCAATTATTAGCTTTTTCTGTTTTAGAACCTGTCTTAGAATTTTAGCAAAGTGCTGTGATAAATACCTGTTATCCATTTTGAACTTAATAGGTTACTTGGAAATATATAGGAATGCTTTGAGTCATCAGAGAATAATAAACATCAAAACACATATTTAGACATAATAACCTTCTGGCTATTTCATGAGTTTGATCATTGAGTCATTAGGTGTTCTATTGGCAAAGAACAGCATTGTTAATTGTGCTTTTAATGACATAAGAATAAAGTAAATGCATTTTATTAGCTACTGATGCCTGTATATTAGGCAAGGAAGTACAACTAGAAAGTAAAATTTCCATGTCAGTGAATACTATGATTGCATAAAGATTGATAAAACAATACTATTTTCATGTAGTCTGATATTAATCTAAAATTCTGTCGAGTCAGAAATCCTGTATTCAAGTGGATTCAAAAGTACACACATAGTCTCTGAAAGTCACTCTAGCAATGTCATTTGGGGTGTGTCATTACAGTTACTGTAGTTTCTCATTCCTTATGGTTGAGTAGTAGTCTATTTTATTTAAAAAAAAAACAAAAAAACAAAAAAACACATCTTTATCCAGTCTCCAGTTGATGGGCAATTGGGCCGTTTCCATGTTTTAGCTATTACAAACTTTGCTGCTATGAACATGGGTGCACATATATCACTGTGGTATGATTCTTTCAATTCTTTTTCTCCCCAGCAGGAGGATAGCTGGGTCAAATGGGACCTCTAGTCCTAGTTCTTTGAGATATCGCCATACTGATTTCCACAGTGGGTGCGCCAGTCTACATTCCCACCAACAGTAGAGAAGGATTCTTTTTTCCCCTCAGCCCAACCAGCATTTGTTATTGGCTGATTTCTTGATAGCAGCCATCCTTGTTGGGGTGAGAAAGAATCTCAGTGTTGTTTTCATTTGCATCTCTCAAATGACCAGTAATGTTGAACATTTTTTCAAGTTTATTTGATATTTCTACTTCTTTGTCTGAGAAATATCCTTTCATTTCAGATGCCCACTTTTGGACTGGATCTTTAAATTTGGGAGGTCTGATTTTTTTTTAAGTTCTTTATATATTCTAGATAGTAGACCTTTGTCTGAGGAACAGCTGGTAAAAATTGTTTCCCACATTGTGGGTTGTCTTTTCACTCTGTTGGTGTTTCTCTTTCAGTGCAGAAGCTTTTTGGTAAGAAGAGATCCCACTTATTGTTTGTGCTAGTTTATGTGCAACTGAGGTTTTGTTCATGAAATGTTTTCCTTCACTAGTGTCTTCAAGAGTTCTACCTCACCTCTCTTCCAGCCTGTTTAGTGTTTCTGGTTTGTTGTTGTTGTTGTTTTGTTTTGTTTTATTTTTGGTACCAGGGATCAAACTTGGGACCTTGCAATTTGCAAGGCAGGCAGCAGCACTACTGAGCTAAATCTCCAGCCCTGTGTTTCTGATTTAATATTTAAATCTTTAATCCATTTTGATTTTAGTTTAGTGTATGGTGAGAGATATAGGTCTAGTTTTAATCTTTGGCAAGTTAAAACCCAGTTTTTTCAGCACCATTTATTAAAGAGGCTATCTTTCCTCCAGTGAGGATGTTTGGCTCCTTTGTTGAAGGTGACATGGCTCAGTGTGTCTGGTGTTGTTTCTTCATCTTCTAATCTGTTCCACTGGTCTTTGGGTCTGTTTCTTTTACTTTTTTTTTTTTTTATACCAGGGATGAAACTCAGGTTTCACTTGCACTTGCAAGGCAGGCAGTGGAACCACTGAGCCAAATCCCTGGCCCCTGGGTCTGTTTCTTTGTCAATACCATGCCATTTTTATCACAGTAACTTTGTAGTATAGTTTCAAGTTGGGGATTGTGATATCCCCTACCTTATCTTTGTTGCCTAGAATTGCTTTTGCTATTTTAGGTCTCTTCTTGTTCCAAATGAATTTTTGGATAGTTTTCTCAAGGTCTGTGAAATGTGCTGCTGGTATTTCAATTGGGTATTTCATTGAATCTATATAGCAGTTTTGGAAGTATGGCCATTTTCACTACACTGATTCGTCCTACCCTAGAGCAAGGATTGTCTTTCCATTTTCTGATATCCTCTTCAATCTATTTTTTCAGAGTGCTGTAGTTTTCAGAGTAGAGGTCTTTGATTTCTTTCATTAGGTTGATTCCTAGGTATTTCAATTTTTTGGATGCTATTGTGAAAGACGTTGTTTCTCCAGTTCCTTTTTCAGTGAGTCTGTTGTTCATGTAAAGGAAAGCTAATGATTTTTGTGTGTTGACCCTGTATACAGCTACTCTACCAAATTTGGCTATTAAGTCTAGAAGACATTTGGTGGAGTTCTTGGGGTCTTCTATGTAGAGTATCATGTCATCTGCAAATAATGACAGTTTGACTTCTTCATTTGTTATCTTTATCCCTTTTATTTCTTCCTCTTGTCTAATTGCTATGGCTAATATTTCCAAAACTATATTGATTTTTAAAAAACTGTATCTATCAGGAGTGGTGATAGTGGACATCCTTGACTTGTTCCTGATTTCTGTGTGAAGAATTTCGATTTTTTGACCATTTAGTATGATACTGGCTGTTGGTTTTTCATAGATGGCTTGTGGGAGACCCCTATTGTCAGGTTCCAGTACCCTTCCCAGTGTGCAGTGCAGGCCTGAGAAAAAATACATTAAGAGACAGAACTAAGAGTGAGAAAGCAGGGTTCCAGAATGACGAAAGCTGATGTAACCAACAAAGGCTCGCACTGACTTTTATTTGCAATCAGTTGGGATAAGGGTGATGTGTGGTTGCTATAGAAATTAATGTAAACAAGGCTCAAAAGGACAAGACAAAGCATTCTCAAATTAGGAGCAGAATAGACAAAATACATGTTTGTAATTAGAACACTGTCCTTCTAGTTTGAAGGTTTTAGTTGTGGGAACAGAATTTGGATGTGACTTTCTCTGACCTTGGCTCATAGGCTTTGGCCATGTGCCACTTTTATAAACAAGCCAATTGTGGGGTTAACTCTTTACACCCTACTTTGGGCATAATCAATATCACTGTCCTATGCAATGACTTTTATTAGATTGACATAGAGATTGTCTATTCCAATTATTTGTAGAGTTTTTATCATGAATACATGTTGGATTTTGTCAAATGCTTTTTCTGCATCTATTGAGATGATCACATTGTTTTTGTTCTTGGCTCTGTTAATATAGTGTATTACATTTATCAATTTGTGTATGTTGAACCATCCCTGCATCCCTGGGGTGAATCCCATTTGGTGAGGGTATATGATCCATTCGATGATACTGTATCTGTGATGTAATAAAGTATTGTTAGACATAAAGAAGCAACAGAATATGGCCAATGACCAAGGAAAATACCAATGATGCAAGTAGACCCGTAGGTTATCCAGATATTAGAAATAGCAAAGACTTTAAAATAACTATTTTAATTTTGTGAAATTAGAGAAAAAGATGAATGAAAACATGGAAAATTTTGATATGGAAATGAAATCTATATTATCAAAATAAAATGCATGTTGTAGAAGTAAAACAATATTGGACAGTAAGAACTGATTGACACAGTAGGATAACTATGATTGACAACAATTTTGTGTATTTCAAAATAGCTAATAGAATTTTGAATGTATAAAGTGCAAAGGATGAATGTTTGAGATGATGGGTATGACAATTGCCCCCGATTACCTATCATATACACTTATTGAAATGTGATGTTTTACCCAATAAATATGTACCATTACTGTGTGTCTATTAAAAATAAAAGAAGAAAGCCTGAGTAGCCAAAGGAATCTTCAGCAAGAAGTGCAAAGTAGGAGGCATTATAATACTGCATTTCAAGTTATACTCCAATGCTACAACAATAAAAACAGCATGGTGCTGGCACAAAAAATAGACATGTAGACCAATGGAATACAATAGAACAGAAACAACCCCATGCACCTTTAGCCATTTAACCTTTGACGGGACTAAAAACAAAAGCTGGAGAAAAATAACTTCTTTAGGAAATGGTGCTGGGAAAATTGGTTATCCATGTGCAGAAGAATGAATGTGGATCTATATCTCTCAAACTGTACCGAAATCAAATCAAAAGGGATCAAACACCTTGACATAAAAGCAGAAGCACTGAATCTGCTGGAAGATAAAATAGGTAAAACACTTGAAGATGTAGATGTAGGGAAGAACTTCCTAAAAAGAACCCTAGTTACATAAGAAAGGATTCCTAGAATCAACAAGCAGGATTATATCGAATTAAAAAACTTCTACACCCTATGTAGGGTGAAGAGACAATCTACCGAATGGGAAAAATCTTTTATCAGCTATTCCTGATAGAGAAGCAATATCTAGAGCACATAAAGATCTTGTAAAATTAATAAAAAATTGGACAAATGAAATGAGTAGACACTTCTCAGAAGAAGTACAAATGGCCAATAAACATGAAAATGCTCAGCATCTTTGGCCATTAGGGAAATGTAAATCAAAACAACATTGAGATTTCATCTTATTCCAGTCAAAATGACTGACATCAAGGTCTTGAAAAACAACAAATTCTAGCAAAGATGTGGGGGAAAAAGAATCTCTCAGCATTGCTGGTAGGAATGTAAACTAGTGCAACTGCTAGGAAAAGCAGTATATTGGCTGGGGGATTTAGCTCAGTGGTTCCGCTGCCTGCCTCGCAAGCGCAAGGTCATGAGTTTGATCCCTGGTACCAAAAAAAAGAAAGAAAAAGAAAAAATCAGTATAAAGATTCCTCAAAAAATTAAAACTAGAAATTCTATTTGATCCAGCTATAGTTGTCCTGGGTATCTTTCCAAAAGAGTTAAAGTAATCATATTACAATGATACATACATATCCATGTTTATTGCAGCACAATCCACAGTAAATTATGGAAACAGCCTAAATGTTCATCAACACATGAATGGATAAAGAAAATGTAGTTTTTATACACAATGGAGTATTACTGGACCATAAATAAGGATAAATTTTAATCATTTATAGGAAAATGAATGGATCTTGTGTCTATGTTAAATGAAATAGATCAGACTCTAAAGATTAAATATCACATGGTGCTGTTATATTCCTTTAAAATATCAGTGAGACACAAAAAATGGCCAACAGTAAATTTTTGCCCTTCATTGTTGAAAAGTTCAGGTTGTCTGAGCATTCTCTGCTACAGCAGCAGTTGTCCAGGATCATTACCTCTCCATATTTGGAGAACGTTAAATGCACTTTTTCCCCTTCAAGAAAAAGAAAGAAAATTGTTCTTCAAAACCTATTTGATCTCCCTATGAGGTCTTTCCTTCTGTCCCATCCCCTCAAGCTCTTTTTTCTTTCTCTTTTGCTTTTTCAGTAGAGCAAAGGGAGACTAAAACCTCATCTGAGTTGCAAGAAACAAGACACTGAGGCTATTCAGGGAGTGACCAGGAGCGAATGAGCTACTCTGTTACCTCCCACATCCACTGTATGTGCTTCACAGAAAAACAGCAAATCCACAAAACACAACAACTAGAATTACAAAATCCACTCATCCAAGTGTCGCGAGCCGGCGACGCAGAGCACTGTCCAGCAGTGTCTCAAACCTGAAAGAGCAGCAAGGTGGAGATGGGGCAGAGAGAAAGGAAGGACGCCAAGACAAGAGTCTGATCAAGGCGACGTTTATTGCGGGCGAGCCCCGGCCTTTTAAAGCAAAAAACCACAAACTATTATGGGATGGGTTTACCATAGTAACTGAAAGGTCAACACAGGAAAAGAGCAAACAGGTTCACCAAAACAACCCACCGTGAGTAGTAGTAACCCGGACAACCACACATCTAAAGGTCAGAGACAAGAAACTGTAACTTTCAGGAATTCCACAAAGGAAACACTCTACCTGCTAAACTGGAGAAACTTAACACATATGGAGTTACTAAAGTTTACAATACTTACAACCAATACTCATGATCCCCACATCCAAGGGTGCAGGAAAGAAGAAAGGACAGGTGGGAGGGTAAATAGCGCAGGGAAAAAACAAAGTGTTAAATCAGTCCAGGCACAGGGGTTGGCACATGCTAGAAAATAACTACAGAAAAACCTGTGGTCCATTCAGACTCATGATGGTGTCAGGAAGATCCTGCCATAAGTGTATCAGAGACAAAAATTCCATTTCCTCAAAGAGAAGGGAATATACAGAAGACCCTTGGTAGAATGTGTCCCGCCTTCACTGGCCAGGGAAGAGAACTGAAAAAAGGTATGCTTTTTCAGGGGTCTTTGCTTCACTGGCGCCAACTTTGGGTCAAGGATAAAGAGGCAGCACTTATAATATATGAGAACTGCATTGCATAAGGAAAGCCAAGGGCAGACTAAACCCAAGGAAGAAAGGCCAATCACTTGCTATGCTTAACGATCTCTGGTGCATTTCAACTCCTTTACTGAACCAACATTATTTGAAACAGTACAGTGAGTAGAAAAAGGGACTTATGATGTACCCTAACCAGATGACTAATAAGATGGATGGGAAAGAGACTCACAAACATCCCTTAAAACTTGATGGCATTTACGACTTTATTAAACGCAAACCCGGGAGCTCCAAAGAGCACTGAAAATTGGCATGAGCAAGAATTCCAGCCATGACCAAATATCTCCATGCAGTGATGAACTTCCAGTAATTCAAGCTGTTACTGACTGAAGCACAGAAAGAAACACTCAGTAACGCAAGAGGAGCCTGAGCCAGAACCCTCTGCCATTCCAAGCACAGCACCAGAAAATTCTAGTAACGCTACACGGCTTACTCTCTTGCTTCTGCTCTATATTCCGGGCCTCTTCTGAACCATGACACTACTCATGCTTCCTCCATACTGTCTCTCCCTCTCTCCCTCTTTAGCTCTGAGATGGTACACATACCCCATGAGCAACTACACAGAGGAGAGAGAAGATCCCCAAATTTCTCATCGTGAAGGACCTGGCAGCTCCCTTGCCCACCACTAGCCTGCTAGGATCCTCAGGGCTTGGCAGCCAGGCCAAGGCCATTGTGCCCCCACTGAAGGAAATATGTACTGCATGTGCTGTGGACTGTAACTCAGGTTGGCCTTGAATTCACTACATAGCCCAGGCTGGCCTCAAACTTGCTGCAATCCTCTTACCTTAGCCCCTGGAGTGCTGGGACCTCAGGCATGTAGTACCATGCCCAGCAGAAAAAAAAATTTTTTTAAAAAAAAGAACTCATAGGATGGCTTTAACACATACTGGAGATAGCAGGATAGCATTAGAAAAAGAAAGACACACTATTAGAGTGGATGAAGATGAAGGTTCATAAGTACCTTTATTAAGGAGGTTCTTTTTGTTAGTTTACTTCATGAATCTCCCCCAAAGGCTTCATGCACTCAAAAGTGGGGTTTTTGAAAGATGATTGAATCATGGGACAAAACACTATAGGTGACTTCCTGTTACCAGGTGGGGTAGGGTTGGAAGGGGCATGTCACCGGGGCGTGGCCTGGAAAGGGCAACTTGCTTCTCTCTGCTTCCTGATTGCCATGAGGTAAGCTGCTTTCTTCCATGGCAAAGCCCTTCCACGCTGCCACCTTTGCAAGCCTGCCAAATATGGACTGAAATTGTGAGCCAAAATAAACCTTTCTCCCTTAGGTTGTGGTATTTTGTCTCAGCAATGAAGAAAGTGACTAAGACACTTTTTATTCTCAGTGTTCTGAGTGTCTTTACATTGGAAGGGCATTGGATGTTGTCAAACACTTCTTTATCAACTGAAATGGTCATTTGATGTTCCCCCTTGTTCTGTTAGTATATTGTTCTACATTGATTTGGTCATATATTTTTCAATTATTTTTCCCAGTTTGTGGCTTGTCAATTTGTTTTGAATGGTAGCTTTTGCTTAGCAAAATTTTAAATTTTGATGAAAATATCTCTCTCTCTCTGCTGTACTAGGAATTGAACTATGGCCTTTGCACTGAGTTATGTCACCAGTCCTTTTGACTTTTCATTTTTATTTTAAGACAGGGCCTTACTAAGTTACTAAGCTGCTGAGGCTGGGCTCAAACTTGTAGAGTGATGGAATTACAGGCATGCATCACCATGCCAAGCTTCATTTTTTTTTTTTTTAATGACTATTGCCTTTCGTGTCTTACCTAAGGGCACTTTCTAGGGCTATGGACTGGATTGCTCAGTTTTTAGCCTCCTCTCTGCCTCCTCCTGATCCACTTCCATGCCATCTCATGGCTGCCAAGTGGGAGTGTAAGATTCTGAAATCTTACACTGGCCGTTTGCAACTCCAAGCCCGGGTTCCATTCTGAGTTTCATTCTTTGGAAGTCTGCATTCTGTCAATCCCCATTCACTAGGGAGTAAATAAGCCTCAAGAGGTCACTGATCTTGTTTTGTTCATTGGTAAGTCCCAAAGGCCTAGAAGAATGCCTGGCACACAGTAGACTTTCAATACATTTCTGTTGTAGAACTAATTTCTTCTTTTTAGGAAATGGCTTAGTTTATAGACCTAACGATCATTAAATAAAAATTTCCGGAGGCCATTGTTTCGGACTAGCCTCCTGCACTAGGCCCCAACAGACCAGACTAGCAATCAAAACCCATATTAAATGTCCACATCACTAAACCGAAACTAAGCTGTGATCTGACCTTCCCAGAAATCAAGAGAGAGGTAACAGCTAAATTTCCCAAACAGACCATTTTCAATTCACATGATAATTATCTGCTTTAATCCTTACAAAGAAAAGTATCCTGAAGTGACCTGGTGTTCACCAGTCAGTTTTGTATTGTTCTATCCCACTGTTCCCACCTTCCAAGGACTTTGAAATAACTAGTCTTTTCCTTGTTCTTTCTGCGTCCCCCTGCCCAGCCCTTCTCTGTGTATAAAGCCATGCTCTCCTGCTCAGCCCATCTGAACACTTATTCTATTTTATGGAATGAAATGTTGCCCAATTCTAGAATGAGAAAACAATTAAAAATCATCAAACGAAATTGTTGTAAATTGGTTCTCTGATAATTTGGACTCAGAAGCTATGTATAATCTTCAGCTCTCCTTGGTTTCCAGCATGCTCAGGTGATCCATACTGATCCCAAATTTCATTCCCTGTCACCTTGTGACATGCATGCCCAAAAACGTGAAGCCTTGCTTGAACAAATCTAAAATAAAGTGAAAGATCATGAGAAGGAGTTCATTACAATGTGTGGGACCCAAATTTGGTCAAATTTATGTGGTATGATTGATTTGGAAATAATGCTTCCAATTCCTTTTTACTGCACGTACCAGAAAAACTTCCTGTTAACTAATATGATGTTTCCTTTTACTACACATATCAGAATAACTTGTTGTTACCTAACAGGATGTTCCCTTTTATTGCATATATCAAAAGAATTTCCGGTTAACTAATTTGATGTTTTGACTTTTGATTTTAGCACATTTCACTAAAAATACCTAAAAATAAATATATCTGAACAAATTGTTCCATTGATCTAGGTATGATTTATTTAATAAAATTTCATGGAGCTTTTTTGTGAATGACACTATGATGAATTGCCTAACAACATAAAATAAGAAAATATGGAAGGACTTGCACTAGTATGAGTGAGAACTCTCAGTGTTAAAAGGTATAGAAATACTGTCCAAACCAGCTCAAACGATAAGGGCATTTGTTCGCTCAAAAATTGCCTCCTGCTAGGGATTTAGCTCAGTGGTGCTGCTGCCTGCTTCACAAGTGCAGGGTCCAGAGCTCAATTCTGGTATCAAAAAAAAAATTGTTTCCCATACTGCTAGATCTGGGCTCTCAGTATCATCACTTTCTCTGTCAAGGCTCTTCCTTCCTTTGAGGGAAGGAAAGAGAGAGGAAGTCTGCAGTTTAGAGACCTTCAGGCCATATTTGCAATCAACCACCAGTAAGGTAAACCTCTTTTCAGACTTGTGTCTCTAGGTCCCACTCTGTCTTTAAAATGAAGAATTTGAGCTATAATTTCCAAGACTTCATCCAATGTCAACATTTAGATTTAAAAAACAAAAATATGAAACACACAGTTAAATTTAAATTTCAGATAAACAATGAGAATTTTTTTAATGTATGTACCAAATATTATAAAATGTAGTTACACTAGAAAATTATGTGCTGTTTATCCAAAATTCAAGTTGCTTACATTCTTTCAGGGCTACTCTAATCTTAAAAGAATTTTTTGTTTGTTTGGTCTTGTTTGACGGTTCTGAGATTTGAACCTAGGGCCCTACATTGCTAGGCAAGCACTTTGCCACTGAGTTTAAAACTTTTGAATCTTACACATTCATTCAGTTATTCATCCATCCACAGATACATTCAAATAAAGCACTTGCCATGAGCCCAATATCTCTGCCCGGTGGTAGGAACATGGTAAGAAGCAGAAACAAAGAAAGTCCTGCTCTCTAGCACTTTCAATCTCTCCAGCTGGGAGAGAAACAATAATAATGCAATCACTAAGGCAGATGTATGACTGCTAGCCAAGCAGCATGTGCTAAATGAAAAGAGGGTACAGGAAAAGGCCTAGAGCTCGGAAGTCATTCCAAAGGCAATGGTGTCAGGCTGAGTCAGGATAAAGCGAGCCTAGGGGGAGTATGGTGAATGAGGAAATGGGCAGGGCTGCTCTTTGAGAGCAGGGACTGCAAAGTCAGATTGAAAGACTGGTTGACTCTAGGCTGAGCAACGCAAGCAGTGGCAGCCTTCTCAGCTCCTCCGTCACTGTGCTGCCTGTGGAGCCCAGCTTTGCTTTGTGACCACAATAGCCCAGACTGCATGAGCAGCACCACAGGTACCACAGGTGTGAGCCCCTCTGCAGCTGCCAGTGTAGGGGAGACGCAGGCAGGAGAAGACGCACCCAACCTACGCCGGCAGCCGGACGGTGTGCTCCTGCCGTTTCACTCACTTCGTCCAACTTCTCTCATGAATCATGGATAATGCGTGTGTAGGGAAGGAAAAAGTTATTTTTTCCTAACTCATTGTTAGGTTCAGGGCTGGGGCTCTTAAAAAACAGATGAGTGAGAAGAAGCCATAAAATGTATTCAGGATAAGTTTCATGTGACATAGGAGTCCTCATAAGAAACCCACAAAAACAGGTAAACGTGGGCACTTTCATGCTTACATTTGATGAAGAGGTGGAGAATCATGGAAAGGCCTGCCTGGATGAAGAGGTTGTGAACCCTTGGAACATAGGAAGGCCTGTGCTCGGCTCCTCTTTGTATCTGTGTCTGCAGATGTGTATTCCTTTTCTCTGGGTGTAGGAAAGGCACCTCTATGACCACTTTTAGAGGAACAGGGTGGAAGAAAGCGGGGAGTGACCTTCCTAGGCTTTATAACCTGCTTTAGGGAAGAAGAGCAAGGGGAAAGTGAAAGTGACCTTCCTGCTATAGCTGTTTTCTCAAATGCCAAGATGCCATATTTGGGGGGTAGTAAGTCCTGAACCTCATCAAATGAAATGGTTCCCTCAGTCAAGAAGTCCAGATTCTGGTGTTCATTCAGCAGGCCAAGGTGAGCAAGGGAGTGCTGTTACCATTTGCTGCCTCTATTTCCTCACTTCATAGCATGGATTCAGCCCATCTCACTCGATGGTTGTGAGGATTAAAATAACGTGGAATTTACATTTGAAAACTGGGCTCTATTATTCCCATATTATTAGTCATAAACAAATAGTTGCTGGGCTGGGGATTTGTCGCGAGCCGGCGACGCAGAGCACTGTCCAGCAGTGTCTCAAACCTGAAAGAGCAGCGGGGTGGAGATGGGGCAGAGAGAAAGGAAGGACGCCAAGACAAAAGTCTGATCAAGGCGGCGTTTAATGCCGGCAAGCACCGGCCTTTTAAAGCAAAAAAACCACAAACTATTATGGGATGGGTTTACCATAGTAACTGAAAGGTCACACAGGAAAAGAGCAAACAGGCTCACCAAAACAACCCACCGTGAGTAGTAGTAACCCGGACAACCACACATCTAAAGGTCAGAGACAAGAAACTGTAACTTTCAGGAATTCCACAAAGGAAACACTCTACCTGCTAAACTGGAGAAACTTAACACATATGGAGTTACTAAAGTTGACAATACTTACAACCAATACTCATGATCCCCACAATTCCTCCCTTTTTGTTTTAAAACTTTGGTTCCATAGCAAGAAGAAGCTTAAGAGAAAGTATAGGCATGTCCGAGCCTGTCTTAGGTTGGGAAAAGCATTTGGCTGTCTTACCCGTCATTGGGGTCATCTGTCTTACAGGCCTATAACATGATGAAGATTTAACAGAAGCCCCTGTCTTAGGTTGATCAGTCAAACCTTTTCCTCTTACCCGTCTTTGACTTTCCGGACCCTCATTGAAGCTCTTTTTATCTGAGCGAGGTAAATGCCCAAATTTTCGGAGGACCCTTCCTTAAGGTCCATGAGCGCATGTAATGTTTTGCGCTGTATATAAACCTGATTTGAGATAACACAGTATTTATGATATTTCACATATTAGAGGCCCCATGCCAAAAACATTCAAACTAAGGCTAGTAACTTTGACATCTGACAATAAGCGTATTTCTCCCAATGCAGCAGCAGGTTTCCAAATGTTGGTTTGAGGAAAACGTGAATCTGCTCACCAAAGTCCTACAGACAAGCTTAAGTCCATGGAATATTCGAGTGACCAGTCCAAAAACCCTTGAGATGTCTTATTAATTCACCAGTCCCATTAAATCCTTGTTCTGGACAATAAAGTCTCTGCTGGTGCACCGAGACACATCCTAGAGTTCTCTCTGCTGCTCCAGTGTTGGGGTCCCAATCCAGTCTCCTCAGTGGAAACCCAGCATCAAGCTGTTCAGGGATAGTGGTAGGTCTATAAGCATATCTGTAACTATAAGTAGGTGGAGCAGAAGAGAAGGGAGAATACCTAGACCAAAAGGTCACCATCACAAACAGTATGCTGGAAAACCTGCATGGTCAAACAATATAAATACATCCTGTATACCAGACATGAATTCTTATGTCCTTAAATGTAGCTTTGCATCAACAGGATCTTCCCCTTTTTTTTTGTTTTTTGTTTTAAATAGAAAATAGTATATTGTGAAGATAACCATCAGAAACATGTTACAATAACATATTTACAATTCAGACCTTTGATGATAACCAATATAGACATTTTTAACAACATATTTAACAAGGCATATCTTTTTATAAGGCTATGAAAATTATTTTGGTAGCTTCCATTAGTGAACAAAGATCAGAATAAATTTTCTGAGCAGCTGCTTCTTTATTCACCAACAGGAGCGTATCCAAACTTAAAGGTTGTATTTAATTATCTTTTAAGTTTTTTATTTGATCCTATAAAGCCAGGTTGTAGAAACCAACAATCCACTTGCATTTGACGTCATTCTGATCAAAAACATACAAACATCTTTAAACATTTAAGACAGACAAACATATAACACTTAAGACAGACAAACATATAAGACAATTTTAACGAGTGCACTCAGATGGTTTTGGCCAATTGAACTATAAAATCTTTTTGTTATGACTAGTCAAAATTTTTGCAGATCAAAATTAACAGAGATCTCTTGTAGAATTAGGGTTAAAGGAATGAATACTCTTCTTGACTGTAAATGTAAACCTTTTATAACAAACTTGAAACCAACAAGCAAACATTTTATAAATCATTTCCATAAACATTCTCTACATTCTTAGCTAAAGACAAGAGGAACATACAAAAACCTTTCATGTTAAAAGTACAACTCTTACTTATAGCTTTCCTAATATTTTTCTATCTCATTTACTATCAGCCTTCTGTAACAAACTACTATTTTGTTCTTTATTTTGGTCTATAGTCAGTTTAGAACATACCCTCGCTTGGAGTGTGTGTGGGGAGGGACAGGCTGGTCAACAGATACAAAGTCAAAGTCACAGCCAGATGGGAAGAATAAGTTCTGGCATTCTATTACACTGATTATTATAGTCAACAATACTGAAGAGTACTTCAACATGGCTACAAGACAGGATTCTGAATGTTCTCATCACTAAGAAATGATAAATGTTTGAAATGATAGAGAACCTAAGCATCCTGAGTCGATCATTTCACAATATGTAAATGTAATAAAATACTACACTGTATCACATAATGATATACAAGATTATCTCAATAAAATAATTTAAAAGAAATCCTACAAATCCACACAATTTGTGTGTCAAAAGCTATTATACCATACATAAGAAGTTACACTAGTATACACATGCTAAGTCTAGCAGGCTTATACAAAATAATCTTAGAAACAATTAAAATAGTTAAGAGTAGCTGTAGTAGCTAAACAGATATAAGTAATGACCTTACCTTATCTTCTAAAACAATTAGGTTTCTATCTTCAACACTGAACGTCCTTGCATATTACCTCAAAATGTTAATTCCTTGTCTAACCCTTAAACACAAGAGTTCTGTGCTTGTCTTGCAGCAATAATAGCTATCACAACATCTTAACCTCATCAAGAAGTTCAAACACAAAAAGAAGACATGTCTGAGCTTACAAATCACGCTAAATATTTCACCTTCACAATTAAAAGTGAAAACTTTTCAAAGAAAAGGACTAAACCAAATTATAACCCCATAACATATATTCTTCTGTAGCCCCAAGATCTGGCCCATTAACCTAGAAGAGCAAGTTAACCCTATAATCGCAGTATAAAGCAATAGACAAGAAGTGTTACCAAAACTAGTTTTCACTAACAGCTGACTGTCGCAGAGCAGAAGTGTGAGCAACTCCTAGGCTGGAGCAAAAGAAGCCAAACAATGTAAAACAAAGACTTATGAAGACCAAACCGAAAGAAGAACCAGGGACTCTGTCAGGGAATCTCCTTAATCTCCTGTTCCAAAACCAGAAGAACACTCTGACCAGAGGGTCTTGAGGAGGGGAATAAAAATCAGCCTCCCTCCCCATAAACAGAGAGACAGAGTTCCTACCAGAGGGGCAGAGAACCTCTCCGGCCCTGCTGCGGGGAGTCCACTAGCACGTCTGCCTGGACCTCCCTCCCTCCAAAATGATCCCGAACGCAAATTACCAATTCAGATATTAACAGGAAAAGAAAGACACAGAAGCAAAGAAAAGAAACCAAGGACAAACTATTACTACAAATTCTAATAAATTACACAATTGTTGGTGCCCTACTCTAGCACCACCAACACACAATAAATCTTTAAGCTGGTGGCTGTATCTTGGACAGGCCAATTCTTGGGCCAATGTTGTTGAGCTATCACAGTCACATCAGCTCCAGTATCTAAAATTCCCTTGAATTGTTTTTTATTAATCCAAATTGTTAATTCAGGTTTATCTTGTTGGATAGGCGTGACCCAAAATGCATCAGAAGACCCAAAGGCTCTATTTTGCCTATTTTGAGGAAATAAAAACTTTCCTTGTTCTATATAAGGACAAAGCAATATCTGTGCTATCCGCTCCTGAGCAGGGATAACAGTAATGCCATCAGGTGATGAAGCTAACATTTTTATTTCACCCATATAATCTGCATCTATGACTCCTGGATGAATATGAAGGCCTTTTAAAATCCAACTACTCCTTCCTAGGATTATTCCAACACTGCCTTTCGGAAGGGGTCCAAATACTCCCATGGGGAGAGCTTGTGTCCCCATGTGAGGGGTTAACACTATGTAAGCGGAGGTGTTTATCTAAGCCTTGTACATCCCTTTTTTTTGTAAGCACTCATTTATTAAAGACCAGAAAGAAAATGTAACGGCTAGTACACTGTCAGAATTATGACTCCTTAATTTTTCATTTAATTTTCCTCCTACTCTATCCCAAACATCATCAGTTATTTCTTCTACATCACTGAACCAAGGACAAGTTTCATCCACACAATCAAGAAATTGAAACAATGACTTTT
Source organism: Fukomys damarensis (assembly GCF_012274545.1). NCBI lineage: Eukaryota > Metazoa > Chordata > Mammalia > Rodentia > Bathyergidae > Fukomys > Fukomys damarensis. Next base: position 24,012,857 of record NW_022900938.1, on the reverse strand, counting down.
TCTTTGCCTTAATTCCTTTCTCCCTGAGTAAAGACTGAATTGCTACGCTGAGTTTTGTCTTAGATCCTATGTGCCCCATTGGTACCTGCTTCTTCCGAGGATTTTCCCCGCCGGGCGTTCCAGACAGCGGTGTCCTCCTTGTTTCGGTTCGGCCGAACCCTTTTTGACAGCAGGCTTCACGGATTGCTCACCGATTGCCACTTCAATCAGGTCCCTGTTCGGGCGCCACTTGTCGCGAGCCGGCGACGCAGAGCACTGTCCAGCAGTGTCTCAAACCTGAAAGAGCAGCGGGGTGGAGATGGGGCAGAGAGAAAGGAAGGACGCCAAGACAAGAGTCTGATCAAGGCGGCGTTTAATGCCGGCAAGCACCGGCCTTTTAAAGCAAAAAAACCACAAACTATTATGGGATGGGTTTACCATAGTAACTGAAAGGTCACACAGGAAAAGAGCAAACAGGCTCACCAAAACAACCCACCGTGAGTAGTAGTAACCCGGACAACCACACATCTAAAGGTCAGAGACAAGAAACTGTAACTTTCAGGAATTCCACAAAGGAAACACTCTACCTGCTAAACTGGAGAAACTTAACACATATGGAGTTACTAAAGTTGACAATACTTACAACCAATACTCATGATCCCCACAGGGATTTAGCTTAGAGGTCCCACCACCTGCCTCGAAAGCACAAGGGCCCAAGTTCGACCCCAGTGCCAATAACAAACAAACAAACAAATAGTTGCTACTTCTGTTTTCAAAACACATATTGTCCCCTGAAGTTATACTGGGTATAATGAGACTTGGGCAGACACAAATGTGACATTCATAGTGCTTTACAGGCTTTCCTTCTGTTGAACGAGAATACTATTGTATTTGCTGGGATCCCACTGATGTGGGGCAGAGGGTTTATGTGCTCAGGGTGTCTTGAAACCCTAAACACAAACATAGATCCATTACTGTCATGACCATGACACCTGACATTTCTCGACATATTAACTTCCGTTTGTAGGGCAGACAGCTCAGGTGTGGAAGGACTCATACCATCGTTCCTCATTTCTCAGTGTGTCTTGCTGCTGTTGGGTTAAACAGTTCTTTAGTTCCCAGGTGCTTCTTTAATAATGATGCTATGATTTCCCAAAGAAAGACTCTAATTTTCCTTTGTGCGATGGCTGTCATCAAGCTCCAGCGCCCCGTGGTCTGATGCAAGGAGAATGTGCACTTGGAACCCATGCACTCACAAGCTTTCTGTGTTTAATCTGTTAAATTCTACAAACTGTAGAAGCACTTGATGCTTAGCTTCTTCCCTTGATCATTTTCTCCTTCACTTTTCCCAAACTTGGAAGAAAGATTGACACATATTACAGAGCTAATTTTCTTTGGCTTTTATGAGATGTTTGGAAGAAGGCTATCACTATTTTAAAATTCACGCACACAGTGGCTAGAAAATGAGCACAAATAAGAGTTGATGAGCTAAAATTGTGGGATCATGGAGATATTAGAGAATTTTGAGATCAAGTTTTGAGATCTTCATTTCACGGAAAAAAAACACAGGCTCAGAGAGGTTACAAGATCGCATGACAAAGGGTGTACTAAAATTTGGATTTTCTGTGACTGAATCCAGATGCTCATGGCCTTTCTGTGAAAACAATTTGATTGTACCACAACTGGCTCATTTGTTTGTGAATGGCTGCATTGATGAACAGTCGCAACAGAGACCACATGGCCACAAAGCTTAAAAGACGAATTCTCTGTCTCTTTGCATAAGAACATTCCTCACCCTCTCTGGGCCTTCAGAGTCCTCTGACTCCATCTGGCAGAGGGAAACACCACGGAGAAGTAGGCACGAAGACGGGACTGGGGAGGTGGCAGAGACGGCCTGGCCTGGGGTGGCGCAGGACGCTTCTGCCCACGTTGCAGTGAGCATTACTTATACGCGGCCCTCACAGATGCAAGGAGGACAGGGACACGCAGTCCTTTGAGCTGTGGTCCCGTGTGGCTGATGCCCAGGACAATTCCACCCGAGGGAGTGGGACCATGACTTTCTATGGACAGTTGGCTGTCTCTGCCACGCATGGTCAGCAGCCCGTTTGTCCCCCTGGGTGTGGTAGACACAAGTGACAGGGAACTGCTGAGCACATGGCCACCATCACCGAGACCACAGTGAGTGCACTCACTGCAGAGGGCTCACTTCTATGCCGGGTCTTTTCGGTCTGACCCTGTCACTTGTTGTAGATCATTTCTGAATTAAAAAATAGCAACTGTCCCAAAAGATGGTTCATGACTTTGATCAGATACTAGGAAATATTTGCTTGGGTTTGACTTTTTAAAAAGAAAGCATTTTCATTTAATAAGCATTAAGTATAATGACATATCCACATTCTCACTAGAGACAGTGTTTTATTTTTAAATCTAGCCCAAATATTACATATTACTGGGCTTTTAAAATAATACATATAGCTCATTATGCCAGAATGGAGGGCAACATCCTAAAGGTAAAAATCTCAGTGATTAGTAAAACACAATTTACAAAATGGGAATTCAAAATTTATCATCATTTAGTTCTCTTCAGCACAATGTAAAATGTGAGCATAATAATTATAAATACTGTAACTGGAGTACATAAATACTAAAAGTTCAGGAAACCACCTTAACCACCACAGGAAGCAGAGAAAGCTGCACTCAGAATAAGTAAAGAGGGGAACAGATGTCCAAGGGGAGAAGAGACAAAAGGGATCGTGTGGTTCCATGGAGAGGCAGCTGCTTTAGTTCCTGAGGCTCTTTGAGCTTCTGGTTCTTGTCTGTATGAGGCCCATTTATACTTCCAATTTTTGGGAGTTTTAGGACACTCACTGTTGTGGACATGTGGTTATGTCTACTTCTGCCTTACTGGGAGGAATAACCCCTCCTCCACCCTTCATGGGCTCACACATGTGATTGCATGGCCTTGCTGTTTTATCCACAGAGAGAGCTACAGGGGAGAGTCCATGACCCAAGCCAGGATTGTCAGGATCTCTGAGAATGTCTATGAAATGGAAATGGCAAAAAAGAAGCTCTTTTCTCCCAAGAACAAGACAGTAAACATATTTGGTGCGCTGCTCACTTTGTTTTTGTCTTTTGAAATGACTATAGACTCACAGAATTGAAAGAAATAAAAGAAATAGCAGGGAGGGTCCAATACCCATCCCTCAGTTTCCCCTACTGACTGCATCTGAAGCAATGGTAGAACATTATTAAAACTGAAATTGACATCAGTGCAATAAATGAGCTAGACTGTGTTGCTTACTCAGATTTCACCACTTTTTCACTCTTTCCTGTGTCTGTTCTGTGTGTATAAGATATGGCATTTCTTCAGATATAAAGAAGCACAAAACCATCATGATAGTCCACCTGCAGAACTACTCCATCACCACAGTGGAGCCCCTCCTGGCTGCTCCTCTATGCTCCCTCCTCCTTCCCAATGCTTAGCAGTCACTAATTTGCCATTTCAGGAACCCTATAGAAATAGGATCATAGAGCACATAGGCTTCTCATATTTGCTTTTTTGACTCAGAATTATGCCCTTGCAAAGCCTTCACGTTGTTGCAAGTAGCAATAGCTCTTTCTTCTTTATTTCTGAGAGTATACCCTTGTATGGAAATGAGAGAGGAGACGACCCCTCCATATGGAATTAGGAAGCTATGGGTTCATTGTGTTACTGGGCAACTATGGGTTAACTAGGTAACTATGCTCTTTGTAAAATGTACCAGAGTAGCCATGACAACTTCTGTAATCTGTCATGAAAGGAGCATAACAGAGTCAGAAAGCCCTGCCAGAATTTTTGCTCTCCTCCTCTTCACTGCTCTGCTTTGTGTAAATCCTGCTTGCTATATTCCTAGGGAAATGCCAATGGGATTAAGCTTCATAGATTTATACAGAGATAAGTAAAGAAGTGCAAACTTCTATTCAGGGCCCTCAAGACTGACATGAATCCCTCACTCAGCCACCAAAATAAAAAGCCACTTTCTGCTCCTATCTTCATGTGAAGACTGATCTGTCCAGAGTCCTCACAGTTTCTTGCTTCAGAAGAACCACAGGTCTAAAACTACTGACCTAAAGAACACTTAGGTTGTTTCCAATTTGGGGTTCCCTCACAGTGTAAGACCATGGCAGCCTAGAGGATGAATGATTATTTAGAGATAAGACTTAGTTCAGTCACCAGAGGGGCTATCTCAACCCAGCACACCCATCATTAGGGAGACTCCCGGGAGAAGCCCTGAAGCTAAGAAGTCTCCAGCTTTTATTTAGAATATCAGTGTAAGTGAAGAAAAGCAGAAGAAAAACAGTTTGGGAAAGTTGCTGCCTCAAGGCTAGGCAGTTTTCTTGGGGAAAGGAGGAGGACAGTGGCCAGATACAGCATGCTTCACTACTATAAACTTCTTCTTTAACCAGTCATTTCTCAGAGCTCCTGTGTGCTTTTTGCCCCATAGTTCAACCATTCATTCCTCTCAAAGCCTGCAGGCTTTTGCCCCATGGTTCTGTAACCATTTACAGAGCCTGTGTGCTTTTGCCCCACAGTTTAACCATTCATTCCTCTGCCAAGTCCCCCACAGGGTTCTTACAACTAAACATTTGAGCACAGTTTTTTTTTTTGTATGTGAGCATAAATTTTAATTTCCCTGGGATAAATTCTCAGGAGTGTAATTGCTGGATGATACAGCAAGTGTACATAAAACTTTGTAAGGCACGGCTGGCCTGACTTGCACAATGGTCGTACCATTTTATATCCCCACCAGCAAAGTACAAGAGATACAGTTTCTTTGCATCCTTGCTAGTATTTAGTATCATCAGTATTTTCATTTTAACAATTCTTTGAGCTTATATGATAGTATCTCATTGAATTTTTAATTGCATTTCTCCAATGGCTTGCAATTTTTAACATCCTTTTGTGTACTCAGTTACCACATGTGTTTATCTTTCTTGGTAAGGAGTCCATTTAAGTCTTTTGCTCATTTTCCAAGTACATCATCTGCTATCCTACTGATGAGTTCAGAGAGTTTTTATATATTCTAAAAATGAGCTTCATGGAAGATAAGTAGTTTTGCACACTGTAATGATCAAACTTAATTGTCATCTTGATTGGCTTGGGAGCTGGCTAGGGGATTGATAAAGCACACTTCAGCATGTGTCTGGGTGGGCCATGAAGGCGTGACCTTGGTGTCCGTATCTAGTCCCTTGTCCTTTCCTCCCTGGGACTGTTTCCCTTCTCGGCTTCCCAGTGGCCATGAACTAAGTAGCTTTTGTCTGCCACATCCTTTTGCCTTACTATTCCTGCCTTGGAGCCAGCAGTCCATAGACTGAATCCTGTGCAACCATGAGCCCAATGAAACTTCTTTAGGTTGTGAGTGTTGGGCATTTTACCCATCAAGAGGACTAACATGTACGCTATTTCATTCAGTGTGCTGCTTGTTTTTACTAACAAAATTTTACTGGGACACACCCATTGATTTACACAGTATTTGTGGCTCCTTTTATGCTAGAAATGCAGGGCTGAATAGTAGCAGTGGAGACTATCTGGCCTATGAAACCCATTGTATTTATTATCTGGACTTTTATAGGAAGTTTGCTGACCTTTGTTCCAAAGTGGGAAAACCAAAAAGGTAAAGACCGGAACCACTAGTAGCCACACATCCCCATACTTAGTAAATGGCAGTGTAGAGTAGGAAAAAAAAAAATCATGCTGAAACTATGGAGCAGTTAAAGACAAGGCCAAGATATAAGAGTCATAGGTTTCAGACCCTGGATTTAGTCCATTTGTTTCTACACTTTCACAATTCTACATGAACCAACAGATTTTGCTTATGCTGATTAAAATTGTTTCTGCTTCTGCTATTCATCACCAAAAATGTGTACATGTCCCCACAATAAAGCACTTTTTTAGTTTTTTAAAATTTATTTATTAATTAATTTATTTATTGGTTCTTTAGGGTGTGTGCTATGGACAAGATATGACTTTGTTCCCCACAAGTTGATGCTGGGAGCTTTGTCCTCTTTAAGATGGTGTTGGGAAGAGATGTGGAAGAAGTGGGCCCTACTAGGAAGTTAGCAGGTCACTGAGGGAGCTGCCCTATTGTGGAATGGATGTGATTCTCATGAGACCCTGGTTAGTTTGCATAAGAGGGCTATGATAAAACAGTGTACTTTGTGCTTCCTTGTCTCTTTGCTTCCTGTCTCCCCATGTGATATCCACTCATGAATCCATCTGCCATGATGCGACACAGTCAGGGGCTACCCACCAAAGCAAGCACTCTACTGCTGAGCTACTTCTCCGAGCCCAAACTCTTTTCTTCATAAGTTACCCAGCTTTGGGTATTTTGCGTCCTCACTCGATCTGTTTTTTTTTGGTACTGGGAATCAAACTTGGGATCTTGTATTTGGGAGGCAGGCATCAGCACCACTGAGCTAAATCCCCAGTCCCCCCAGCTTTGGGTATTTTGTTTCAGCACTGGAAAATTGACTAATACACTGGGTAAGCTTTATATTTCTTACAACTGAAGCAATTTTAATTAGGACAAACAGTGGTGAGGGGAAGTAAAGAGACCTGCCTTAGGGCACAGACATTGTTAAGGAAAGTTGTTATGAGCAGCCTAGGATAGATATTTTTGTTTTTTTTACAAAACCCTCTGTCATTAAAACTCACCAGATCATATGACAGTTCCTGGTTTCTAGTACTTTCTAATTTAAGAGTAAGTCTCTTTCCTGTGAGTCTGTTTTTATAAATGAATGATGGTTACGGTTCCTCTGTGTTACACAGACCTTGCAGTAAGTACTTCAGTCACTCCAGAGAAACAGAACCAAAAGGAAAAACTCTATATCCATTATCTATCTATTTATTCACCATCCATCATTATCTATCACTATTTCTATATAACTCCATCTAGATGACCCACCATCCTCTTTAATTCACGTGTCTGCCTCTGTTACCATTCCTCTCAGGGAGCAGCTTTAACATCTCCTTCAAGGCTAACTTTTAAAACAAAACATTTATTAAAGGTAGGGAGAAATAGGCTCTGTAGAGCAAGTTTGGGCTGAGTGAAAGTAGGAAAAGGGAGAGAAAAATAAAAATTATAAAAATACACCTTATAGTCCAGGGTAGACTATGGTAAAGAGCCACGGTAGCCAAACTACCACTGATTCTTATTATTGTGGAATAAGAATGCGTCTCTGTAGATCATTAGCCACAGTTAGATATTTACCACGAAAACTAAGACCTCCACTGAGACCCCCAAGAAGGTTGAGAGGAGAAATGTGTTTAGTAAAAAATTACTTTTCTGGGTTTTGTTTTTGTTTTGTTTCATTTTTGTGGTGCTAGGGATCGAACCCATGCTAGGCAATCAATTGCTGTACCACTGAGCTACATTCTCAGCCCTTTTTCTTATGGTTTTGATTTCTGGAAAAGCCTGAAGATGAGAGCTTGTGAATTTCAAGGACAAGGTGTAAGAACAGGAAGAGTTCCTCCGTTCAAACCAAAGTCTGTTCAGAAATTGCAGAGAATGTTTTTACTCTTTTAAAGTGACCCAAACAACTCCCTGCGTCTTGTGACACTAAAATATTATGAAACATTATGTAATCCTAGTTGTCTTATGATCAGCAGACAGCCAATATTCTTTTCTTTTTCTGTTACATCTTTTCAAGTTGTTATGTTAAATTTTAATGGGGAAGAAATGTTACACAGAACCAGAAGGTAATCAAAGTAGTAATACTAGTCAGCTTTGTGTTACTATAATGAGATAATGGAGGCAATTATTTAATAAAGGTACGTCAAGGTCACAGTTCTGGAGGTTCCAGTCCAAGATTGGGAAGCCCTTTCACTTTGGGCCTCTAGCAATAGTCGCACATCATGGCAGATGGTGTGGTTGAGAAAGCACTTACATACAATCCTGGAAGCTGAGAGAGGATACCTGGTGTCTCACAATCCCCCTTATGGTCACATCCCCCAGTGATGTATGTGCTGACTTCTCACTAGGCCTATCCTCTTAAAGATCCATAGCATTTCCCAACAGCAGCAACCTGGGGACCAAGCCTTTAACACACAGGCCTTTGGGGTACTCTATCCTTATTCACATCATCACAGGGAGAACAAGAATCACAAAAGAAGAAATACAAGTGATCATTTAATATGTGAAAAATACACATATTTGAAAAAAATGAATTATAATATATGTTTTGCCCACATCTTGGCATTCTAAAAATATAAAACAATAATACCCTTTACTGGCCATAATTATTTATGTATAAAGATATCAACGATGGTAACTTTAGAACAGCAAAAACTATAAACAACATAAATGTCAACATCAACAAACAGGGACCTATAATCCTAGCACCCAGGAGGCTGAGGCAGGAGGATTGCTGTGGGTTCAAGACCAGCTTAGGCTACATAGTGAGTTAAAGGCCAGCCTGAACTACAAAGCAAGACTTAGTCTCAAAGCAAACAGAAAATTTGCTGAATAAATCATGGCAGTATAGCAGAGCAACTCCAAAGGAGGACTCTAATGAAAGGATTTGAGTTGAATGCTAATCTCCCTACTTTCTTGCTATGGGACTCTTACTATCTATCTTGCTTGTAGCTATTTACTCATCTGTAAAATTGGTTGTCACAGGAACTGAATTGATGAGTACATGGAAAACTGTGCCTAATACAAGCTAAGTGATCAGTAATTAGTAGTAATTTTCAAGGTTAGTATTACATCAGTTATTCACACTTAGCATGAAATACATCTGCACTCACTCCATATTGGTAGAGGGTGAGGGAAGAAAGAGATTTTCCACCTGGGACCTTGGTGGACAGGAGGTTTGGTGTCAGGAGTACTTGTACAAAAAGCAGATTCCAGGAAGGAGAGCCAGACAGGACAAAAGGTATAGCGAGAAGAGGTGACTGAGTACCATAACAAACAGGGCCTGATTGACACTCTGGCCAGGTCTGGCTGCATTTCCAGAAGAACATGTCTATTAGACCACCAGCAGATAAAGATTAAGCAACCAAGAGGCTGACTTTTTGTTCTTGAGGAAGTATGATTCAAGATAACCCCAAGATTCAGCATGCAACTGCCCTGGATTAGGAAGGCATAAGGCTTTTGTAGGTTGGTTTTCCAAAAGAACTATCAAATCCTGTAAGTGCTGTTTTTTGCATTCTTATCATCTTAGGGTAGTGATTGTGCTTTGTAAGATGTGTTTGATTTATTCCTGTGGTTTTCAGGTCTAGATTTAAAGGTGGAAATAAACCTTAGAGTTCATTTAGCTCAGGGGTGCTCAACATTTTTGTGTCATAGACTCTTGGCAAGCTCATAAGGCCTGTGGACCTCTCCTCAGAATATTGCTTAAAAATGCATTTTAAAAATAAGCAAAAAATGAGGTAACCTAGCAGGATCTTGTCTCAAAAAAGGGGAGGGGGGCTGGGGATGTAGCTCAGGGGTAGAGCACCCCTGGATTCCATTCCTGGTACATAAATAATTTTTAAAAAAAATATATAGGATTACAAGAGAAACCAGTCACATTGAAAAGGAGTTATCAAATTAAAAAAGTAAATGCATGATGTAGTAATATATGTGCCTCACTACTGATTCATCAGTAAGATCTGGTTGTAGATCCAAATAGTTACTAGTTAGTTTGGAGAAGTATTCAGCATACATAATAAATTGAGATATCCATAACAATTCCAAAGCGACAAAACTATTGGGAAACAAAGTGATAGCTACTGTGAATACCCATGGGGTTTGTTATCAGTATTTGTAATTAAACAAATTGCTAAAATTCAGTTAATGAAAATAAAGATGGCATTTCGAGCTACCTATGATTTCTCCACACATGGCAGTCACTGTAAGAACTCTACTCAAACCCAAACCCATCCTGTCATGACTTAGCAAGCTACAGTCCGCGTTTTGGGCCCTCACAAGTTGTCTGATTACACAGCAAGCTGAAATCCCGTCTTCAAACAGCTTCCCATGCCGGGAATCTCAGGAATCTAGGCTTGGGTGGAGTAGATAAATGACAGAAACCAAGTAAAATTATTTTGGACCAAATGTAAAACTTGATTTTTCTCTTTAAAAAAGCTTCCCTTGCTAGAATGAAGTTATAATCAAGTCTTCCACAGATCCAGTGAGAAACTAAGTGCATATCTAAGGTATTTGCAGGTAAAATTCATTCAGTCAAACACCAGACCTGTTAGGAGAGCCTCTGGGGGCTACATTTAGGGTTCTTTTTGGACATGCATGATCCCTGCATATGTCAATAAGGCCCTGAAGTCTGTGAGCCATCGTCCTGAAAGTACATTTCTGAGACACCCTGCCTGTGAACGCCCTTTAAAAAATGCATCAGTGACAGAGATTATAATTAGAACATTTATTCCTGTTATTACAGAGCCAAACTAGAAAGCATCCAATAAAACTTCTCTAAAAGTAAATGTTTTTGGCTCCTCCATTAACTGTCCAACCCAGTTCTTTATATTTTATAATGTTCTATCCAAGCAGTTCAATGTTACTTTCAAAATTTGGTGCATGTGGAGGAAAGCTCTAGTCTAAGAAAAGTATCACAGGACTGTCTTTCTATGCTAATTCTTTGACTTTAGCTTAGATTTTCCTAATCTACTAGTTAGTCTTTCAGTCAGTACACAAATGTGTTGGTTGTATGTGGGGTATGTGTGTGAGTGTGTGTGTGTATAGTATTGGGGATCAAATCTAGGAGTGCTCAACCTTGAGCTACACCTTACCACCATACTTGTTTTTATATGCATACACACATACTTGTTTTTGAGATGGGATCTTACTAAATTGCCCAGGTAGGACTTGAACTGGAAAATTCTTGCCTCACACTCCCAAAGGACTTGCATTACAGGTGTGCACCATCACACCTGGCTTACAAATGTGCTTTTTAAATGCCTTTTCTCCATCAACAACTGTTCCAGAATGTACTGACTATATTTATTTTCTGTATTTCTGATTGCTGATCTGGGGCTTTGTGGACCTGGGAATTCAGCCCTCTCCTGGGATTAACATTCCTAGAAATAACAAACAATTTGTCTGCTTGTCCTTGGTATGTCTCCTGTGACAAAAGCATATTCTTCCTATTAACTTGAGTTTGACTTTGTTCTTCTAAAATAGTAATCCTCCCTTTATTTCATTATGGAGCCCTTGACCGCTCCCTGCGGTTAGCTTGCAACAGTGACAGCTGTGAGTCACTTTATCTTGGTCATTTGAGATGACTTTTTTAAAATCAGAGCATGAGTTAAGCAGAATATTGGGTTACACTGTGACTGTTGTAGCCAGTATTTACAAGAGAACAGATTTAATGTAGGACACAGAATTTTACAAGAGTAGCTTACAATATTTGCTCACAGAGACAAATGTAGAAGAGTGCACTAGAGATCCAAAGAATCCAGCCCAGGACTGGATCCCGAAGCACCGTCCAGGCAAGTCCCTATCCAAAGGTGCAGGGAACCTCGATGCAGTCTGAAGAATCTGCATCAAAAACCAGGAGATGACACTCAAGGTGAGGGCAAAGACCAGAGATCCTCCCAAAAGAACAGAAGCCCTTCTTGGCAAAGGTGAAGAGACCAGCTGAAGCTCCTCCAAAGAAATACAGCCAGGAAGAAAATGAGCCGCTGTGAAACCCTCCCAAGGGAAATGGGCCTAGACTCCTCCCCTCCTGTTATCCTTTTGTACCATTCTGACAATACTCCTCCTTAAGCAGATCTTCCACACCCAGAACCACGGACTCAATTCAGCTGGGCATTCCATTCAGCTGGGCATCCCTACACAAGTTAACAATCCTCTCTTGCCTTCCCCCTCCTCCTCTCCTTTTGATTTCTCTCCCTCTTGTCTCATAGTCTCCTTTCTACTTTTATACTGTCTTTTATTTTTCTAGATTCCACAAACACAAGAAAATACACAATACTTATCTATCTGAACCGGGCTTATTTTACTTAACATGATGATCTCCTGTTCTATATACCATCTGGCAAATGACATGATTTTCCTCTTCTTTACTCCCTTTTTTATACGTTCATTTTCTTTACCCATTTGTATGTTGATGGGTACTTAGGCTGCTTCCATGCCTCGGCTGTTGTGAACTGTGTGGTAGCAAACACAGCTATGCAGAAATTTCTATATATGCTAACTTTAATTACTTTGGGTGTATACGAGGAGTGGTATAGCTGAATCTTTTCGTTTGTGCTGCTGAAAACTGAATCCAGGGCCTCACACATGCTGGGTAAGTGCTGTACTGCTGAGCTACATCCAGAGCTCTTTGGACAACTTTTGACTCCCAAATCTCTGACTCAGTATAAAAGAGGAAATAAGAGTGTGACCTCCTCTCATTCGGAAACACCTGATATGCACAAAGAATTTAAAGAGCTTAATAAATGAAATAATTTCAAACATACAGACAGACTTAAGAAAACCCAACAGCAATGGTGCACAACAGAGACAACCACCTGCGGGAACCCTAGACCTGTAAGGTGCTAGACTTTTGTGAGAGCCATAGCTGTGGAAGAGAGCAGCCTAGAAAGTCATGTGGCAGAGGAAAATCCACCTGCAACAGCCATGACCTGCCAAGGGGGCACAGTGGAATAAATTGGTGGACCAGTCCTACCCCCAGACCAAAGAACACACAGGTCTTTTTTCCTCTTTTTCTCTTGGGCCCAAGAGCCTGATTTGTCTGCAGGCATGTGGAGTTCCTTTTCTATCATCCATTTCTCTGCTCGTGACTTGCAATAAATGTAGCTGCTTTCCCCTCACCATTGCACATACACTTCACAATTCATTGCTTGCCATGCACAAGAACCTAAAATCTGTTGGATCCACCACATGGTACCAAGAGGACAAGAAATGCTGTCGACTTCAGCCTCCAAGGGCACAAGCAAGGCAAAGGGTGGAGAACGGGAGACACCCAGTTAACATTTGGAAATTAAAAAAAACTGTCTGCTTAGCCCATAAAGCAACCCACTCTGTATGGCTTATTAGTACCTTGCTCAAGAACACCAGACTTCCCAAATACCGGAAGAAATGCACCATTACCACAGCAAGCTCAACAGCTAGACAGCTTCCAGAGCACACCTCAGCGGCTCCCCTCACATGGATGGGTTTGGTGCCACGCCTCACTTCTTCACAGCCATCTTCTTACTCTACAGACTGTGTTTCTCTCAGGGACTATAAAAATCTCTGTCAACATGTGCATGTTTCTAGCATCACAGACATTAGAAAGGCTGTTCTGTTCAGTTAGAAGTGCCCCTCCACCCCCATACAAACCTCAGGAACTCTAAGCATCGCTGACAGGTTATCTGGTCTGATCAAGTACTTTGGTGCAAACTGCTTACTGTCTCCTAAGAGAAACTTCGGTCACTGAATAGATGTTTGTAGTTGTCCTCACTAAGCCACAACAACATTCGTTGAAAAATGTTCTCTTCTAAGTCATAGGTTCTATCAAAGTTAGGTACTTAAAGGACAACTTTAAATGTTAAAGCTGACATTTTCACTTTAACGTACACTGTATGAAGAGAGATAAGGACTACAAACCCTTAGGCAAAAGAACAATGACTGTGTTATTAAATTACCGGTTAAAGACTGCGGAGGAACAGAAACAGTATAAAATTAAACGGGGATTTTGTACAGGAATGTGGTGCCCAGGAACAAGAACTGAAAAACTAGAAGATTTGGTGACAGTTTCCATGTAGTCCACACACTGTAGGGAAGGCCAGGGTCCAGGCGCCTGCTTTCCCTCTCCCCATAGTAAACTGCCGTGGTTTCCTCACTGGACGAGACTAAGCCAGCTGCTGCCCACACCACCCAAGGTTTCTCCTTCACCCTTCCTTGGCATCAGAACCAACCTTCTAGGCTCAGGAGGCTTTTAATTTAAAACACACAAACACCAGCCAAGTGAAAGCGTGCCACACCGCCCTCGCTCCGAACAAGGAAGAGACACAGGAAGAGTTAAAAGAAAGCGGTGGGCGTGAAACCCTCAGAGCGCTCTCTGTGAACGACAGGGTCGGCCACTCGAGCCCTCGTCCGGCTCCCAGGCCAGGCCAGAGGGCGGCCCCGCACCGCGGGATCC
>NW_022900938.1:23998450-23998743 GCF_012274545.1 Fukomys damarensis | reverse complement strand
GAGACAGCGCCCAGAAGTAGCAGCTCCGGCCGCCCCGCCTCGTCGAGCTCTGAGGCTGCCGGGGCTCGGAGTATGGGGTTCTGATGGCCATGGACGGCTACAAGGGCTTCCTGGGACTCCTGGTGTCGGCGCTGCTCGTCGGCTTTCTGTCGGTGATCTTCACGCTCATCTGGATCCTGCATTACCGGGAGGGGCTCGGCTGGGACGGGACGGCGCTCCAGTTTAACTGGCACCCGGTGCTCACGGTGACCGGCTTCGTCTTCATCCAGGGGCTAGGTAACCGGGCACCCCGG
>NW_022900938.1:23987573-23998340 GCF_012274545.1 Fukomys damarensis | reverse complement strand
GTTGGGGGCCGGGCCTGCGCGGTCAGCGGGGCAGAACCCGCTTGACGGGGAGGCTTTGGCTGAGCTTGCTCCAAGACTGCAAAGAGAGAGGACGGCAGAGGGCAGGAGCGGGGCTGTGGGGAGGGGACCGGCCTCTCCCTAGGCCCTGGCAGCTGGCGGCCCGGCGAGTGGAGCATCTTCCCCGGTCTCACTCCGTCCACGGCGTCAACCCTCAGCGGAGCCCGGGAGCCTCTAGCGCGCAGAGGGGAGTTTCTCGCTGCCCTGCCCAGGCATTGGGCACAGCTTGTTTATGTGGCAGCCCACAGGCGAAAGTTCCTCTGCGAGACTTCCCGTTGGGCTGTGTTCCCGAACTCAGGGCTGTGAGCGATGCCACCACCGCCATCGCGCGCCCGACCTCCCGGGCTTGGCTGCGGCCGGCGTGGCCGGCGGGGAGCCACTTTCTCTGGCTGAGGCCGGGCGCTGAGGTCCCTCAGTCGTGGCGGTATTTTGTCGTGGTGTGTGCTGCTCTTATATAAGGTCCTGGAAGTTTCCTTTGGAAACTTTTGTTTGGCTGGAGGAACCTCGAGCTGCTGGCGCAAGCACCATTTGTTTGTAACCACTTTCCCCAAACTGAAGTTCAGGCGGTGGCTTTGGGAACTCATTTAACAGAAGGAAGCGGTGTGCTGGGCTTCTCTCGCGGAGAATAATAGCAGAGAGGAGTGGAACGGGTTCCGAAAGAGTTGCCCACCTGTCGAGACCAGGCTGGCTTCTGAGCAGGCTGCCTTTTCTTCATTACTATTGAACTTTTTGCAAACAAGAGAACAATAAAACACTGACTTCATTTCTGAAGGAAAATCTGATTCTCTTTTCCCGCTTTTAACCTGTGCTACAACTTTCGGCAAGTGTTGCCCAAATTCTCCTTCCTACTCCAATAGTGGAGAGTGTTGCCAATGCTCAGCCTTAGGAGGCTTCGCTGGTATGAGATTTGAAGTCAGGGAGTATCATTGGCCATATAAGTCATTGCATTGCATAATTCCCAGCTATTTTACTGCTACACTAAGATAAGAAAAACATATGCGGAGTCGCTCTCACCGGAAGTCCTCTTTCCTTCCCTGCGGAGACCTTCCGTTTAACCAGAGCTGTCAACCCCTTCTGTTTACTGAAAGTAGTCCCAATTGCTCTCTTCATCTCTTCCATCTTCCTCTTAGAGCAGCTCCTAACAACCAAGAAACTTCAGAGGTTTGGAATGTGTCTCCTAAGTGAGGTGGCACCACTTGTCACTGACTTACGGAAAAGAAGACAAAGTTACAAAAGGGCTAAGTAGACTTTCCTGTGTGTCCACGAGGTGCACTGTGTAAGAATAAACTGAGGCACAGAGAAGTTAGTAATTTATGGAAATAGTGTAAGTCCTTTCAGTTGCTTTCTTTTCAAGGATTATTTCTAGCTTTTAGAACAATATGCTTATTTTCTGCAAAGTTCCCCTTTAGAAGCCCAAAGCTTCATTTGAAATATATTTTTTGAAAGTTTTTATTCATATTAGAGTCCACGACACAGTTTTCCTAAAAGATTTTCTAATTTCTCTAAATGTTGGGCCTCTCTTAATCTGTTTATTTTTACCCTTGGGCAAAAATGTGTAAATGGATACTTTGGAGAGTTTCATCTGTTTCTCTAGAGCAAACCTTGTTTTTTTAAGACATAGTCACTATATTTGTATTAATGTTCCAAGGTTTCTCTTGTCAACATGACCCATCCTGTTTACTGCTTGGATCCTGTTTTTACAAAGTATTTTAATCTCATAATATGTTTAATTGACATGAACATAAACATTTTCATACATGCAGACACATGCATAACTCTCCCTAGTTCTTTCAGCATCTTTGCCCACCCACACTCCTCAACCCAAGCAGCAGGAAGGCTTGGGCAGGAGGAGGGAGAGACCATACAGATGCTTCTTGATTGGTGATTTGGTTACATCCCTGCTAGACCCATGTTATGTTGAAAATATTGTAACTTGAAAATGCACTTGGGTCATGTAAAGGTACAAGATCCCAGTAATGAATGAAACTGTACTGTATACCTAGAATACACCAATAAACTCAATAAAAAGAAAATGCACTTGGCACACCTGACCCACTAAACATCCTGCCTGGCTTAGCAGCTCAGTGAACTATAAAGAAGTAGTTTGTTACCAGGGTAATGGCCTGGCCAACTGGGGGCTGTGGCTCATTGGCACTGCCCAGTGTACAGCAAGAATGTCACACCACATATCACTCGCCTGGGAAGAGATCAGAATTCAAAATTCCAAGTACAGTTTCTCCCTGATACATATGACTGTCATACCATGGTAAAGTCAAACACTTGTTATATGGAACCATCCTAAATTGGAGATGGTCTGTCGTTGACTTGCTAGGCTGTGAGGGAAATACACATTATGGACTAGCCATGTGAGAAAGGCTTTTTTTCCGCATGTTTTTCTTTAAAGGAGGAAACTTTAAGGCTAGAGATTTCAAATCTCTAACAATGAATATGAAATAATAGAGCTCTTTTGTAATACACAAATATTTGAAGATGAGGAAGGGAAGGCTAGAGTACAGTTATTACTCTAAGTATAGAGGGTTTTACAAACACAATATACAAACTGTAGACAACATTTGAAATTAGTTAAGAATAAGTACGAATCTTTGAAATGTTTGGAGCTTAAGAAGCCCCAAAGAAAGCAAGGCTGATATAGAAGTTACAAAATCAACTTCTCTCCTCCTTCCTTTTACAAACACACACAAACACACACATACACACACACACACACACACACCCCAAGTATATTTTGGAAAATGTATTTATTCTAAAATAAAATATGACAGATTATGGGAAATCTAAAATAAAAATTTTAAACCAGATTTTTGCTCTGTTGCCCATGCTGGACTTAAACTCCTAGATTCAAGCAGTCCTTCTGCCTCAGCCTCCCAAGTGCTCGGACTTTGGACCTATACCACTAAGCCTGGCTAAATAAAGTCTTAAACTAGTGGGAAATCTACCTATCAGATTCTGACATGAATGAGGAAGAGTTTAGAAGAGGCTTTGTGCTTTTCTAAATGGAATGATTCCCATGAAATAAGTACTATACTGTCGGGAAATCAGAGAAACAACCCTTGTAAAGAAGGGCACAGAAAAGACTGAAACAAATAACTGCTCTCAGAGTGGCAGTTGGCCTTTTAAAGATTCAACAAGTTGGAATGCGTTCTTTAGTAAAAGGTAGAAAATTCGGGCGTCTACGGTTAGCGAAAAGAAGTCTTGGCAATCCTATACTCTTTACTTTCCCACAAGTAGAATTCCTTTTGTGTTATAAACTGAAGGAAGAGAAATTAAGTAGTTTAATAATCTCAAGTGAGTTTGGGAAGAGAATATAACTACATTTAAGTAAGAGCTAAAAAAAAGTAACAAAGAAATTAAGAGCAGACCTTAAAAGGTGATTGGATATCCTATTAATGCGTCTCAAAGCGACCAAATTCCAAGAATATTTAAATATATTTTAAAAGCCTCTTCGGCTAAAACCTGGCAATGAAAATAACAGAGAAAATGATCCAAATAGCTACTCCAAAACCAGCTTTGAGGGAAAAATAAGCTTTATAACGAAATATATCAATCTTAGAGAAATGATCAATCTTAGAGAAATGAAGGTTTTTACAAAGCATACAGAGACGCTTTCAAGCAACTTAAGACATTTAATTTTTATCACAAATAAATACATGCAAATCTCTTAATAATGTAACTAGTAATGAGGTTTAAGGTGTGACTCTTTTGCTCTCTTGTGTATCCCCAGCACCTACAAGTAGCACATAAGCCAATAAATACTTGTTGAATGATTATTTCTGTACCGTCATTAAATTGTTAGTAACAAAAAATGCAGCTCTGTAGGCACTCATTTGTGATGCTAATGATGGCACCTAAAACAAAATCACCCTTCATGTCTCCTAATGCTTGTCCTGTTCAGCTGTTTAGAAACACTGCTTAGTCAACTCCAGGAAGGATGGACACCCTGTTGCATTAGGAAGTCATCTTTATTCTAAGCACTCCACTGCCTAGGTACTACCTGTATCTCTTTTTGCTCACCCAAGGACAGCATTGCATCAATTTTCTTTTCCTTCTGAATCATTTTCTCCCCCTACTGGATCATTCCCAGTATGTTATAATTTGTCACCCTAAAAACAAAAAACCAAAAACCCACACTTTTGACCTTGTATCTCTTTCTAGCCACTGCCTCAATTTTCTGCTTTGCCTTCCCTTATGATTTTTTGAAATATATGTCAGTATCTGTGGTTCTCCATTCCTTTCCTCTAGTTGTCACTTGAACCTTCTCTAGTCAGGCTTTTTCCCCTGTGCTTCGCAGAATTTCTTTTAATGTAGTAACCAGAGGCTTCCTCATTGCTAATACCTGTGGTCAATTCTCAGTCCTCGTCACGTTTGACTGGAAGCCATTATTTGACATAACTGACCCCCCTTCCTTCCTTCTGGGGAAACGTCTTTACTCGGCTCTACTTTCTTCACATGGATTGAGTAGATTCTAGGATGCCTGTCCTCTCTTTCTTGGCCAATCCTTCCCACTCCCCCTTTCAGGTTCTCCCTCATCTCCCTGATTCCATATGGTGGTGCACCGAGGCTCAGTCCTCCATTCATCCCCCATTTTTTTCTGGTGATCTCATCCACCTTCCAGGTTCTAAATATCATTCACACAATGAGCCTTCTCATAGTCATATATTCATCCCAGGCCTCCCTCCCCAGCTCTGGATACCCATCTGCCTGCTCAAACTCTCTATTTGGGTGTCAAATAGGCATGTTCTGATTTCAATGCTTGATCTTCCTTGCATCCAAAAAAACCGCAAACCATTTCTTCTTACATTGACAACTTCCAACATTACAGTAAATGGCAGCTTCATCTTTCTAGATGCTCAGAACTACACAGTCATCCTTCATGCTTTTCCTCTATACTTAACATCCAGTCAATCAGAAAATTCTGTAGGCTTCAAATTTAAATACAGTAATATCCAAATTCTGACCACTGACTATTTTAATTGCTAATTTATGTCTCTTGTGCTAAAATACAAGCTCTCCAAGGGGAAGGATTTGGTCTGTTTTTCTTCACTGCTCTGTCCATAACATGGAATAAACATTTAATAAACACTTATTGAATTAAAGAAACTTTGGCCAATCTTTTAAACCACACCTACAAGAACTGGGTATACAGAATAAATAAATGAAGTAGATTTGGTGTGTAGCAGCACAGGGTGCCCTGAGTACTATGCAACATCCAGACATGAGAGACTACCAGGGCCACAGTGTGAACCAGTCAACTGTGCAATACACAGGGCAGGAACAAGTCTACAGATAGATCCAAACCACGCAGTCCTCCCCAGCAAGCATTCTGTCAGCAACAGTCCATGGAACATTGCTTTCTTTCTTCCTTTTTTTTTTTTGGTACTCGGGACCTTGCGCTTGTGAGGCAGGTGGGAGAACCACTGAGCTAAATCCCTGGCCCTAATGCAGCATTTCTATTCCTGGGTGACAACTCAGAAACCAAGAGGCTTTAGGCCCCACCCCCCACAAGAACCTTTATCCCTGTAAACCTAGTTTCCAGGATCCTAGCAAGGGATATGCACTGGGTTACATAATGGTCTCCAAAAAGATAGATCCAAGTCCTAGTCCCAGGTATTTAAGAATGTGGCGTTATGAAAAGAGGATCTTTGCAGAAATAATTAAGAAACTCATGATGTGAACATCCTTCATTTAGGGTAGGCCTAAATCCAGTGACTGGTATCCTTGTAAGAGAAAGGAGATCTGAGACACAAAGACACACAGAAGGGAGGCCATGTGAGGACAGAGGCAGAGACAGAAGTGATGTGTCCACAAGCCAAGGAATATCATCAGTTACCAGCAAGCACCAGAAGCAAAGGAAATGACATACCACTTCTCATCCCTCAGAGCCTCCAGAAGGAACCCATTTTGACAACATCTTGATTCTGAATTTCTGGCCTTTAGATTTGAAAGAATAAATTTCTGTTCTTTTAAACCACTAGGTTTGTAGTGATTTGTTATGGTAGCCCAAGAAACAAAAACATAAAACAGATCTTGGTACACTCTGGTAGCCCAAAGTAGTGGATTCTTTTCAGATATGTAATAGATTTTTCATTGTTCCTCCTAGTACAGGCATAGTTTACCAATCTGATGACTCTTACTGTAAGCAGGGCTGCCTCATAACATTGCAACAAGCTACCTGATCTGTTTAAGAGGCCAAGTAGCCACAAGCCAGATGGTGGGGAAGCAGAGTGTAGGGGGTTACCTTGTTGGAGAGGTGGGAACTGAAGGGCACTGGAGAGTGCTTGCTTCTGATAGAACTGGAAATAGGAAACTTCTTAGCTCCAGTGGGGTGCAGATGTGGGGGGATGCCAGTCCAAGATTGCCAGATCTTCCCACTTTTCCAGAAGAAGCCTGATATTTAAAAACTGGTTCAAACTAAAAGTAAATGAGCCACAAAAAACCCCAAAAAACAAACAAACAAAAAACACTCCCACCAAGCATTGTAGTGACCCAGTAAAACACATCTGTAGACTGGATTCCAGTCCGTTCTGTCCAGATTACAGGTGACTTCTACACAAGTTTCCTGTTTTGACTTTGTGTGGTTTAAAATTTTTTTTTTGGAAAATTTTTTTTTGAATTAAAAAATTCCTTTTTAAGAAAGACGGGCCAGAAATGTTTGTTATAACTTTTTTTTTCTTCTCACGGAAATTTTAGCAGGTCAAAGCCGGCTTTGAAATGACTATAGACTTTGGCTGTGCTTTTTCTAAGTTTGTTCTTTCACATATTATCCTGTACATTTATTTAGCATACATCAATTAAGCACTTACAGTGTGCAAACATGGTGTAAATGAATAATAGGCTGGAGGTGTAGCTCAAAGTAGAGTATTTGCCTGGTATGGATGAGGCCCAGTTTCAATCCGTAGCACGGAAAGGGGAGAAAAAGGCCAAGGTGCAACCCTGTCTAAAAGCGGTTCCCACTTGACTTGGTTAGAGATCAGTAATGATGAGGATTCTGCTTTGAATGAGAGTTATAGTGCTCCCTGAATTTAGAACTGGCTGGGCCCTTAAGTAAGAACCTCGTTTGAGGGATCAGGTGCCAGTCCAGGTTCAGACAGCCGTGTGATATCACAGCCAGTGCTGTTTCTATATTTTTTTTGTGGGGTGGGAGGGTACCGGAGATAGAACTCGGGACTTTGCACTTGCAAGACAGGCATGGCACCACTAAGCTAAATCCCCAGTCCTGCCAGTGCTGTTTCTAATTTGTCATAATATCAATATGAGACACAAGAAAATATAGCTGATCATTCTAACAACACAGAATTTCTGGATTTTTGTAAATGTCAAGCCAATTGATTTTTTTTTTCTGTTTTCATACATATATTTGTTACCAAGTAGCTGCCTTTGGAGGACTTCAGCCACTTCAGAGAGATGCTTCTAGTGCCAAGATGATAAGGTCTATCTTTCAAATCACTTCCTGCATTTTGACTCTCCAAAGGTTTTCAACGTCATGATGTTTACACCAAGGCAGTTCCAAAGCACAGGCATGTTTCAGAGGTCTGATTCTCTGTGACAGCCATTGCAGGAATTTAAAGAGGGTTTGCTTTTTCATTTAAACTTGAGATCCTTTGGATAGAATCTGGGGAATGCATGGGTGCACAGAGAAAGAATTATAAAGATGGGTAATCCTGTTCTGGATATTCTATCAAGGAGAGAAAAACAATGTTTTATTCCGAGAGGGAAGGGAAGTACAACAGCCTGCCATGTTCAAGCAGAATTTATAAAAAGTATTTTAAAATTCTTCTACACTGCCATCTCAATAGCTTATGTTATTTTTAAGTTCACTTAAGCTGTTAAGTAGGCCCAAGTGCAGAATGCATTTTACTTATTCGAAAGAACCACTTGATTTTATAGTATTTGTTAGTATGTGGGTCAGCAGTTTAATTTGTTTTGAGTTTTTGATTTGTACATTGTAAAAGAGGATCTGTCACAACAAAATTGCTAAGTATGTGGAGTGACGGATATGCTAAATCGCTTGACATAATCATTTCACAGTGTATACATCTGTCAAAACTTCATGTTGTATTCCATAAATATGTAAGATTTTTCCAACTCTTTAAATAAATTTGTAAAAATTAAAAGATCTGCTCATTCACTGGGAAAACTGAATGGTTACTGTGCTTTATTAAGGTTTAATTTTTCACACATACTTACTGAATTCCCACCGTGTGACAGGCTCCATCCTAACAGCTGGGATCTGACGATGAATAAGGTAGACAGAACGAGTCCCGGTTTCTGGAGACATCTCTCTCCTTCCAAGCGCTCCTCCCCTCACCTGCTCTACATTGATAGAATCTAACTTTGCATTGCCTGCTATAAGCCAAATTGTATAATGGTTAAATTATTGCATAGTGGCATATGGATGAAAGGCTAGTATCAAATCAGAGATTACATATTAGAGAATGAACGTGTGTATACTGTATATATTTTTCCTTATATTCTTGAATTTTGATTATACAATTTGGAGTTGAGAAATTTTCTAATAATTAAATTCAAATTCACTTTACTATATTTTCTTCTTCTTCATTGTCCAGAGAATAACCACACATAGGTATTCATTTCTCTTTTTTTTAATGACTTTTCAGAATTGCTGAGCATTTTGTTTTTTCCATTGAGTTTATTGGCACGTTTTAGGTATGCAGTATAGTTACATTCATCATTGGGAATGTGCACCTTTATTTTCCCCATTCCCCTGCCCTCCCTTCACCTCCTCCACCCCTCCCTATTTACAAAGACTTTGTTTCCATTTTTTCCTTTTCTCATGTTTTTTCCTTTCCTTTCCTTTCCCTTCTTTCCTAGGTATTCATTTCTTTCTTCCTTTACCAGTTCCTTTCTAAGTTTATTGCACTAACATGTTCCCCCACCACCGGCTCATCCTTGGAAGGGACTGAAATATTTCTCATGTGAATCTATTCATGTTCCCCCTCATTTTCAGGGGGAAAATATCTTGCCAGTTAGAGCCTCCAACAGAAAACTCTTGTTTCCATCACAAGTAGCTGTTTCATACCATTTCTCCTCTTTGTGGGCTAGGAGCGATTCTCCCTTTCCACTGAACCTCAGGAATGGTGTCTAGGTAAATGCCAAGCCAGAAAGCAAGAAATATTTAAATTCCACTCTCTGGGCAGTTTTTGTAATTGTTGAGAATGGTTTCTTGTTTAAGAAGTGTGGTCTGGTTTATTAAGCTTGCTTTTTCCTCCTGAAACCCACCATATTTTGGTTATTTATGCATGTTTTAAAGCATGTAAACAGCTGAAGCAGATGCAGTATTTTGCAGCGGTCTTTCCAGAGAGCACTTGGAAGCATATTCAGCTGTGAGCAGAGCCTCTGGGTTGCCGAGGTTGAGGCTTAGAACTTCATGTGCCTCATTCAGATGCTAGCTCCAGATCTCCAGCTGCCGCCAGCAGTTGAGACTAATTGCTACTGGATTTGCAAGCTTACAAAAATATTGGTGGTGTTTGTTTGTTTTTTTGAGACAGGGTCTCACTATGCAATTTAGGTTGGCCTTAAACTTAGTATGTAGCCCAGGTTGGCCTCGAATTGGCAGGATCCTCCTGCCTCAACCTTCCAAGTACTGAGATTGCAGGCATGCACCGCCACACCTGGCTTCAATGTTATTTTAACTTTTAAACTTTCGTGAACTCTTTCAGTAATATAGAAAATCAAATAAATAGAGCCCCCTGTTTCACCACCCAGATTTAACAGATATTAAGGTTTAGGGCAACATAAACATTTGTAAGCTAGAAGTTGGAGCTGGTGGGAATCAAGCACAAGGCAGAATGATACAGGGAAGAAATTGGAATTAGGCACCCTAATATGACAAGAAACTAAAAGAGATAGAAAAACTTCAAATAGACTCAGGGCCTCTAAAACCACAATTGTCTGGGTCTATTTGGGTCAGAAGCAAGCATGTCTCCTGCTTTAGAAACTCCCAAGGGCTTCCTCTTATAGGGTGATAATTGGTGTTTTCATGATGACCCCAGATCATTAATGGAAGACTAAATATGCCCAATTTGTGCTACTGCTGAAGAAGAAAAACTAGTGTACAGCCAATCTGAAAAACAATGGTACTTGGGAGGCTGAGGCAGGAGGATTACTTTCACCCAGAGTTTTGAGACTAGCCTGGGTAGCATAGCAAAAGCCTATCTCAAAACAAAACGCTCCCCCCACCAAAAGCCACAAAAAACCACATTTGAGTACATGTAAAAGGTTTAAAAATCAAGTTTTGACACTCAAAGAGGGAAAATTTCAGTATTACGCAACTGTTTTAAAGCAAACTTTTTAGAACAACATGGAGAAAAGTACTAGATCATGTGAGGTGCTTTCATAACATGGACACACCTGGGTACCCAGGGAAAGAAACAACATTCCCAGCACCCCAGGGGCCTCTAGTCAGCCTGTCAAGGCCTTTCAGTTATGATGACTACTCCTGACTTTTAACATCAGAGGTTGGTTTTTACTTTGGTAGTTTGGGTATAATATGACCCAGGCCAGAGAGGAAAAAGTTGTACGGTTTATTGTTCACAGTTTCATCTTCAAGCAAACACATCTCAAGTACTTACTTTTTGTATGCAGCTGTTCAAGTTCACTCACCTAAGAGTTCTTTCTTCAGGTGTTGGTTGACACAGTGGCGATGATGACGATAGTAACATATATATATAT
>NW_022900938.1:23954093-23987405 GCF_012274545.1 Fukomys damarensis | reverse complement strand
ATATATATGTAGATATAAATAAAGGGGGACAGGGCTGGGAATTTAGTTCAGTGGTGCCGCTGCCTGCCTTGCAAGTGGAAGGTCCCGAGATCCTCAGCCAAAAAGGTTTGGGGGGCAAGCTCTCTCTATGTTGCTCAGGCTAACCTTGAACTTGTAATCCTCCTGTCTCAGCCTACTGAGCTTTGAGACTAGCTCAGGTGCACACTACAGTGTCTGGCTAGCAATAATATTTTAAGACGCTAACTGAGATTGAACAAATTAATTCCTCTAAGCATCAGCTCGCTCCTCTGTATGATGGTAATAAAAATTTGACCTTTCTCAGACAACTGGGATGAGAATTGAAATAAACATGTAAAGCACTTAGCATGTTATCTGTTACCTAGGAAGGGCCCATGCTCGCGAGTGTGTGTGTGTGTGTGTGTGTGTGTGATAAATGAGGTTAAAACAGGCAACCACTGCCCTGACTTCTCTCACTACAGAGACAAGTTTTGTCTGCTTTTGTACTCCATAGACAGTGAATCTCTCTATATCCTTGTTAGTGTCCAGATTTTGGGGGTTGACACTGTAGGCCGATCTGTGTCATTAGCTGCAGTTGTCTTCGCGTTCACTCTCTTTGCTGAACATTATTTTGTAGTGTGAATATATCACATTTTCTTCATCCTGTTGATGATGGCATTTGGGGAGTCTTGGCCACTGTAAATAGTGTAAATAGTGCGTATTCGAGGATGCATCTTTTGGTGAACATGGGCACATATTTCTTTTGGGCACAAACTTAGTAGTGACATAGCAACAAAGGAGCCTGAGGAGGAGCCACTCGGGGGTAGGAGTCACGTGGGGAAGTGGGGAAAAGCAGAAGCCAAGGGAAGAGGGTTTCATGAAAGGAGTGTCCAGTCTGTCAGGTCATTTGTTTTGCTTTCTTTTTCAAACATGTTCTGTCTTCATAGCCATCATCGTATACAGACTGCCATGGACCTGGAAATGCAGCAAGTTTCTGATGAAATCCATCCACGCGGGGTTAAACACCGTTGCTGCCATTCTTGTGATCATCTCCCTGGTGGCTGTTTTTGATAACCGCAAGGCCAGGAACATCCCCAATATGTACAGTCTGCACAGCTGGGTTGGACTGATAGCTGTCATACTCTATTTCTTACAGGTGAGTGTCAGTATATTTATGAAATATAAAAAGTAAAGCAATTCAGAGACTATTGAGGTTTTCTAAGCATTCTTTACAACTTTGCTTCTATTACAACTTTTCTGCGAAGTGGACACTGGAATTGCCGAATTCATAGTCTGTGAGTTGGAATGTGATATTTAAAATATTGACATCTGTAAGTAAGGAAATTGCCTTCTCCTAACATGTAGACGGCCTTGCTCAGACCTTAGGTTCCATGTGCTGACTTTAGGTTCTACCAGTATATGCAAAACTGTAGATTTCTCTTCCATGCTCTCTACCACTTTTCTAGGTTTACTTTTATAAGGGAAGAGATTATAACTTTTTGCTAGATTTCAAAGACACAGTGACTATTTTCCCATTATTCACCCTTTTCTTGTTAAAGGCACACAACCTGAGAGTACTTTAAACCTAATTTTGTAGAGTGTAATAGGCAGTTGGCTGTCCCAGGTCACTGAAATAAAAGTTAATGAGAGTCTTTTGGGTATTCAACTTCATTGAAAAATCTTGGTTCATTATATTGATTTACTTCCCTTCCTTTAGTTAGTATAGTATATACTCAGCTACTTGATTGGAACATCACTGTGAACCTTACTTGTCTATGGGAGATAAGTGGTGTAAAACACTGGAGTGACCCACAAAACCCTAAGGCTTATCCTTTATACGGCTCCCTATAAAAACAGAACCTCTTAGCAGGCAGCTGTCATTTTTCTTCTTCTGAAAGAAAAGTTTCCAAACTTTAAAGCTTACTGAGTTATTTAAGTTTGTGAACGCAGACATGAAGGTAGGGATTGGGAATGAAAAGGAGTTAGACAGAAGGGAGGCACAAACAAAACACTGTATCAACCATAATCTTCCCAATCAAGAAAGAACAAAGAAAATTTCTGTAATTGGATAGCTGAGCGCAGCTCAGATCACCTGTCCTTGGGTTAATTTTTTGCTTGGTATTTTCAGCCTCTGGTTCGCATCTGGGAGGCGTTTTCTTCCCTGCTGCTCCTCTTCGAGAGAAGGATGGCCGGAGCAGGGCCACTAAGGCCTGCCAGTTGCTCTGGGCACCTGTGTGGATACAGGCATCTCTGCAGTTCTCCTTTCATCATTGTTCTTCTTTGAGGCTTCAGTTACCCTGGCTTTGCCTCAGTTTCCTGCACCCTGTCAACATGCAGTGTGCTGCCTTAGCCAGTGCCCTGGGCGGCACTCTGCATATCTCTCTCGTTCATCTGAGGGAGAAATCCCGCACTGATGCCAACGGCACAGCAGGAAATAATAACCTTCCCAGAGTTACCCAGCCACGGCAGAGCTGGGGCTCAGGTCCCGGTCTGTCCAAGTCCTGACCTTCCCCATCTGTACTTCATTCCATGGCTTGCACGATTTCCCCACAATTATCCAGTCTGTGTTTTGAGTCTGTGTTTGAGCACCCTTAGCAGAGACCCCACATCTCCCGGCCCAGTTCATCCATGGCTTTCTGTGAAGCTCTTCATAGGTTGTACATTTTCAGTTTACTGCTGTCTGGATCACCTAGATTGCAAAAAAGTACACCAGCTCTTTGCCTCTGAGTGAATAATTTAAAACAGACTAAATAAAATGCCTATTTTGAGTTAGCTGTATGCCAAGGCATTCTCGGAACATCTGGAAGGATATGTGCCCAAAATATTAAATGTGATTATTTGTAGTTGGCTACATGCTAGTTGATTAATTTTTCTTTTTACTTTTTATATCTAATATTTCTTCAACATATCTATTTCTTGCATAATAATAATAAAGCATAAGTAAATAGTAAAATGAATCAATCAATAAATAATAGATTTTCTGTACCAGGCATGTCTTTTAATTCTGGATCACTAAAAGCCTATTGTACTCTGGTCTACATGTTAATTTGTAAAATTAAGGGATATTGAGGAATTCACAAAAAAGAGAATACTTATTCTAAACTGTATGGCTCTCAATTTGATTCTCAGAGGAATATAAATTTTTAAAGGCCTTCTTAAAAAGAAAAACTTAAAATACAGAAACTAATCACTAAAGAAACTAAAAGAAAACAGCAGGAAAATAAATTAACAAAGACAAAAAAAATCCATGAATAATTTTTTGGTGTCCTGTTGTTGTCACAACACATTACCACACATTTAATGCCATATGAAAACACAAACTTACAACCTCCCAGACAGAAGTCCAGGTTGGTTTGCTTTCTCTGCATAGATCTAACAAGGCCTAATGCAAGGCTCTTGTTGGGCAAATCTAGGATAGAATTAGCTTCCAAGCTAATTGAGGCTGATGGCAGAATCTAAGGCCTTGCAGTTTATAGGACCAAGGCTCTTATTTCTTTGCTGGTTGTCAGATGCAGGTTACCCTTTGCCCTGTCATCTTCTCTCTGTTCCTTGTCCATGGCCCCCTCTCACTAAGCAATGGAGCATCATATCCATCCCACCGGCTTGGAATCCCTATGATTTCTCTTGCTTCTTCCTCTTTTCCTCTTCTCTTCAACCCAACCAGAAGGAGTTCATACGGGTAGATTGGAATGACTCAGTCCAGGTTTATCTCCCAGGTGTAAGACATTAATTATATCTATGAAGTCTCTTTTGTAATATTGTATAATATGTTCACACCATCCAGGAATTATGGCATGGACAACTTGAGGAAGGGCATTATTTGGCCTACCAAGACTTTAAATAAAAAAGAAAAGAAAATATAAGTGAAATAAAAGCGAGTGCATTAAAAATATAATAAGCCATGGCAAGCTTAATTAAGTAAAACCAAAATGGCTTAGGGGCAGAGCATGTACTTAGCATATGAGAAGTCCTGAGTTCAATTCCTAGCACCCACAAAAGTTATGTAGATATAAAAATATTGAGTTCACATATTTTTGTGTATCTTTGAGCTTAATACATAAGTGTCTAAATTAAGCATGGTGAATTAAAATATATTTTTTTACTTTCAAGTAGAGTTAGTATTTGTGTAGTTTTTGTTTAGTCTTTACAATTTGGAGGTGTAAGCCACTACATTGTTAATTAGGATTTTGCCACTACTTTTGTTTTAAATTTCTGGTGTGTATATGCTGTATTCTGTGTAACAAGATATTTTTAAATTTGCCATATTTTATATTAAGATAAATATTTTCAGAACTTGTGAACATGTTTTTGACAGTTGATTTGTTTTCATACAACTTGTACATGAGCATGATGTTTCTTATATCATGACAAGATATCTGCTTATATCCCAACATTATATATATCATGTACCTAACTTTGCCTATTTTCTTTCATATTGAAGCTAATACTACTTTAAAAAATCATATAGATAGATATAGATGGTAATATACTTAAAAACCTTAAAGGAAAAAAAAGGATTATTTTCTTGCAAATAAAAACTACCAGATTTGATCCAAGAAGAATTATAGCTTTTACAGACCAACAACAGTAAGGTCATATGAAATCTGTCACTTACAAAAGACATCTTGTCTGGATGGTTTTAAGGAACAAGTACTTTAACCTATCTCTTTACACTGGAAGAGAGCAAACTCCTTCTAAATGTGGCCCCATTATGTACTACTCATTTGCGCACCTACAGACGGTAGCTCTGATTATAAGCATCTTTACCAACATCTATAAGCATCTTTAGCAAACATCAGATTAAACGGAACTACTTAGGATCTTTCCATCAAAATCACGGGCAAGACACTAATTCTTGCTACGATTGTCATTCAGCTTTACAGTAGAGATTTTAGCTAATGTATAAGATAATGGGAAAAATCTGTTTAAATAATAAGAGAATCTGTGATTAGAGGTCTAAATATAAAAGCCAAAGCTAATAAAGAGAGAAAAAGAAAATTAAGAAATATATAATCTGGCCAGGCGTGGTGCTGCAAGCCTGTAATCCCAGCACTGGGAAAGCTGAGGCAGAAGGATTGCTACAAGCTAAAGGCCAGCTTGGGTTATGCAGTGATCACAAGGCCAGCTTGAACTACAGAAAAACCCAACCAAACAAACAACAACAACAACAAAAAGAAATATATAATCTGTATTGAGCTGGATGTGGTAGCGCATGCCTATGATTTCAGCACTTAGGAGGCTGGTGTCAGGTAGATCACCAGAAGCTCAAGCCCAGCCTGGCCTGCAGAGTAAGTCCAAGGCCAGCCTGAACTACATAGTAAAACTCTGTCTCAAAAAAAGAAGGAAATATATAATCTGCATAACATAAGACAGGGGAGGCCATACATTGGTTGAGAAGAAAACCAAAAGCCATAAAGGAAGTATATATTAAAATAACCATAAAATAGTGGTTTTTCTCTTATAAGATTGACAAACATCCCAGTAATGCTCACTGCTGGCCTGGTGGCAGGAAAGAGTTTTCTTACACTGAAATGGGAAACCACACAATAATGGAATATGGGGGAAATGATATCCTAACCTCTAGTGATTACTCTTTGACCTGGTAATCCCACATTATGGGCTTCCATGGAACATTGCACAGACTAGAAGTGGGCAGCAATTTTGTCAGTATGGGAACAGTTCGATTATTTGTGGAAAATTCATATTTTTGGATATTATACAGCTGCTACAAAAAATGTAGGTATAGTTATTGACTAAGGGAAAAATTTATAATATGTTCTACAGTATAAAAACACCAAGCCAGGCCCAACAGGGCACACCTGTAATTCCAGCACTCTGAGAGGCCAAGGCAGGAAGCAAGTTGGAGGTCAGTTTGGGCAACTTAGTAAGACTGTCAAAACTTTAAAAAAAATTGTTTAAAGGGCTGGGGATGTGGCTCAGTGGTGGAATGCCCCTGGGCTTGATCGCTGCAGAAAGACTCAGAGAGGCAGAGACAGAGAGAAGGGAGAGGAAAGGAGAGGAGGAGAGAAAGAAAGAACAAAAGAAAAGAAAAGAGGGAGAGAAGGAAAGAAAGAGAGGGAGAAAGGAAAGAAGGCAAGAAAGAAGAAAGAATAAAAGAGAGAGAAAGAAAGAAGGAAAGAAAGAAAGAAAGGGAAGGGGGGAAATTGTATAAAGTTGCTACCAACATAGGATGAGATTGGTTGGAGAAATTATTAAATTTTAAATATATCTAGTTTTATTTTCTTGAGCATGTGACTTTTTAAAATTGAGTTTATTGGTACTTTTTAGGTATATAGTACAGTTACATTCATCCTTGAACATGTGACTCGTTTTAAAAATAGTCAAGTCACTATCTCTATATATATATCTGTCTATTTAATACAGATACACACACACACACACACACACACACACATTTTTTTTTTTGTCACTAAATAAGCACACAGCATCCCCTCCCTGCAGGTGGTGGTACTCAGGCTTGGCAACTTCTGGATGTGCATTCGGGAGCCAGGCGACTAGTCTGTAGTCCCTTTCTAGGAAAGCCTTATACCTTTGTTGTGTCAAAGCTGTTTTTAGGTTGATTGCATTGCCTCTCAGGCGTGCTCAGGTAGAAATTAAGTGAAATGATGTTTCCTTTCCTGGTAGAAAGAAACCATTTCTAAGTTTGCTGTTTTCATTTTTGATAGGAGCAAAACTACCTTCCTTTTTAAGATTTCAGATTTCTACCCCCATAGTTTTAGCTGCAAAAATGTCGCAAAGATATGCTTTGACAAAGATAGTATTTTAAACCTGTCAATTTTTGTTGTCGTCGTCGTCGTTGTTGTTGTTGTTACCGGGGATCAAGCTCAGGATCTTACACTTGCCAGACAGGCACTGTGCCACTGAGTTACATCCCCAGTTCTTTCCTGTCAAATTTACAAATTAAGTTAAAAGTAAAAAAGGGAAGCAGTTTCACTTTCTGAGTGGAGTTGAATTCTCCCCCAGCAGTGGTTCTTGGAGCTGTCACTTGTGGGTGGAGAGAGGATGTTCCAGTCCCAGACAGCAGTTTGCACTGCTATACACTTCAGTCACAAAATCTAGTTTTGTTCTCTCTCAGCCCAGCTCAAGAAACAAAGCTACCATAGAGCGTGAAGAGCATGAGAGAGATTTTCAAGATTAGGTCCTCTGTCTTTAGTACTGTGGAGGACTTGAGTTAGCCATTGTATAAAATCAGGGTTTACCTACCAAAGGAACCCAGGGTCTGAGTTATTTCGGCTAACAAAACAAAATAGAAGGAGGCAAACAATATCCAAAACAGTTGAAAGGTCTCACCCCTCCTCAATGGACTGTAAACATTTCAAGGGCAGAATTCGTGAGATTTAGTCTCTGGGGTGTAAGTCTATTGTGTGTTTATAAAAGTTATGAGTCTTTGTAATAAAATGAATTTCCACGATTCCAATCCAAACTAATTTTAAAAACATAAAAGCTTCACCTACATGCTCACCCCTTAAATCCACTTTTCTTTACACACCCCAACCCCTGCAGGTAACTAGTCTTACGTTTTGCTTTGTTTTGTCTTGTTTTCCCTCACGCTCTGATTTTCTTTATACATGTACCACATACGTGGTTGTGGTTTATATCAAGAATGTCCTCCAAAGGCCTCACACAGTCATCGGCAGTGCTTTTGGAAGAGGATTGGACCATGACGTTCCTGTTGCTAACTTGCTGTTAGGAGATGGGGCCTTGTCTGGAGAGGCCTTTGCTGAAGATGTGACTTGAAAGGGCGTAGCTCCCTCCCCGCACCTCCCTTTTGCTCTGTGCTTCCTGGTTACCATGAGTTGGTCATCTTTTCTCTGCCTGTCCCTTCCACCATGTTGTTGGTCCTATGGAACCAGCCAACCATGGACTATAACCATGAGTTCCTTTTGTGAGTGTCAGGTACTATGTCTTAGAGACAAAAAAGTGGCTCAGACATATTTTGATCCAATAAACTGAATTACTGTATCAACAACATATTAAACATATTGTTTAATTTTGCCTTTTAACTTTAAAAAAGTCTCATACTAAATATTCTATTGTGACTTTTTAAAAAATGCATTTTTTATTGGTACATTTTATGTATAAATATGATGACATCATTGGGAATTTGTACCTGTATATGATATATCTTGGTTCTTTAAAAACTTAAGTGATTCAACTATATTGATTCCTCTAGCTGTAGTCTATGCATATTTACTTTTGTATTCTACTTTATAAATATACTACAGACTTACCCATACTTCTGCTATTAGACATTTGAGTTGTTTTCCTGTTACAAACAATGCTGCATTGAACATCTGGGGAGGACTTCCCTGAGCATACACCTATGCTCAAACTGAAAGAATAGTGTCAAATTGGTTCCCAACATGGTTGACCCCAGATATTTTCCTGCCAGGAGCATTTTAGTTTTCCTATATGACACATCCTTGTCAGCATGAATCCTCTTCAAACTTTTCAATTATTGTATACAAGCAGGTATCAAATGATATCTTCTTGTGAAGTCAGTCTTCACTCATTTTCTCTTCCCTCTCTCTCTTTTTTTTTTTTTTTTTTTTTTTTTTTGAGACAGGGTCTCACTATGTAGGCTATCCTTGAACTCACTGTGTAGCCTAGGCTGGCCTCGAAGTTGAGGTAATCTGCCTGCCTCATCCTCTCAAGTGCTAGGATTACAGGCATGCGCCACCTCACCTGGCTCATTTTCTCTTGTAAAATATACCTGTTTGTCTTTCATCCATTTTAAAAATATGCTGTTTCTTTTTCTTAAAGGTTTGTAAGAATTCAATAGTTTGAATCTTGCATTTTCTCACTTTTGTTAGTATTTATTGATAAAGAGAAATTCTCAATTTCAGTACAACCAAATTAATCATTTTTTAAAATCTAAGGTTATCTTCTTTTAGTTTTTTTTTTTTTTGGTGACTTTTTAATGAAACCCTTCCCTACCCTGAGGGCAAAACAGTCTCTTATGCTTCTTATTAAGAATATTAATGTTTTGTCTTTGATATTTAAGTGTTCCATTCATCTGGAATTTACTTTAGTTCATGATGTCATTTTTTACCCCAGCTTCACTTTTCTCCAAATGGGTAAGTTCTTTTCCCAGCACCATTTACTGAATCATCCCTCCTCTTGCCTTTTATCTGCAATGATAATTCTGTTGTATATTTTTCCTCTACACTCTAGTCAGCATAGGAGGAGTTGAGGCACACAAGAGTATTGAAGTATGTAAGCGTGTATGAGTAAGGAGGTCGAGGGCTGGGGATGTAGTTCAGTATTAGAGTGCTTGCCTACATGGAGAAGGAGACAGAGGAGGAAGAGGAGGATGAGGAGGAGAGGAATGGGGAGTGCAGGGGCCGAGAGAGGAGGAGGAGAAAGAGGAGGTGAAGAGGGCAGAGAAGGAGAAGAAAGAATATCAGACTGATTCTTATTTTAACATTTCTAATATTTTACTATTTAATACGGGTGCTTCACGTTTCTTCCTAGCTCTGTAAACAGGTTTTGTTTTTCTTTTTAATTCATGAATGAGAGTGGAATTTTATTGGATGCTTCTTCTGTGTCTGTTGGGATGGATATAGTTTCCCTTTTTTTACTGTCTTAATGTAGCCAATCACATCCATTGGCTGTCTTTTAAAACATACCCAGTTATCTCAAGATTATTTGTGCTCTCTGAAATATCTGTGTTTTATAACTTTTTGGCTTTTGTTCACTGGGAGGAATGTTGGCTCCTAGCCTCTTCCTGGCTCATATCTAGAAAATAGGAAGCGTTGGGTTTTTTTGTTTGTTTGTTTTAGAACACAGGATTTTCAATCAGGGAGACTTCAGTTTGAGTCAGATTTATCCACTTGGTAGCTGGTGAGAACATGTTATTTAACCTTTATGGTTGAGTATGGTGAGTATGACGCATGTTTTTCCTTTTTAAAAAGTATTTCTTTTAGCCAGGCATGGTGGCACACACATGTAATACCAGCTATTTGGGAAACTGAGGTAGGAGGATATCAAGTTTGAGGCCAGCCTGTAAAATTTATCAGGATCCAATCACAAAACCAAAATGAAATAAAATAAGACTGTGGACGTAACTCAGTGACAGAGGTCTTGCCTGGCGTGCATGAGACCCCAGGTTCAATTCCCAGTACCCTCCCCCAAAAGGGAATTTCCTTTTGTTAATGAGTGAAGTAAGATTTAAATTGCTGAAGGATTATGTAAGCAAAATTCTGACTTCTTACCTCCTTAGATCATTGAGCCCTTCAGATTTATAAGATATGCATGATGAATCATGGAGAAAACATTAGAGATCTTAGGAATAAAAGTAGTCAGGAGAACACAAATATGAGAAATATATATTTCTATGGGCAAGTCACAGAAAAGACTGATGGTGCCTTACTCATAGAAATATACTTGTGTTAAATTCCTGACAGTCATTTAGCTGAGCCACAATTTCAAATAGAAAACACAGCATG
Organism: Fukomys damarensis; assembly: GCF_012274545.1. Lineage (NCBI taxonomy): Eukaryota > Metazoa > Chordata > Mammalia > Rodentia > Bathyergidae > Fukomys > Fukomys damarensis. The sequence continues at coordinate 23,976,939 of NW_022900938.1, read as the reverse complement.
GACATCAGGCAGTTTGCCCATCAATACTAACAGAATCACTGGAGAATTAGGAAGATTTGAACCACCAAAGGGAATCTTCTGAACCACTCCTAATGTCTTCAGGCAATTGTGGTATTGAGTGGACAAAAAAACATGCACACAAACCTATCAATGGCATTTTATTACCAACTCCAAATGTATTTTGGGCTTTGGTACCTTCTACTGCCACTCCCTTTAGTCTTTGGATCTCAGTCAGGAAGGTTGAACAATGATGTCAATGTTTTTCTTCCTGCCATGGCTTTTTTTTTTTTTTTCAAGTTATTTTAAATTGGTAGATCCTAAATCAGCACTTGAAAAAAATTTCTCTTTAAGCTCAGTAATCCAGTATCTGCTAAGTCATCTTAATTTTCCTGAAGAGACTATTATTGGCTCGGGGATATGAGGCAAACTACACAGAACTGTAGAAGTATAACTGACTTTATTTGATATCCCACTAAGGACTTAATAATTAAGGAAATGGAGATAACTTTTCTGCAGAATTCATTTTCCCCTTGTGAAACAGAATTCTCATCTTCTTTCTACATAGCTTTGTAGGCTGAACTAACTGAATTATGCATTCTAACATGTTTGGTTTTAGCGATTTAAAAAAATCTTTTACTTCCCTTTCTACTTGGCAACCTTAGGAAACTGATAAAAACAAGTGCTGTAGCCCTGATAATATTGAAAGAAAGAAAGAAAGGAGGAAAGAAGGAAAGGAGGGAGGGTGGGAAGAAAGAAAGGTAGGCTCATATAGAGAACTGAATAACTTCTGTTATATATTTAACATAGAATATTGATAATTAAAATAATAAACTAGTTAAACATGTGTTGAAATGAAATGATCTACTGTTAAGGACAAAAAGCAAGGTGTAGAACAGTATGCGTAGTAGGGTCCCATTTATGCGTTGAAAGAGACATATATAACATACAGTATGCTTATACAGGCATTTTCTGGTAGGGTACATAAGTAGGTGATTATCATAGGTGTTACCTCTGGATCGTGGAACTGGAGTAAGGAAACGTTTTTCATTTTTATGCCCCTTAGTTTCTATGTAAAGGGTTTTCCATTTTTCATATATTGCTTTTACAATATATATTTTATAATATAAAAATTTATAATTATATTTTATAATAATATAAATGTAGTTAAAACTTACAATTGAATGATAACCTTTGCACTTTTTGGTGTTTAGCTTGTCCTCGGTTTTTGCATCTTTCTGCTTCCTTGGGCTCCACTTTCTCTCCGAGCAATCGCCATGCCCATACATGTTTATTCTGGACTTTTCCTCTTTGGAACAGTGATTGCAACAGTCTTGATGGGAGTGACAGAGAAGCTGATTTTTCTGTAAGTTGCACAGTCTTCCTAATCACATTATTTTAGCTTTAAAATTTTCAAACTTGTTCACTACAAAAATGTGCTTTAAATGAAGCAATATTTAATGTTAAAGAAATTTAGCTTTAACATAGCTATTTTTAAAATAATTATATCATACATGTAATATGGCATTACTAAAAGTTAGCAGGACTACTCACACAAAACACAAATTGAAATTATACATTACCTTTCAATCTTTGGTATGCATGTTTTTATATTATTTGTAATTATAGTATACATGCATTTTTGTTTTTTGTTTTTTTGTTGTTGTTTTTTTCTGGACTTTGCACTTGCGAAGCAGGCATCCCCAGCTACATCCATTTTTGTTTCATCTTCTTTTTCAGTTTTTAAGTGACACATGTGTTCCAAGTGCTATGTTAATTTCATAGTTAGGATTTTTAACAATTTTGTAATATCCCAGTGTATGAGTTATTGCATAATTTAAGTTTATTTTTAATATGAAGTGTTAAAGGAATTTACATTCAAGCTGTATTCCTAGATGAATTCAATACTGTGTTGCATGGTGTTATATCATCCTATTTGTAATGGATACAACTCTCTCTCTTTTTTTTTTTTCAGGCCAAATAATCTATACAGTTCATTCCCACCAGAAGGCATTTTTGCAAATACCCTTGGTCTTCTGATTTTGTTGTTTGGTGTCCTCATTTTTTGGATTGCCACCAGACCACAATGGAAACGTCCTAAAGAACCCGATTCCTCCATTCTGCAGTCAAGGGGAGGTGCTGTAGAGGGAATGGAAGGCACCTTAACAGTGAGCTTGGGTGGCAACATGGACAAATCCGATTCAGAGTTAAACAATGAAGTAGCAGCCAGGAAGAGAAACTTGGGCCTTGATGAGGCCGGCCAGAGGTCTACCATGTAAACTCTCATTGCACCATGTAACTTCAGATTTTAAAATGTAGCTATATAAATAAGTAGTCATACAGTTTAGCTTTTCCTGCTTAGTCATAAGATGACTGAGATACATGGTGTCAGTGTTTGTTGTAATCACCAAGGAGGATTTCTTGAAAGAGTCTGAATTGATTAAAGTCTGTGAACTTACCTGATTTGGAAAGGACATGATCGATATAAATAATACTAGATATAAATTGGGTTTATGTTCATCTTTCTTACTGAGGACAAAAGCATTATCACAGTGCCTTTCATGGAGCAGGTGTTCAAACTGTGTCTGTCAGTGGGTTGATTTGACAAACTAACAGCACCCCTGACCTCATGTCAATCATTTCCTATTAATTCTGGGAGCCTGGTGATTTCAGAACTAGGCAGAATCAGCCATAAAGTTTTAAAATCAGATCACCAATACTGGGGACAGGGTTTAGATAATTATCCTACACAAATATCACAACAGAAAAAAGTCTTTGGGAAAACCACTAGTTCCCTTTCTCTGTGGCAGACTTCTACTTCCTCCTCAGCTGGTTTGAGCTCAGATTGGCTCTGGATGCCAGGGTTTATATTAGGATATTTTGGAACAGTCCTTTGGTTCATCGATAGTTGAAGAGATCGTCTTTGGACAGACTGAAGATTTTCCAAAATTCAGCTTAGCCTCAAGACTTCCAAAGCTGGTGTACTTTACAGTCCAGATTCTAAACCTCTTAGTATGAAAATATGCCTGAATGCTTAAGCAACATACGTCACTCTCCAAAACTCAAAGAATAATTTTCCCGTAGTCTCTGTTTTTGTTTTTGTTTTTAATTAAAATACTTACCTGGCACTCTAGCTTCTGACTATACACTCTTCTAAGCTCTTTATAATTATCTCTCTCCACCTCTAGACAGACTTTCGGAGGTGGGTACTATCCCCATTTTGCAAGTGAGAGATCTTAAACTTGGAGTAATTGGTAAACCAACCCAGTGTCACACAGCTCATAAGCAATGGGACTGACATTCAAATACTGGCAGTCTGTCTCCTCAGTCCATGCTGCTAACCTTTTCACTCTGCTGCTTCTCTGATTTGTACTAATTTACATCACTTTTACTCACCCTTGGATAAATCTCAGTTGCTGGAGTGGGGTGGAATGGAGGTGTGAAGGAGGCTTTTCCCTTTGACTCTTCCAGTGAGACCTCCCAGGTAGCCCAGGAAAAGGAGTCTCCTACTCCTGGATATAGATCAAGGGTCCTCTGCCACCGCTGCAAGTCATAGCCTGCCTTGATGCCCAGTGAACCTTAACATTGTGTCTTGACAGAAGGATTTGGGAAAGCACATCTGCAGTTTTCAAGATTAAATAATTAATATTTGTCCTCTGGGATTTGGAAAGACAGTAGTGGGGATTAAACTGGGGCCTCCTACATGCTAGACAAATAGTCTGCCACTGAGCTACGACCCCAGCTCTTTAGGATCTTAGCTCCTGAACAACTTTGCAGCTGCAGAGACCTAGCTCATTTCCCTGGGGCTACAGCCAGCATGCTTCCTGACTTTCATCAAATTTTAAGGGACATTTTTAGCCATGGGTCCTTAGTGATTAATTAAGGCTTAGAGATGGTAACTTTTCTGGCATGGGAATCTCTGTCTAGGCTCTAAGCTGACACGAAACCTAGAGTAGCATCTATGCTGAAATGATGTGTTTGGGGCTTTGGTTGGTTTTCAGCTTCCATGCAATTTTATTTTATTTTTTAATTTTTATTTTGTGTTTGGTACCTGGGATCAAACACAGGTCCCTGCACTTGCAAAGCAGGCGGCAGAAACACTGAGCCAAATCCCCAGCCCTTCCATGCAATTTTAAACCGAAGCATTGAAAGTGGATGTGATGGCCAAGGCAAGAGGATCATTTGAGCTCAGAAATTTGAAGCCAACCTGGGCAACATAGTAAGACTCTATCTCTTAAAAACAACAACAACAAATAGAACACTGCAGCATTTTATTGTGCATAAGAACCTGACAGTTTGCACCAAATAGTTAACATTTTTGGGTGCTTCAAGGGCTTCCTTTTAGGTAATTGGCTATTATTTCCAGAGGCTGAATACATATCACACTCTATCATATCCCTTAAACTTTATCAAGAACCACTTAGGATTCCCTTATTGCAACACTGTTTGATTGTTTGTTTTTCTTATCTAATTAATTATATTTCCAAACGTGTTAATCATGTCAGAAGGATGCCAAGTGCCCAGCCCAAGACCAGGTGTCTAGCAGCACAATTACATTCAGTATGAATGTTAAGCGGTTGCTAAGTAGTTGCATGGTCACCTGCAAATATAGTTTGATAAATGGGTGTTTCATTGCATAGAAGTGCACAAGCTTCCATGGTTTCTTTGGGGTGAGAGGAAGATAGTGACTGAGTCTCAAGAATCGAGGCACCATGCCTTTTTTATGTAGGCCAAGAAAGAGGTTATCAGTGTAAAGCTAATTACTTGGCACTAGAATAGAACCATTGCAGAGTCTTTGAGTGCCCCTCATCTCAGCCCTTTATTTTCTCTCAAGCAGGCTGTGAGGGTAATCTTACAGATATTATAGGAAGTTCTTTCTTTTTTCAGCCCTTATAAAAAGGATGCATAATAAAATATATCTAGAAAACCTTTCTATTTGAGACTTGCCTTTTAATGGGCTTTCTTTTCTAATGATAATTGCACCTTTATCTTTCAAAAGCTAATATTTCCTACCTAAAACATCTCCCCCAAAAATATCGCATTAAAAAGCCCACAAAGAATAGGGGAGAAGAAAGACTTAGGTATCAATTCCAAAACAGTGATTGAAGCCTCTAAAATAATTATAGCTTATATCATCTGTATAGATAATCTGGCTTGGCTTACCCCATAATCTAATTTCAGAAAAGAAAGCTTTATTTTAACACTCATCTAAGTCAACATGAAAGGCTTTTCTCTTGACAGGTTTATTGAGAAACTCAAATGAATATACTTTATTGAATTAATGTCATCAAAAGTGTACAGTTTCCTGTGCTTGTGTCAAACTGAATCCACCCTCCAGAGCACTTTCTTTACATATAGGGCTTCATTTAAGCTGTGCTATTTAGAAATAGCATCTCAGACCTTACAATGAAATGACAAAGAAGGCAATTGCACTTTTTAAGGAACACTGACAAGTGGTTTCTGTTTTGTGAAGAACGAAATAAATTGTATGTCTTGTCTTTAATTAGGCTCTTCTCCCTGCTGAGTTGAAAAATCTGTACAGTCCTCATTGACCACAACTGCCAAATTTAAAGCACAAAAGAAGATGTAAAACCTTAGGCCACTTTTGTTGCAATATGATGGAATTTTTATCTTGATGTGTTTTTTTAGATAACTCCAGCAGAAAACTGTAACTTCTATGTCATAGCTACTCATAGGAAAGTATAGAAGAAAGTTATCCTTTATCTCCTACAAGATATCTGAGAAGTTTGGTGGAAAAAAATTTCTCTTTTAAATTTGTCTTTTTATTTTAGCAGATTTATGGAAAATATTAAATATCTTGAATATTTTGTAATTTGTAGGAAAGATACTCATTTATTTTTTTCTTTTTATATAGTAATAAAAAGGTATTTTGGAAGCTTTTTGTGTGCATTATCAATTTGTCCAGGGAAAAGAAGGTAGAGGAATTTGGTCTGAAAGTTTCTTTTCTGTGGGGTTTTTTTTTTTTTGAAGGGGGTAATTTTTTTAGCTGTTATATTGAAAATGCTGTCCGATTTCCCTATCAAGTGTACTCTGAGCACCATACCTTTTACAGTGCTAGAGCTATCAGACAACTGCTTCAAACTGTCACTGTGCTCCCTCTGTTGTGCTTTAGACCCTGAAGTCCCCCAAAACCGTCATGCGTTTAGAGGTGGGGCTTCTGGGAGGTGATCAGAATGTGGCAGTTGCAGTGTTGCAGGCTGGTCACTGGGAAGGTGACCTGCAAGTGTGTATGTCCCTCTCTGGCCCCTCTTTTCTCTCTCTGCTTTTTTGCCACTGTGATGTGAGCTGGGTTCCTCCACCCAGCCATTTACCAGGGACTGTAACTGTGAACCCAAAACCTCTCCTTTAAATTGTGGCTATCAGCTCTTCTGTCCCAGTGATGAGGAAAGTGACTAAGGCTCTTAGTTGGTGTCACTCTGCAGCCTAAAAGGGCACCACAGATATATGCAGCCCACATAGTTATGGTATAAGTTGGAAAGGCATGAAAAGAGAGCCTATCAAAATAATCATTGCTATAAAACTCTGTTTATAGTAAATTTCCCTGGAGAATATATATAATCCATCATGGTTGATTGACTTTGTTTCCCCTCAACCCCCATCCCCCAAAAAGGATCATTAGCACCCAGGTAGTGCCTAAACTCATCCAATCTTAATTTGACCACTCATTTAGGCTTTCTTTGATTTTTTTTTATCTGCTGGAAATGTTCATGGTATTTTATGTAGATATAATAGTAACAGTATAAAAATATGTCTTATTATCCAATACAGCTGTAATATGCACAAGTTGAATTTTTATGTTAAATCACATTTTGTCACAGATTTATTTTATTAATTTCAGGGATACTGTATTTCATTTTAGATTTATATTAATTGGCAAGTGCTTTTTTTTATACTTTATAAATATATACAGTAGAGCATATTACTATGTTATTTCACACATATTACCTCCTTTAATATAATTTGGCATTGTGCTAGACATATCAATATAGTGCCCACCATGCCTCAGCCCCTCCAAGGGATCTCTGTTCTATTAACTATATGTCACCTATGTCTTCTCTGCCACAGCCAACTGGACAGGATGAGAAAGGACATGTCACTCACGTGTAGCCTCTCCAAAGCAGGATAACACACGATGGAGTAGCCCCACACAAAAAGATGGTGGTCCTTTTGCTCCTCTCTGTCCTAAGAACTTGCACTGGGAAATACTTCAAGAATAAGTTGGTGAAAACAGAAGCCAAGAGTGTGAGGAGAACAGAGCCATGAGGGAGAGCCTAGACCAAGAGTCAAGAAACTGTCTGAAAAGGGCCAAGTAGGTTTTGGAAACTGCAACTATTCAACTCTGCCACTGTAGCACAAAGTGGCCACAGACAGGACCTTCATGAATGAGATCAGAATAGCTGTCTTCTGGTAAACTTTGTGTATAAAAATGTGTCTCAGGCCACATTTGGCTCTCAGGTTAAAGTTTGCCAAGCCCTGGTCTAAACCAGGAGAAGGGCCTTTGTAGTTCTTGATAGACAAAAATGAGAGGAATTATAAGTTATACAGGAGGAAGACAGTGATGGTGGAGAGGAAGAATTGGTAGCTCACGACAGGAAACAGTCACTGAGGAACACAAAGCAGATTCTAGTGAAGATCCAGGAAATCCTGTGGAGGGCTCCTTGGGCTGCACATTGGATTCAGCTCCCATACCTTTGGTGACTGCTCTTCTGGGAATACAGGGATTTGGGCGCTAATTCAGTGAGTTAATTACCATTAACCTTGCTTTACAAACAAGGCTTAGAGAGGCAAAGTTTTCTCAAGTCACCCAGCTGGTAAGAAGTAATTCAAATTGTCACCTGGGTCTTCCGACTCTTCAGAACACTTTCTACTGCACCCCAAGCCCATACTAGTGTGTCGCAGCTCAGAAAATGATCACCCTCAGGTACAGCCTCAGAGTAACAGTGGCAGCCCCTTTTTTGAGTCATCCTTTCAGTTCTCCTCCCTCTGCCTGGCTTTTTAATTCTCAAGAGAAGCCTAATCAAATGCAGTTAAATAATCTTTCCTAAGAGTTACATAATCCAGAATATCCAATAACATTCTGATAACTTCAGAAGGTAAGATCTTGCCTTATTCTTTAGTTCTGTGCATCAACAAAGCGTGTGAATCACTGTGCGGTTTACCTTGCAGAAAAGTAGTGTCTTTGTCTTGAGAACCACAGGAATGAGCCCCACAAGGCTGACTGAGGTCTGCTGTGATATGCTGATCATAGAAAAAAAGAATACACACATTATGCTGGACTGGAGACCCATTTAGAACATAGTCTTCTTACCCATCGACCCCTACTTCTACTTTCCCTCCCTATAAAGGCTCTTCTATACTAGGGTACTGGCTCACACCTGTAAGCCCATCACCCTTTTAGGCTGAGGCAGGAGGATCACAATTATGAGCCTAGCATGTGCAACTTAGTGGCTTCGCAAGACCCCACCTCAAAGTAAAAATGACTGAATATAGCTCAGTGCAAAGCCCCCAGTTCCACCATCCTCAGTACGTGGGGTGGGGTGAGGAACTCTTCATGCACCTGATTCCTGCAAGATAAGAGTTTTGAAGATAATAGGGTCAGCCATTGAAGAAATCAGATTTTCTTCCCATCAACTCTCAGCTTTTGATTAGTAAGGAGCCAGACCTAGTGATACCAGAAGCAAACATGTTTTTGTTGCTGTTGTTTTAACAGGAATTGGAGGCTGCTCTTGCCAAAAACATTTCACATGGGTCCACAAATGTCAAATGAGTAACTAAAAGCAGAATTAAAAATGGGTGTCTCTGCCTCTACTTTGCAGCTATATCCTTTGCTCTGAGGCCTTGCATGTGGTAGTCACTGTGGATTCTAGGAACAGCATCTGATTGATGAACTTGTGATGGGTTAAAACTACCAAGTAGGCAACAGCAGCTTTGTTATCATGCCAAGAAGCTCCTTCTCCACCCCCAGGCCTGAGACAGTGATCACTCAGCCTTTTGACCAAGTCTGCTCAATCCTGTAGGCTTCTGGTCCCCTCATCTACATAATCTGGGAGTTCATGTCAGGACCCCAAAGACAAAGCTGGAAGCGTGGGTCCCTGTGTCTTCCTGGTGAAGCCACACTGATCAAAGTTCCTTCCCTGTCTACACCATTACTTTTTTGCTTGATTTCTTTGAAGCAAGCAGCCAGATCTGATGTGTTGGGACCCCCATATCTGGGGTTGTTGAGACCCTTCTATTCTAGGACTCCCATAACAGATTCTCTCTGACACTCTGCCCTGCTGTCTCATCCCAAGGCAAACCATCGAAAGCAGAATGACTTTTCCTTAAGGCAAGCCGTAGCTTATCTCCAAAGCCAGCCATAAAACCTAAAAACGTGACTCTAAACCCCCCCACACTTTTCTGAGTAAGATTTGGCCATGAAGAAGTTTTCTGACACACCTTGTTTTGATTGTAGGTCATAAGACCGCCCCCCATTCCAAGAGTGTTTGGCCCCATACCTGAAAGGAAGAAATGCTGCTGAGAGAGGCCAAAATTATTCTTAAGAGACAGTCTTGCACTACCCCCCTTCCACAAGATCTATTACCAGCAGATCATGCCCTTTTTATCTGAGTGAGATGGGAATTAGCAAGACAGGAGTTAGGATTCTACTAGGCAGTAAAGACAGTGGTCCCCAAATGGGGTCAGCTGAGTCATGACCCTCCAGGGAACCTTACAAAAGCACCTGCCAGGTTTCCTACAGCTGTCTGGGATCTCCCAAGATCAGGCAGGCCATTGGCCCCTGCATGGACACTACAAGAGCATTGCATGGATTAGACAGTAAAAATTGTAGTTTCCTATGGAGTAGAGAGCATATGGTTTGCCCAGTGGCCTGAGCTCCCTTCCAAAACCCTTAAGAACTCATTGGAAAGAGCCTTCATAGGTATCTTGCTCCAGACCCTTTCCTGGCTAGTGTGAGCTTTATTTCCTTGTCTTACTATCTTTTAAATAAATCTGGGCTGATATTCTTAAGTGAAATAAATAGGACACACAGGTGTAAATACCGAATAGTTTCTCTGGTGTGAAAAACTGAAAGTGTAAATGAGGACCAAAATGTATAATAGATACTGTGAAATAGGAAGAAAAGGTCCAAAGGGGAAGGGGAAGAGGACAGGGGGAAGTAGGAGAGAGGAAAGAAAGGGAAAGAAAAAATATGAGAAAAGGAAAAAACAAGCAGTCTTTACAAGTAGGGAGGGGCAGAGGGGTCGAAGGGAGAGAGGAAAAAAATAGGGCAATGAGGAAAAAATAAGAATCAAGATATATCATATACAGGTACGAAATCCCAATGTTGAATGTCATTGTATTGTAAACATAAAATATACCAATGAATTTAATGAATAAAAAAAATGTAAAAAAATAAATTTGGGCCAGGTGTGGTGACATACACCTGTAATATCAGCACTTGGTAAGCTGAAGCAGGTGGATCTCCACATGTTTGAAGCGAGCTCGGAGTACATAGTTCAAAGTGAACCTGAACTACATAGTGAGACCCTGTCTCAGAAAAACAACAACAAAACAAATTTGCTTGTACCCTACCTCCTCTGTTTTTGGCTTTATTTTTTGTCACTGTGGGACACAGTCCCAGCATTCTGATACCACAATCATATTTCTGTATAGCTGTCCATGTCCACTGATCCTACATAAGCATAAAAAAAAAGGACCGCTCACCTGGTTCTTTAGGTCTTCCTTTTTGAAGTCTCCTGGGTCACTTAATGCTATGTCCAAATAAATTTGTTATGTTTTTGTCTTGTTAGTTTGTCTTTGGTTATAGGAGTGTCAGCCATGATTCCATGATAAGCAGGAAAGAGGTCAACCCCAGCTTCACCCTGTTATGGTTTACATATGAAGTATCCCCGCAAAGACTCATATATAGTCAGGGCTTGGTTCCCAGGGTAGCAATTTTCAGAGGCGAGGCCTAGAGAGGTGGTTGATCATGCAGGTGCTAGCCTCATCCAGGGATTAATCCACTGACATCCATTGATGAGCTCATAGCTGAATGGGTTACCAGGAGGTAAAACCCAAATGGAGGAAGTAGGTCACTGTGAGTGTCTTTGACGGACATATTTAGTCCCCAGTGCTCCCTCACCATGAGACGAGCAGCTAGCTCTCTTCCATCATGATGTCCCACCCTTCTGCCATGTTTCTTTCTTGTCTCAGCCCTAAAAACAATGGAGTCCACTGACCAGAGACTGAATTCCCTTCCAATGTGAGCCAAATTAAACCTCTCCTCCTTTTAAGTTGTGGGTGTCAGGTATTGTGTCCAGCAACAGGAAAGCTAATATGATAATTATACATTCATTCTATTGTCTGTGTTGTTACCAGAGGGCCGAGGTTGTGTCCCATGACAATGAAGAATAAAAATGTGGACAGAGCAGGTGGAGTATAAGCAAATTTATTTATAAGATATAAAGGCAAAGTAGAACTCCACTAGCGGGGAGGGGGTCATGAGCAGGATACCCACGAAAGCTCTTTGACTGGAACTCACTATGTAATCCAGGCTGGTCTTGAACTCATAACTATCCTCCTGCCTCAGCCTCCCAAGTGCTGGGATCACAGGCGTGCACCACCATGCCTGGCCTGACTAGTGTCTTTTAAGGGGTTCAGAAGGAACCTCAGGTGGTTGTGCAAGTGATATGATTACTACCATGTAGGAGACTACATACTTCTTGGGGTCTGATCTATGCAGTGTTTATGTGGGGGTCATGCGCCCTTGAGCCAATGGCCTGCCAAATGATGCTCTTGGGAGGTCCCTGACAGCCAAAAGATCCCTGGCTGATATTTTTGCAAGATCCCAGGAAGCGGGTGACTCAGCTGACTCCATTTTGAGCTACCCAGCTCCATTTTAGGGCCACTGTCATTACTACCTCATAGAATCCTAAGTCGTGTCTCGGTGTTCCTCTGGAGAACCCCAATAATATATTCCTTTGGTAGTGGGGCACATTGGTAAGTATCTGTAATCTCAGCATTTTGGTTAAGGCTGAGGCAAGAAGATCACAAGTTTGAGCCCAGGCTGGACAATTTAGTGATTTAAAATCCTATTGCAAAATTAAAAGCAAAAAAGGCCTGGGATGTAAAAGCCCTAGATTCAATTTCCAGTATCAGAAAAAACAAATTTTTCCTTGGTGACTCTGCCCAGGAGTCTCCCTTCCCCTTCAAGCTACTATGATCACACTGAATTTTATTCTTTGATTCTCTAAGGCAGTAAAACAGAGTTTTGGGTGGCATTTTAGTCTCCCTATCTGCTTTCCATTACTTTCCAGTGCGTTCAGGAAGTTTTTTAAAAAAAATATTCTGTCCAGAGTTTTTGATTGCTCTCTGTAGAAGGGATGGCCCAATAGAAGCCATGCCTTCATCATCAAAATCCTGAACTATGCAACATTTTTGGTTGTTAATACATAATGAGAAATTCCAAGAGAGGAAATACAATATGCAGTATTTCTATTTATTCAGTGAAAGAGATTTAGTTTTTCTTTTCTCTTTTGGAACTGCTGCAGAATGATTGCTTTGCTTCATCCTGGGAAAAAATTGGTCAAAGGATGGCATTATTCAAGATGTTCTTACAATTTCTTGCCAAATTACAGGTCTTACTTATTACCGACTTAAATTTAATTCTTGCCTAATTAAATGCTGTAGAAAACATACCTGCTGGACATGCCTTGCAATTAAAGGTAAAAATTTGACCTTCATTATAAAGTAGGAATGATAGAGGAATATTAAAGAATCATCATTTCCACTTGAAAATATTTGCGCACCTACGCTTTTGTAATTGGACAATAGAAAAATACTTCCTATAAGATTGTATTCTATATTCTGAAGGTAGTCAAAATGGCCATACTCCCAAAACTGATATATAGATTTAATACAACCCCAGTCAAAATACCAAGAGCACTTCTGACAGACCTAGAGAAAACTATCCTAAAATTCATTTGAAACCAGATGAGACCCAGAATGACAAAACAATCCTGAATAACAAAACAAAAGCAGGACCTAACATGTATCAATAAATGTTTTGCTATTGAAAACAAATGAACAAAACAAACAAGCAAACAAAGCAGGAAGCATCACAACCCAAGATTTGAAGTTATATTACAGAGCATGACAGTGGCTGTTTTTGGAACACGATACATGTCAAACAATGGAACAGAATAGAAGAAGCAGAAGCAACACCAGGCATATTCAGCTATTTGAAAAAGGGGCCAAAAACATATGCTGGAGGAAAAATAGCCTCTTTAACAAACAGTGCTGGGAAAATTGAATATCCACATGCAGAAGATTGAATTAGACCCATTTATCTAACCATGTACTAAACTATAATCAAATTGGATCAAAGATCTAAGTGTTAATCTGCTAGAAGATAAAATAGCTAAAACTCTTGAGGAGATGTAGGCAAAGACTTTCTGAACAGAACTCTGTGGAACAAGAAATAGTACTGAAGACCAATAAATGGGATCCTATTAAAATAAAAAGCTTCTGGACAGCAAAGGAAACAAGAAACTGAGTGAAGAAACAACCCATAGAATAGGAAAAAGAAAATGCCAGATAATCCTTAGACAGAGGACTAACATCTAGAAGATAGAAAGAATTTTTTAAAAATAGCCTTCCCAAAATAAAAGACCTAATCAAAAAATAGGCAACGGAAATGAATAGACGCTTCTCACAAAAAGTACAGATGGCCAATAAATATGTGAAAAAAGAAGTCAATGGAAAAAAAAATGCCTACCAGATTAGTAAAGCACAGCTCTGGTTATATGGGTGGGTTGTTTCAGAGACGACTGGCATGGAGACCGCAAAGAAGGGGAAGATCCACCCAGTTGTGGCTTGGGCAGAATAAGGGGTTGGAGGAAGGGTGTCAGTGTGTCGTGCTTGAGTGGGTGCATCTTTTGCCGCCTTGCCTTTGGACATCGGTCTCCAGTTCTCTTCAGCCTTCCACGCAGACACCCATCAGCCACTCTCCAGGGAGCTTCCGGGCCTTGACTTTGGGCTGGCGCTGCATCCTTGAACCCTCTTGTTCTGCAATTTCCATCTTCTTGGGCTGAGCAGCTACTGGACCCCGGATGTCCACTGCACAGGTGGCCATTGTGAACTCTCCCTCCTGGATCCTGGAAGCCTTCCTAAGAACTCAGGCTGCGCAATTATACATGCACCTTCTATTGATTCTGCTCCTCTAGAGAACCCCAGCCAATATACTAACGTTCTACTTTTAAGTTTTATACTGTAGAAGAATTAACGGTATCATAAAAACATAAATTCTCCAAAGATTGAACTGTTTGCATTTCCCACACTTGATTTCTATCTCCTTCTCTCCCTACACCCACAGTTTTTTTGTTTTTGTTTTTTTCTTTTCAGTACCTGGAGTCAAACTCAGGACATTGCGTTTGCCAGGCAGGCCTGGAGACACTGAGTTAAATCCCACAGTTTTTAAGGTAAGTTGCTGATGTAGTTAGACTGTCCACAGAGACTTCAGCATGCATCTCTTAGGAATGAATTTGTTTCTTGATATCATCTAATATCTCTGTAAGGAAAATACTGTATGTGGATCCTGTCTCACATGATGTCTTGGGTTTAAGTTTATTTTCCTCTTTGGTACAGAAATTATATCTGCTTTTGTAACTGGCGCGGAAAAAAATGAAACTTTAACAGATTTTTTTTTTTTTTTTGAGAAAAGTGGCTTCCCCAAACTTCCTTAAACCAGGGATGTGACCACAACCACTTCTTCTCTTCAGATGCTGGCCCCAGGGGATTAAAGTCAAGTTTGCTTCCACAGGGAGGAGAGGGATCACAGATGGCCAGGAGGGGTGGCGCAAGCCTGGAGTTGTCATTTGTCTCACTTATGCCCCTCTCCTCTGTTCCTTTCTATAAAAGGCCCTTGTGCACCTGGACACAGTGAGATGGTGATTTGAGCAAATGAGGCCCCTCCATCTCCTTGGAGCCATTTTTAAATAAAGCATTTTTCCTTTTCACCAAAATAAATGGCCTCCTTTGTTTTGGTCAGCAACAAGCAAATGAAACTAAGCATTTGGACCTGAGGCCAGTACCTCATTTAAAGAGAAGATGGTGAAATAAAAGAGGGAAAACAGACCAAAAAAAGGAAGGAAAGAGATCCTGTGAGGATGATATCGGTTATTACTCCACAAAGCACTAGTGGATATTACACTGATTAGTACACTATGCTGTATTGGTAGAGCAAATTATTCTAAGTGGTGGTTACTTCCTTACTAGGCTTATGTCAACCTCTGCCTTGAATAGCTTACAAGGTAGTCAATATCTGATTATAAAAAAAAAAATGCTCAAACATTCCGCCCTGTTTTCTCTGCCTTGTTAAATTCAACACCCTCTCTATACCCAGGTGATCAAGCATCACGCAGGAAAAGCACGCAGCGGCCCCTGCTTCTCCTTTTCCCACGTGCCCACGCAACTTGGTCCGTGTGCAGGGCTCCTCCTCAGACTCACAGGCGCCTTTCTCTGCCTTTAGCCCGTCTTGCCAGACTGTGTCAGTGGTTCACCGTTTCTCCCCAGCTGATTTCTACAGGTATTGGAGAGTTGGGATTTGTACCCCCAGACTTATGATGGGGCCAGATAAATATTTGTTAAATATTTATGAAGGATTAATCAACCCAACAAGAAGACTGTGATAGCAAGAGAAACAGGACTAGGTGAAAGAGAGAAGTTAGTGTGGGGCTGCAGAGCTGTTGAGAGCTCTGTGGCAGAACAGTAGGACTGTAGGACTCATCTCATCTCCCCAGATCACCAGCATCTTCCTTAATCTCGTCCCTCTCCTGTATTCTAAACTTACAACCAACCTCCTCACTGAAAAATGATTCACTTTAAGGTGTAAGGAGGGCATGATGGGAGCTAGGGAGGGCACCTTGGTCTCCCTTCCCCCACCCCTCCCCCTATCTCTCTCTGTCACACACACACACAAACTTTAAAAAAAAAAATTTTATTGAGTTTATTGGTACATTCTAGGTATACAGCACAGTTACATTCATTACTGGGATCTTGTACCTCTACATGACAGGTCTTGGTTCTCATCTTTTCCCGTTGTCCCCACCCTCCCTTCACCCCACGCACTCTTATAAATTGGTACATTAGGTATACAGCACAGTTACATTCATTACTGGGATCTTGTACACCTCCATGACAGGTCTTGGTTCTCATCTTTTCCCCTTGTCCCTACCCTCCCTTCACCCCACGCACTCTTATAGCTTGGGTCTAGATTTTTCTCCAAGGCCTCATTCGGTCATGAGTGGGCTTTTCAGAGGTGGCTGAATCTACAGTGTGCAATGCTGGGATCAAGGGTGTGTGATTACTAAATTAGCTAATTGTGATTACTAAATTACTAATGTGTTTGGCATAGTTCTGGGTGGGATTAAGAGTGCCTCACCTTATGCATGAGCACTACCCACCGTAACAGCCAGTAGCCTGGATAAAATATAAGGGACAGAAAGGGCTTTGGGAGTTGGGTATTTTGTCTCAGCAATGAGAAAAAGTAACTAAGACACCCACACACACACACACACACACACACACACACGCACACACTCACAAGAAACATAGAATATCAAATAATTTATGAATAATGGTTACATTTGGGTCACAGAGGATAATTAGCATTTTAATGCCCTTTTTGTTTAATCTATATTTCTCTAACATTTATTACTTTTGTACTAATAAACATTGTATGTCCTTTAAAATATGTATTATTAGAAACCCATCTGCTAGGTTGACATCATCCAAATCTTTGTTTAGTCTAATTTAATAAGAAATTGAGGAGAACGTTTCTAAAAGCACAATAAATGCTTTCTTAACAGCAGGAAAGAGGAACTAGAACACTTGCCAAGAGCCCAACTTGGGCAGATACCAGACTGGCTGAGGCATCAATTGCTTTGCAGCATTATTAGTTGCCAAATTCCCCAGGGGCATAAATGTCCACCAGTCTCCCAGCGATGATGCAAGTTACTAGAAGCTGGACAAGGTGGCATCATGAGACCTGCACAAAACAGGAAGGTGGAGATTCTTGTAAAGAATTCCCATGGTGCACAAATGTCACCTTGGGCAGGTCACTTCATTTCTGCATCCTCAGTCTCTCCGTTCTCTACAAGAATAGATTCTTTCTTGTTCACCTACTGATTAGCTCTAATGGGCCCTTGGTATATGCAGGATTCTTCATAGGAACTGCTACGTGCTCACACCAGAATGCCAATATCTGTTATTTTACAGATGCTGTACCTAATTTAATTTATACTGTTTGCACCTTTCAGCACAGAAACATCCAGAATCCTCAGAGCTTACGAGTGGACTCATAACCTAGATATTAAGGGCTCCAGAAAGGAGAGAAGGTCAGTGGGTTTTGTAAAGGTTGTAAAATGGGGCAAGAATGGAACAAGGAATAAACTGAGTAGAGGTAGAGCCAAGTGCAGTGGCTCATGCCTGTAATTCAAGCTACTCAAGAAGCTGAGGCAAGGGCTGGGGATTTAGCTCAGTGGCACTGCATCTGCCTGGCAAGCACAAGGTCCTGAGTTCAATCCCCAGTACCAAAGGAAAAAAAAAAAGCAGCTGAGGCTGGAGAATTCCAAGTTCAAATCCAGCCTGGGCAACTTAGGGAGACCCTATATCAAAATAAAGTTAAAAGGGCTAAGGGTGTAGGTCAGTAGTAGAGTGCTGGCCTAACATGTTGTTCAACCTCCTGGGTTCGATCCTCAGTCAGCAACTCAAAAGACAAATAGAGGGAGAGAATCAGATGTGAGCTAAGAAGGAGCAGAATGAAACCCACTTGGCCAGAACAGCTTGGAAGGAGGGAGTGAAGGAAGAAGCACAAGCATGGGGAAAAAAATCACAGATCATGGTGATAAATGCCTAAGCACAACTATCTAAATGCCTTCTTTCTGCAATGTACCACTTGTTACTCTTCAATCTGAACTAAATGATGTTTCATGCGTTTGCCATCAATATAAGAAAGGGAAGCAATAAGCTAAACATCTTTGTCCCAGGAGATTTGATGCTATACAAAATGGCTAGGGTCGTAGGTTTGAATAAATATGGAGAATCTGAGCCAGAGTCAATAGAAATTGGTGTTTGGTTCCATGGGAAAAAAACAACACAAACTAAATATGGCCAAAAATGACTCAATAGTGTCAGGAAAAGCTATTTTTATGCTTCTCAGAAAATGGTTCAGATACATCTCTAGGCACAATGGCTTGTTCTGCTTTGTGTCTAGTATAGAATAATTTGACTGCTTTTCCTCATTGCACAAGACTTTATAAAATTCCTCGTTGCTTCTCATTGTACAACAAAGTTTTCACACAGAACATTCGAAGGGCTGTTAGTGCGAATCGACACGAAAACAAGTTGGTTTGAAACACACTCTCACATTTGAACACCGGCATGCAGACATGGATAAGGGCACTTGGAATCCTCCAGCCTCAGCTGCTTTTTTTTTTTTCCTTTGGTACAGGGGATTGAACTCAGGACCTTGTGCTTGCCAGGCAGGTGCGGTGCCACTGAGCTAAATCCCCAGCCCTTGCCTCAGCTTCTTGAGTAGCTTGAATTACAGGCATGAGCCACTGCACTTGGCTCTACCTCTACTCAGTTTATTCCTTGTTCTATTCTTGCCCCGTTTTATAAGGAAAAGAAACAAGAGATACTCAACAAGGAAACAATCATGAATAGGAATTTAAACCAAAAACACCTGTGGGCAAAATTGTTGAACACATTGTCTTCGTGAAAGACCAAAGAACTCCCAGGAGCTCATTATTTTAGCTGCATATAAGGCTACTAAGGTGAAGCTACACTGTATATCAAGTTAGAAGGAAAGTCAGTAGGAATATAGAACCTGGTTAGATGTTCTGAAGTCAGGACTGAAGCTGTTTCTGGACAATGGGACAGGTTGACCCTCTGTCTGAACACTTAGAACCAAATAAACTCATGCTTCACTGTACAAAAAATTCCTTGATTCATAATCCATATGCTTGGTGTGTTCTCTTCCTTGTATCAAGAAGGGAAAGCTCAGTTGACATCACAGTGTATTGTAGCATTACACTATGTCATAGATTGCACATTACAAATTATATAATTAAATACATGAAGTGCAATCATACCTTGTGGTCTTATGCCTTATCATTTGCTAATTACAAGAGCCCCAGCAAGTCAGTTTCTCTGAAATACAACTTCTGCATCTTTGCAATGGAGCTGGAAAAAAAACAAAAAACAAAAAACAAAAAACCCCTATTATCGGTGGTTTTAATGCAGGTCCTAAAATTATTTGATGTTCTTCCTATCAAAGGTAGAACATAGTCCAGGTATGGATGTGCCATGATACCAACTATTCAGGAGGGTGAGGCAAGAAGATCGCAAGTTCAATGCCAGTCTACTCAACTTAGAGAGACCTTTCTCAAAATAAAACAAAAAGAGCTGAGGATGTAACACAGCACTCCCAGGGTTCAATCCTGAATATAAAAAAAAAAAAAATTGAATCACCCTCCCCTTAGAGGTAGTCCAGGTGAATGAAAGGCAGCAGAAATAATACTGTGACTTCTGAGGTAGGTTTTGGATGGACCCCCTCTACCTGTCCCCTCGTGCTGGGAACTCAACCACCTCACCATTTGGTGTGAAAACCTAGTAGACACATGATGTACGTGCGTACAAGCTTTCTGGATATACTAGCCCCCAGACTTTAATTCAGCCCTAACAGAGAGCAGGGCAGAGAGACTCCATTCTCCAAATTCTCTCCACCTTGCAGATTCTCAAGCAGGCAGATGCTGTTTGTTACTGTTGTGAGCTTTTACATTCCGGTGTGGTATGGTTTGCTACACAGCAATAGGTCACTGCAATAGAGTCTGGTGGCACAACAAAAGCAGAAACATCACACTGGCTTCAGCACTTGGTAGCAGGCAGAATTTGGATGGTCTTCAAGTGACTGTTCATTTATTTATTTATTTGGTACCAGAGATCAAACTCGGCACCTTGCGCTTGTGAGGTAGGTGGCGGCACCACCGAGCTGAATCCCCAGCCCATCAAGTGACTGTTTAGTGGGAAGCCTGGTGGTTCTTGAAGAAATTATTGGTTAGGCTTAGAGGAAAGTAAGGAAAATGTTGAGGGAGCTAGCACTGACTGGCAGAAAAGTGACCACTGTCACCTACGGTAGCATGAAGAATAGAAAATACACCAAGTTCATGCCATGACTTATCTAAGGAGATTTTTAAGGAAGGGGTTTGAAGGTACTGCCTGGTTTTTCTCAGTGTCTATAGTAAAAGGCATTTTACTGTACAGAAGCCAGGAATTGCTGGATTTGAAAGGAAAACTTTCTCTTTCTTAGCTTCTTCATACGGGAAATGAACCGGATTCTGGGTAAACGTTAAATTATATCGGGACAATCTACAGCAAAGTCAAGGCTGTGATTATAAAATTCTTTGTTAAGTCCTCAGAAATGTTTAAGGTCCTGCTTCCTGGAGTCTTATAAGTAGACAATAGGCCTACAGGTCTTAAGGGTGTCACCAGACAGCATCTTTAGGAGGGGCCAAGGCAGAGAAGGGCTAAAACAGGTCTTGGTTTGGATTTTGCCTAATGGAGTTGGTTGTACTGTAAATTGATTCCTAAGAAACCTACAGTTTTTTTTTAGAAAAAATTATAATCAGCTTGGACCAAAAGAGCCATTCAGGCCTCTGAATCTCAGACTTCCAAAAGGAGGAAGCAGTCTGAGGAAACTACTTTGGAAGAATAAAATAATCCAGGCCCAATACATTCTTGTGGTACATTCTGAGTTGGTTATTCAGAGAACCTGCAGACCTCTATTAAAAAAAAAAAAACAGTCATTTTTTTAAAAAAGAAATCTACACCTATCTACAGCAGTAAAGTAAATAGCAAGTGCATTTAGGGACCTTTCCAGAGGAAGACACTGGAGGCTGACACTTGACCCAAAACTATATGACCATAGTGGCTGCTACCTAGGAGACTCATTAGCATCACAAGACCCCTCACCTGTATGCCTCCTTCCTCCCAGAAACTCCAGTCCCTTTGTTTAGCAATAGAAGGGTCAATTATTTTGCCTTTGAGTTTAATACTCCCATGTATTAGGCACATGATACAATCCATCTGTTCTTTTTCCTGTTATTATCAGTTTGTTTCATAGCCTGAAATTATTGACATTTCAGAGGGAAAAGAATGAATTTAACACTTTCCTACACCACTCAGCTGCAACCATGAGCTACTTTAAACGTGTTCATGACTGGGCTGTGATCCGTATGTCTTGCTGCCGGGTGGCCCTGGACCACTGGTGGTGTATGCACGACTGTCCTATCGGACAGCATGGGGCAATCCTATCAGTTGGAGCAAGCCACCCTGTTGAGACAGACAAGCATGTACCACCAGCGGTTCAAGACAGTGGGTACATATCCATGAAAAAGGAAGACTGGTTCAGAGGGTGGGACCAAGACGCCAGTCAGCAGAGCCCAAAGCTTTAGTGGACAGCTTCCAGGAAGTAGGACTGAGCCTTAATCAAGGAACGGGGTGGGGGTGGGGGTGGGGAGCTGGGGGAGTCGGTAGGACTTTTAAGGGGCAGCCTGAGAGGAAGGGAGGAGGCAGCTGCAACTTTTGGAGATAAGAGGAAGAAATCAAGTCAGGCTGTCAGGTATATGAACAAGCCACCATATTCCTTGAGACAAGAAAGTGGGATGTGCACAGATGGGGACGGATACAAGTGGACCTCAGCTTAGCTATCCTGTCACTGTGATGCACTTCTGTACTGAGATTTCCACTCAGACAGGAAACACAATAGACTTGGGCTGTGCACAAACTTCACTCTTCACTTTATCCTGGGACCCCAGCCCCTTTAGGAAAAGACCTAGGAATGATCAATGACATTCCTCTGAGATCCTGTAAAAGTGAAAAGTACCCCTTGTCAGGTCTGTACTCTCTGTGGAGTGGCCAGCTCTCTGTGCAATAGCTGACTTCTCTCTGTTTTTTTTTTTTGTTTTTTGTTTGTTTATCCCCCCGGGGCTGGAAATGGGCAGCCTGCTCTACTTCTTTTCTCCCATAAACTACCAGCTTATTCTCACTTTAGGACTACTCCAAGTGTGATTTCCATCTCATGTAGCTAGGACCCATGTTACGGTGACAGAAATGGACACATATGCTCAGCTGGATTTCAGCATTGCTGTGTAGGGGCCATTGTGTGCCTCTTATTTTTCCACTTTTTTCTTTTTTTGGTACCAGGGATTGAACTCGGGTCCTTGCACTTGCAAGGCAGGCCACCGAACTGCTGAGC
Source organism: Fukomys damarensis (assembly GCF_012274545.1). Lineage (NCBI taxonomy): Eukaryota > Metazoa > Chordata > Mammalia > Rodentia > Bathyergidae > Fukomys > Fukomys damarensis. Next base: position 23,954,627 of record NW_022900938.1, on the reverse strand, counting down.
TAAATACCCCGGCCCTTATTTTTCCACTTTTAATTGGAAGTGTCCAGAGCAGTCCTCCTGTGTTTGTTCCAGCATCATCCGCTGGGCTTACTGGGCAGTGCACTTGTCTCTTGACTCGTAGTCCTCAAGTTTGTTATACTGGAGGGCGGATACTCACCAGCGCTCTGGGAGCCTTGATCTCTCCTGATCTACATGTCTAGGTCACAGACGTCCAGCCTACGCCTGATGCTACAGTAGACACAGTGTTTAAGGGTCTAGCAGGGGGAAATGGGTACATTTTGCATGTAATTGGTGTCTAGTGGATGAATTGTGATAGTTTCAAAATACGTCCACAAATTCTTTGATATTCTTCCCAATAAAAGATAGAACCTAGTTCTCCTTCCCTTAAATAGTGGCTGGTCTCAGTGACTTGCTTGTTATAGAATATGGCAGAAGTGATTTTTTAGACAAGGTCATAAAAGGCGATATGGGGGCAGGAATTCAGTGGCATCACACCTACCTGGCAAGCACAAGGCCTGAGTTCGATATATATAT
>NW_022900938.1:23931030-23953976 GCF_012274545.1 Fukomys damarensis | reverse complement strand
ATATATATAAAAGGGAGACGCAGTTTTTGCTTTGTTCTTTTCTCTCTTGGGACATTTGCCTTTGGAGCCCAGACCCCACATGAGAAGAAGTCAGGCAGCTACATGGAAAGGTAAAACATAGGAATGCACAGCTATCGGCGAGGTTCCAGCTGACAGTTCAGCAGACCTGTGAGTAACTAATTTTCAGATGGTGCAGCCACCAGTCCTGAGGCACCCAGGGGCAAGCAAGGGGAGCAAAGGCAAATGGTCTGGAGCCCAGCCCAAACCTACTGATTCAGGAGCAAACTAAATGGATCATTATTTTAAAGCACTAAGTTTTAGGTGATTCATTATGCAGCAATAGATAATCAAATGTTGACATGCAAATGTTTACCAGAAATATCCCCATATCTAAATCACATCTTGTAGTAGTTATAGCATTTTACACATTGTAAATTACAATTACTATATGGTGCTCAGCTCTGTCATTTACTAATTGTGGGGCCTTCAGGATCCTGAGCTTCAGTTTTTGCAAGTGTGGAGTTGAGAACTGCTGTCACTTTTGTTTTGTTTTATTGAGGTATAACCACCAAAATGGTATACATTTAAGGTGTACTGCATGATATCTAATACACATATGAATTGTAAAACAATTACTACAATCATCCATCACCTAAAAAGCCCCCTTTTTGTGTGCCTGGTGAGAGCACTTACTAAGATCACTCTTACCTGGCATGGTGATATACACCTGCATCTCCAGCTACTAGGGAGGTTGAGGCAGGAGGACCACAAGTTTGAGATCACCTGAGCAAGTTAGTGAAAGCCTGTCTCAAAATAAAAAATATAAAGGACTCAGGATGAAGCTTATTGGTATTGGGTTTGACCCTAGTACCTAAAGAAACAAATAAAAAAGCTATCTTAGCAAATTTCAAGTGTAAAATACAGTACTAGTAACTATAGTTACCATACCATTCATTTTTACAAGTTCTATTTATAAAATTACTTATGAAGAAAGGCTATGTGGCAACAAGGAAAATGATATTATTATTATTATTATTATTATTATTATTATTAATGAGGTCTAGGGATGTAGTTCAAACTAGCCTTGAACTCGTGGTGATCCTCCTGCCTCAGTCTCCCAAATGCTAGGATTTCAAGTGTGTGCCACCACAGCAATAGATAACCAGATCTATTTTAAGTTATAAAGCTGCATTCAAATGACTATAACCATAAAATTGTGCAGATCAGGAATAAAGGGATACATTAGTATGGTTAAAAGTAGTTTTTCTTCCATTTTCCAAATTTTCTTGAGTAACTGAAAAATGTGTATATTCTTAAAAATCCCTTTGTGCCTTCCCAGCCCGAATCAGGGTGCGGTGACTGTGGTCAGCAGTTACCAGCTCTCACTGACCCGCCCGTTAAGTGAAGTGGCTTTGGAGAGGAGCAGGGTCCTGCGGCTGGAGGATGTGGGCCAAACAGAAGACTGAGCACAGACCCAGATGCCTGTCCCCGCAGGTAGCTCCCATTCCTTCACTCTGCCAGCCCTGATACTAGTTAGCTCCCACCTGTAAGGGCTAGACATTAGGCCCAGTGCCACTTAAAATGCCTCTTGGTCACGTAATTGGAAATCAGGCATGAAAGTCAGTCAACCGGCACGGTTGGAAACCTGCCTCGGCCACATGTCACCAGGGATCTCTGTGAAAATCATTAATTCCCCTGGGATGATGCCATCCTGGATTACACTGGAGTGCTCTAAACCCAGTGATGAGTGTCCTTATGGGACAGGAAGACACCGAGAGCAGGAGGTTGTGTGAAGACAGAAGCAGGCTGGAGTTAGGTCACCAGAAACCAGGAAATGCCTGGGCTTGGAGAGGCAGGACAAGGCAAAGCACAGAGTCCTCCTCATTGGGGACACAGCCTCCAGCCAACAGCTTGACCATGGATGTCTGGCTTTGGAATGCAGAGAGAAGAAACTTCTGCTGCTTTAAGCCACCGAATTTATGGTGGACTATTTGCTTTGTTTGGTTTACAGACTGCCCTGAGAAAGTAATTTGATAGACGAAGTGAAATCAAATTACAGAAAAAGAGATAACCTTTAAATTTTGCTTTAAAAACATGAAACCAGTGAGTATACTGCTCACAATGCAAGAATAAAGAAACAAGTGAGAAGGATCAGTAACTACCATAGGGGAGTGGAGGCTGTCAAGGGCTAGGAGGGACGAGGGTGCAGCTGGACCACAGAGGGTCTCACCGGCTCACATGACAGATAACATACTTTTATACCAATGTGGAGGACTTCGCCCATTTCTGAATAATCACATTTCAAATAACATTTAAAGGGAAAAATAGAATGGACAAGAAGGAAGGTTAATGGCGCCTTGAAGGTGGGGGCTATTCTTTCGTATGACCTTTCAAATGTCAGAGTGGGGTGATGTTGTGCATCTGTATCTCCTGGTTCTTAATAAGCAGATGAAAATCACTTTGTTAACATTCATGTTCTGATGCCGTTTATAAATAATTCCAATAGTAACCTTTTTCACTGGAACACACCTGTACAGTGCCACCTCTGATTACTCCCCGTGGATATTGCTTAGCTCAAAATTAATATATCATACTTTCTAGAATGACAGACTGTGGGCTGGAATAAGAGAAAATAGTAATTTATAAGATGGAGTAATTACTGGAGGATCCAGGTATTATTTACTGACTTTCTTCTTTGTTCTCAAGCCAACAAAATTATTGAGTCCACATTCCCTGAGTCCTTTATTAGCCTTAATCTTAGGTTGTCTATCAAAAACAATACTGTTGTGGCTTAATAAACACTACAAACCCCTAATAAACTGCACAAGCCCTTCGTCTTCTCAGGTAATAAGAGAGCTCAGCATTATCAGAGTGACTGAGGCAGGCTGCTGGGCTGTTCTGCGCTTGCTTCCTTGGCTTGGAGGGGTGGGGGAACTCGCTGGCGGTACTGCTGAAAATTTACACCAGGTGGCAGCAACTCCTCAGCAGCCAGCCACTGGCCTCCGAGGGCGACCCACGCTGCAGTTGACCACCCCACCACCCTCCGGGAGGTCCTGTCTTGCAGCTCATGTTTGGCAAAACATTGTGATCTTTTTTCAGTTAGAAATTATCAGTCTGATCACACTTAAGACACAACAGTAAATGAATAGCAAGAGAGAGCAGCTTCTTTCCTTCCTCCTTTTCAAATTTTTGTTGTTGATCTGAGCTAAAATACTTTATTTTCAAAGCATGCCCAGGCAGAGGTATGGAGAACATAAATAGACCAGGACTCGCTGGGGTTGACAATATAGTATAGGTGATTTTCAGGGCAATGAAAATATCCTGCATCAAACCCATGGAATGTACACCATTCTAAGTTTATACTCTATGCCCTTTGTGGCTGAAAACAGCGTTCACCCTCCCATACAACCGTGCGCCATTGTCCCCAGCTCCACTCAGTCAAGTCATGACAAATATTGCTGAAAATCACATAATAATGGTAAAAGTTTACCAGCCTGTGGGGCCACATTACCAGCTGCCCCTGTGTAGCCTCTGGCCAGCAGATTGGATGTACCCGATCAAGATCTCAGTAAATGTTTGCTGAATATCATCAAATAAATGATAATGAGGGAACTTTACAAATTGTACTTTAGTGGACTGCCCAGAATACATAACCAAGCTTCTGTAACTATAACATTGTGATAGGATGAGAAATAGATGTTTTATTTCGTTCCCAGTTCCTGGCATAGAGCACCTAAAACCTTTGGAATTTTCTGAGTGGTAGGGCGAGAGGACCCTCTTGTTACTCATAATAAGCTCCCTCCAACTGCTCCCCACCAAGGCGATGCGGGGCTGCTTGGGGGCCAAAATAACCCTGTGATTAGAGGTTGAAACTTACAGCCCCACCCACTCTGGACCTGAGGGGAGGGAGTCGCAACTGAGTTCAATCACCAATGGCCAGTGACTTGGTCAAGCTCGGCTGTCTAACGGAGCCTCCATAAAACCTCACAAGACAACTGTGGGTTTTGGAGAGATTCCAGGTTGGAGAACACATCCAAGTGTGGGGGAAGGTGGTACACCAAACTCCACGGGCCAGACACCGCTCCTGTGCTCAGGGCCCTTCCACACCTCGCCCTGGGTACCCCACATCCAGTAGCTGTTCATTTGTGTTTTTTATGGAATCCTCTGCACAAATCTGTAATGGTAAGAAAATTTTTTTCTGCATTCTGTGAGCTGCCAGAGCAGGTTACTGAGCCCAAGGAGGTCGTGGTAACCTGAGTGGCAGCTGTAGGGAAGGCAATGTGGGTTATTATCATAAGGGTCACGGTCAACGCCCCTGTCACAAAAGATATAGGTCAGCAAGAAAAGCGTAATGGATTTGTTTAACCCAAGTCTTACATGACCCAGGAGGGATGAAAAATGGATAGTTGTACAGAATTGTGATGGGACCAAAGAGTATGACCTGACTGTATTAGACTGAGATAGCAAACCCAGCAAGGCCTGGCTGTGGGGATTCTCCTTGGCCTGCCTGTAACATGCATCCTCCTAGGCACAGTCCTGCAATGAGGGTCTTATATAATGCTTAGACAAGTAGGTCAGAGCATGGCTTTGCAGCCAGCTCCTCCACTGGAGGAAAGTTGGAATAATGCTGCTGGGGTGTATAGGTGGCTTTGGGGGAGAGAGTTCTAGTTTCTGCGGTCTCTCTGGGGAGAGAAAGAAGAGAGGGAGCTGGTCAGACATCTTGTTTCTGAGCCCCTTTTCTTCAAAGTATTCTACACACCAAGGCACCATACTTTGGGGAATTATGTGCTGGGCCCCAACATAGCCACGTTGGACTAAAGTGTAGATAACTTAGGGACCCTATACCTCCAGTCAGCCCCTGAAGTAGGGGCAGTTTGTGGGTATGTGCTAACTCTTTGTAGGGTCAGAATCACATTTAGGATTCCCAGTTGGTATTGGAGAATGGAAATTTAGCTGGTGCAAGGGAAAGTCCCTGAACTCCCATTTGGTGTCAGAAGTTGTGAGTATGGAAACATGTTTTTCCTTCAGCAACTAAAACAGTAACTGTAATAATGATTTTCAGAAATGAATTATGAAGAGCTGAGATATAGCTTAGTGGTAAAATTCTTGGCTAGCGTACAGTCCCAGAACTGTAAAAGCATAACAGTGAATATCTTTTCCCTTCCTACTGACCCGTGATTTTCAGCTCTGGGAAACTTTCACACAACCCAGTGCTTGAGTGTTTCTGTGGGAAAGCATCCACTGTTTGTGTGGTGTTAGGTTTGTTGGTCGAAGCTTCCCAAATAACAGCAACATGGGGCCAGGATTGAAAGCCACTAAAATATTACAAAAGTGATGAGTATCATTCTTGAGTATTGGTTATAATTGCATCAGAGTAGAAATGAATTTCTAGTTGGAAAAAAATGTCTACTGTTTGCCGCAGTGGTGGTGCGAGCCTATAATCCCAGCACTCTGGGAGGCTGAGGCAGGACCACAAATTCTAGCACAGCTCAAGTAACTTAGTGATTTAGCAAGACACTTTCTCAAAATAAAAAAAAATTAAAAAGAATAACAGTGTAAAGGTCATGGGTTCAATCTACATTACTGAAAAATATCATCTACTGTGTATGGCCAGAAGCCAAGGCTATTTCCCAATCACTTTTCTTTTATTTATTTATTTTGTTTGTTTGTTTGTTTTTTGAGACAGAGTCTCACTATAGTTGAGATTGACCTGGAACTCACTATGTAGTCCAGGCTGGCCTCGAACTCATAGCAATCCTCCTGCCTCAGCCTCCCAAGTGCTGGGATTATGTTATAACTTCTTTCTCCTTATAAAAAAGAAATTCATACTTAGTGCTAAAAATATGAAAAGTGCAATCAAAACAAAACTATCACTCAAAATCTGTAACCACCATTAATGTGTTAATACATTGGAGCATATCCTTGCAGGGTTTTTTCTTGTGCATATGTGTGTATTTTTAAGTTGAAAATGGAATCTGGCCATGTGGTATAGCCAGCTCGTTCACTCAGGAGTACAATGGGCACAGTTTCCCGCGCCAATACTTCTGTGACATGGTTTCTAATAGCTACTTTGCAGCTAGTGGATATGCCATAATTTATGTAATTCCTTATTGTTTAACATTAGGCTGTTTTCAATTACTGAATTGAATTGTAAAATATACTTTGAGAGCCTTTAATACATTATTTTTGCACACAACCCTGCTCATTTTTTTGGAATAATTGCTAAGCCTTTGCAACTTTTTCCTTCAAAGGTTGGCAGGCTGTTGGACGAATCAGTGAAGGAGCTAAGCTCCTTGGAAGTGCTCGTGGCTACTTCTTCCCCATTTCCAAGTGTCTCAGGACAGCTGCATCTGCTTGCCCATTCTGTCAGGTAGGGAAGTTCTGAATAGCACAGCAGCTACTGAACTGGGGCTTCTCCAAGTTCCATGAGCATCCAAATCACTGGCGAGCTCGTCAGTGCAGATTCAGGCTCAGTAGCCTGGGATGGAGCCAAGATGTTGCTTGTTTAATTAGCGCCCAGTGGCACTCCGAGGCTGGCCATAAACCACATGGGAGCAGGAAGGCTCAGTTCCATCCCAGCAGACTGAGTACGCGTATGTCTCATCATTGGGCTTCCCTGTGATTCCACAAATAAAGGGTCAGGGGTGAATATCTCCTTTCAATAATGATTATTCAAGTCAGATCATTTGGCCCTTGCTTGAAAGAAAAAAAAATATTAGCTCTTTATTTTTTAGCGAGCGAGCTCATTTCCAACTGACCATATACAACTTTTCTTTCAATATTAGTGGTTATCTAACTGAGAGAATCCAAGGCTTTATAGTTGAAACTGATGTTGTATTATAGATCCCCAAGATGAACAAAGCAGAAATACCCTTCCTATCATTCACTGTGAAGCTCTTGTCACTTTCATGGGCAGCGAACCTACAGATCTGAAGTATCATGTTGGCATTTTGGGGGAAACACACGGTTTAAAAAAAACATTTGCATCACTTTGGTATCTTTTTAGTGGTGAGAATATTTAAAATCTACTTTTAGCAAATTATAACCTTACAAAATTAAGTACACTGCAAAAATATCTCGTACAAAGTAGCTCTTTCCTAATTTCCATTTTTATCTTCACTGGTTTTAAAACCACAGACATCCAATCTTCCTGATACTGGATGAGGCTATAGAGATCTTCCAGCTAATAGTCTACATCCCAAATAATCCAGAGTCTCTGGGTATAACAAATCATTGCTTCCAGTGTGGCCAAAAACATATTTCTTTGCTAAGTTTCTAATTCTTTCAGCTCCAAGAAAGTGCAGGCACCCATAAGTTAAGTTTTGCCCTGCAGAAATGGAGCCCACCCAAGGGTGATGCCCTTAGAATGCTGGGCATTTGTCCATCAGGGTCCACTTCTGGGGTGTGCCCCTCACTTCTGGAGTGTGCCCCTCACTGGCCAGGAGCCACACAGTGTTGCCTCTGAAACAGCTCTTGAGTTTCCCAGCAGTGATTAGCTGACCATTCTTCTGGTAGACATGGGGCCTCAGTACCAGATCAGGCCACTGCCTATCTTATGCCATTGAAAATCCCTTCTCTTATAAAGGGTAGCAAACTTTCAGTGTGCAGTAATCCTTTATGGTGAAAGAGGATTCCATCTTTTTCCACTCTTTTTCCATCTTCTGCCTTCCAAGGATGGATTTGTCAGGCAAGTAAGTGGTTTGAGCTTTTGAGAAATTGAGAATAGGAAGGAAACAGAGAACAAAGAATGCTCAGCTAGTAGTGGTGGAAACTTTTCTCAGAGAGCCCCTGGTTTTTATCTGAGCACAGGGCCTCTCAGAATCTCCAGCTTCATTTGCAGCTAGGTGTGACCTTGTGGTAAGGTTCCAGAGTAAGTTTGTGCCAGTGGAATGTGTGCCTTCAACAGGAATGGAGCTTACTCCTTTTTGTCCCTCTTTCTAGCAGCAGGAAAGTGGGTATGGGTGTAAGGCATCCGGCTCAAGGAGATGAGGGTAACACTCCAGAGATGATAGAGCATCAAGAGGGAGGACACCTGATCCCTTGACCACTTTGCAGGAGAAAGCCGTCATACTCTCACAGGAGAGAGAAATAGTTGTCTAACTTGCTAAATATTTTAAATGCCACTTCCTGCTTGCTGGAGTGGATTTCTTCCCCACCATATCAGCTCCTAAGAGAAACTTTCAGGCTCTGGTCCACTAAACACCTCCTACTATAATTAACTAGACCAAGCTCAAGGTATAAGTAGTGCTGTTCTTGTTCTCTCCTACCTGTGGTTCTTAGATATGTGCTCTGTGGAAAGCATTACACAGTGTTCTTTCCTCATTAGGTCCTCTACTGTAAGCCTTCAGTCAGTCCATCAACAACCCTCTCCCTCCCTCAGCTCTAGGATTAAGCTCACTGCCTTTGTGTGGCTGCCCTCGATTCAGACTGCGATTGTGGCTCTGCTGTTCACTTCAGATTGACTTGTTGCATAGTAAAACAGGGGTAGAGAAAACTCCATAGGAAAAGGACAGGATCTCTCCCCTAAAACCTCTGGGGAGGTTACTGCCCCACAGAAAATAAACACATTCTCACCATCAGATCCCATGGCACAGCCACTCTCAGAGAAGCTAGCTGGATCTGGACAGGACAGGTCCAAACACTGAAACCAGTCCGAAACCCATCCCGTTGCTGCAGAAAAGCTGGAGAAGTGGCATGAGAGTCATTCACATGAACCAGAGAAAATGGCACCTTGCAGCAGAACACTGGCGAATCCAGGAGAGCTTCTGGCATCAGAAAGATGCTGCAGGGTTACAGTGGTGTCTTCCCTAAGGACAGTGTGTGACAGCGGAAACTCCAAGTGCAAGCTCTTCAGAAAGCTTGGCTTGTTCATAGTACTGGCGGTTCTGTCAGCAGATAGTGGGACTCCTCACATCTGCCAGCAATTTAAGGACAGGACTGCAGGCCCTAGAGTAGTGAGTATTAACTGAAGGCAAGTGTTTCTCTTTAGGGGACTGTGTGACTGTGTCTGGAGACATTTTTAGTTGTCATAATTAGCGGATGCTCTTGACATCTAATGAGTAGAGGACAGGGATGCTGCTGAATATTGTACAGTGCACAGGATAGTCCCTCCACACAAACCCAAACACACACAATAAAAAATTGTTCAGCACAAAATCACAGGCGTGCTAAGGCTGAGAGGGCCTGACCTTCAGGGACTGATATTAACAGGGTAGGGTGCCCACCCCAGGGATGTGTGGGTCCTGAGGCCTCTGCTGGGACACAGGTTCAGGAACAGCAAGTAAGACCTAGCACTAATGACCAAAATGAGTCAGAAGAGCAGGGCTAAATTCCATGAATTAGAACCGTGGGGACAAGGTTGTAGCCAGACTGAAAGCAAAAATGAATTAATTTCAAATTCCCAAGATTTCTCACTAGAACAGTTTAATTCCTTCGAGAAAAGAAGGAAGACTGTTCTATAGTAGGTTTCTTAACCTGGTTCATAAACCTTTAGGAGGCAAGAAAAAAAAATCCATGCACAAATACAAGTGGATCTTGGACCTTCTGAAATTATATGTAAAAATTTCTATTTTTTAGATTTTCCTGGGTCTCTCAATCTTTTGGGGGATGCTGTAACAAAATATCATAGACTAACTGGGTGGTTTCTAAACAGCAGAAATTCATTCCGTGTAGTTTGGAAGGCTGGGAAGTTCCAGATCAAGGTGCCGGTGGATCTGGTGTTGGTAAAGGCCCACTTCATGATTTACACGTAGCACCCTCTCCCTGCATCCTCCATGGTGAGCCTGGTAAGGACTTGCTATATAAGGACACTAACACCAGGAGTGACCTAATCACCCCCCAAAAGCCCCACCCTGCTAACATCATTACCCTGGGGGTTAGGATTTCAACCTACTACTCAAAAGGCAATTTCAACATATTAATTTCTGGGAAGACACAAACATTAAGGGAAGGTTCCAAAGTTCATCTCAGAATCTAAGATCCAGAAAAGGCCAAGAATCAATGCTGATGACCTGGGGCATAAAGTTGAGCCTAAAAGAGAGGAATCAACAAAGGAAGAGGAGGGATGTAATACTAAGCATCATAGGTACTGGTTATTAAACATGTACTGTGCACCAGGTACTGTGCTCGCTGCCTTACTGGTGCCCTCCCCCCAATGGATCTTCATAATGATCTTATGGAGCAGATACGTCTTCAGTCCTGTCTTGGAGCTGAAGAAACAATGGCTAGATTTTCCTCTAAGGCAATGTTTCCTCTCACATTCTGTTGCACATAAAAAAAGCCATAGAGAAAAGCTGTTTGAATGAGTACAAGAGGTAAATTTTCCATAAATGAGATCAATATACAAAACGCAGTTGTACATTTATACTTTAGCAGGAAATATTTGAAAAACACAATATAAAAAAGATGCCAATTACAATGACTATACTAGTATCAGGCATCCTAGAAAACAATAATGAAATGTATAAGACTTATGGAGAAATCATAAAATTTCAGGAAAACACACGAAAGGCAGAGTGGAGCAGAGATGAGGGTGCTTATGACCAGGGCGACAGGACCAGAGGCCCCTGTAGCCTTGCGCGTGCTTGTTACCTCTCACCTTGGCCTCTTGAGGGCTGAGAATTTACAATTTGTGAAGCCCATTCATAGCTCATGGGATTGCCATATATGGCATGCCACATAAAAATCTCTGCTATTACCACTCAGGAAATTTAATTAGTCATTCTTATTCCCACTATGAAAACACCAGGCCCAGTTTATTCTAAAGGCAAGTGCAGCTGAGCATTCAAGAGATAATTGCAGTCATATCCCACCTTCTGGCAGAGGCTGTTAGAAAAAGAGGGGTATAGCATCCAACTCATTATGTGACACTCATGTAGTTTGGATACCAAAACTAGAAATGGACTGGGAAAAGAAACTTTCAAGCCAGTAAAATTTATTTGGAAATCCTAAACAAGCCAGGAACACTGGTATGTATGTGTAGTCCCAGCTACTCAGGAGGCTGAAGCAGGAGGATTGCTTAAACCTGTGAGTTTGAGACCAGACTGAACAACAAACTGGCAATGTATTAAAAGGTTAATCCTTCATGACCAAGATAGGCTTATTTTTTCCTAATAAAAGATTAATTCAATATTAGAAAATCCATTAGAGTTACTCACTATATTATTACAATAACTGAAATATGATTATCTCAAATGCAAAATAGCGATTGATTAGAAACTATGATTTTGAAAATTTTTAGCAAATTAGGATTAAAAAGAGACTATTTAATCTGATAAATAGATGTTGCAAAAACCAGATGGCAAGTGTCATACTCAATGGTGAGAACTTAAAATATTTTTTTAAATTAGCAACAGGACAAAATGATGCCCTAATCATTTCCACAATATTTTAGTAGGTGACCTAACTGGCTCTTAAACCAGGAAAGAGGAATAAAAGATGTGAGGAATAGAAGGAAAGTAAAACTGTCCTTATGTGTGGCTGTTTAACCAGGAAACTCCAAAGAATTTACTGAACAGTCATTAGACTTGTGAGTTTAACAAGCCTGCCATGAATAAGATCAATACACAAAACACAGGTGCAAATCTATACTTCAGCAACAAGTATTTAGGAAACAATGAAAAGAAATATGCCAAATACTGGTGGCAACCACAACAAGGACAAGGCACCTCAGAACAGATCAAACAAAAGATGTGAAGTCTTTTATAGAGAAAATCATAAAACTTCAGTAAAAGACTAAAAATGTAAAAAAAAAAAAATACTTCTTTAAAATGAGCTGTAGATTTATTGACACTCTATTCATGTGTTATATCTAGATGCCCCCTAGAGCCTCACGCCCTCATAAGTGGGATTTTAGAGAGGTGATTGGATTACTGGGGCTTTTAGCGGACTTGCTATTAGGAGGTAGGATGTGGTGGGTCACTGGGGGTGTGGCCCAGAGGGTTTCTGTCACTGCTCGCTCCTTCCCTTGTCTCCGCTTCTGGTCCGCCATGCTGTCCTGCCTTGGAGCCCAGGAACTACGGACTGACACATGAGCCAAAATAAACCTCTCTTTACTTAGATCGTGGGTATCAGGTATTTTGTCCCAGCAGTGAGGGAAGTGACTAAGTCACCTCATGAAGCTGGACGAGCTGATCCTATAACATGTAGAGGATAGCAGTGGGCAAGAGCAGCTAAAACAATCCTGAAGTACAAGAAGAAGGAATTATACTACTACCAGATATTAAGATTTGTTATAAAGTCATTAATAATTAAGACTCAGGAGTTTGGAGATAATCAATAGGTCAAAATAGACTTTGGAACAAGACCTTTAAATGGGTGAATATGTGGAACATTCATCTATGACAAAGCTGATGGTGCAGCTAATGGGGAGGAAAAGCACTACTTAATAAACATCAATTGATTAACCACACAGGGGAAACCATTCACACAAAAACATTTAGATGGATGAGGGAATTAAAGGCAAATTTTTAAAACTTTAGAAAAATGGAGAACCCTATTTTCCTAACCTTAAGGTAAGAATTTCTAGACACAAACCTGGAAGCATGAATTCAAACACATTAAAATAAACTTTCTGTTCCTCAAAAGAGATCAAGGAAGTAAGGATACAGTCGAAAGCTGAAAGAAGACATTTGCCACATGTGTGACTCAGGTTTAGATTTTAAACTGTATAAATTCCTTTGAACCTCCAGAAAAACGATGAAAATTGAATAGAATGATGGAAAAACAAAGGGCTGGGGAGTAGCTCAGTGGTAGAGTGCTTGCTTAGCATGTGTGAGGCCTTGTGTTCAAACTCCAGCAACACACACACACACACACACACACATGAACATTTCACAGAACAAGTCTATGTGGTAAACAGTCAAAAATATGTTGAACCTCATTAATAAGCAATGATATCATTTTATATCTACCATATTGGCAAAAATGAAAAAGTCTGACAATAGCAGACTAAGAATTGTAGTAATGGTGAGCATTTGTAATAATGGTAGTTTTCATAAGACTACTAAATAGTAATCTGGAGCTGTTTGGTAAGCAGTTCCTCTTTTGCAGCGTCTGAAGGGGTTCTGGGGAGCTAGGTGTCTTCTGTGAGAAGATCTTCCATCTCTCTCTGGGTCTTTGCCCTCCCTCCAGCAACGAATGGAGAGGTGGGGCAAGCCTGGTGCCTCCAGCGGAAAGCGGGGAAGCCAGACGTGAAAGGGCAGGGGATTTGGCTCAGTGGTTCTGCCACCCGCCTCGCAAGTGCAAAGGGCCTGAGTTCGATCCCCACACCAAAAAAAAAAAAGTGAAAGTGGTGTGAATGCGGGAGAATAGCTGTCTCAAGGTAGGAGGAACTCAAATGACTAACTCAAAGGTCAGGGGACCCCTGGACTTGTGCTTATCTGGGTAAGCTGGTTTCCCAAAATAACTGTTTCACTGAGTGGTGTAATCTAGGCCAATCAAAGTCTTAGCCTCTGTTTCTGGGTCAAGAAGTTCTGTGGGCTCGCAGTAAAGGTACTTCCTCACACACACACACTGCACAAGAAGCATGCAGTCATTTTGCAGCAGTCAACACCCAGCTCATGCCCTACGTCATCCCTGCCTACGCCCTGCTAATCTGTCCCTGCACTGTGGGAATAGACTTTTAAAATGACCCCCAATCGTCCGCATCTCCTGGTCATCACACCCGGATGTAGCTTCCTCCCCATAAGTGTGGGCCTCACCTAGGGACTTGCTTCTAACAAGTCAGAGCAAAAGTGATGGGACTGGATTTTGGAAGACTGTTTTCTACTAGTTCTCACTCTTTTTTTTTTTTTTTTTTTTTTTTTCTTGCAAGAAGCAAATTGTTTAAGCAAGCTGCCATCTGGAGAGACCCACGACAAGGAGCTGAGTGCTTACCTTCTGTCTTAATACCACTGGGTGCCATAGCAATGATCAAGGTACAATTGTGTACTTACTAGGTTCTGTGCAAAATGCTTATTGTGTATGGTTTCATAAATCACAACAAAAGCCAGTGAGACATGTACTATTAATAGCCCCCACCTTATCAATAGGAAAATTGAAGTGATAGAAAAGTAATTCCCCTAAGCTTGTAAAAATAGGTAGCATGCAGGGAAGCTGGGATTCCAACTCAAATCTGCCTGAGTTCAAAATGAGATGTTGCTGTTTTAAAACATACATCATTGTTAGTTTTATTCCTGTATTGTGCAAATAACACACCAGCGTTTACTCCTCCTGTCTAACTGGGGCTTCGTGCACTCTGGTTGTCCTCTCCACTATGTCCTGCTCCCTTTGCAGTTTCTGGTAACTACTGTCCATTTAAAATGCATTTGTAATTGGCACATAATAATTGTTGATAACCATTCTTCTTTTCTGTACAGCCATGTATTTGAAACATCACACTGTGCCCTATGAATATGCACAACTACTCTGTGTCAGTTAAAAATAAATTTGTTTAAAGCTGAGGTCTTGGACTCGTGGGACTGAGGCAGGAGGACTGAACCAAGTTTGAAGTCAGCCTGGGTTACAGAGTGAGTTCCAGGTCAGCCAGACCATAGCAAGACCCTGTCTCAAATAATAAATGAATAAATAAATAAATAATAAATTCATATTAGGTCTTGTAAGCAATTCAGTATTTTATGAAAAAATAAAGGGATATTTGAGATGAAAGTGAAAAGGAAAGACCAACACTATTTCATTGTAGGATGTTAGAGTAAAAGTTACCTGCTAATTTGAACTAAGGGAGTGAAAGCGATTCAGTTTACTGAGGGAATTATAACAGTTGAAGCAAAACCCAGGATCACAGCACAAACTGAAAACAGGCAATAGTTCAGTGACAGGTGCATGAATGCTAGCTGTGTGCCCAAGCAGAAACTGGTCTTTCCTTGTGTAATTCAAATTGTTGTTAATTTATATGTTGTTGGTGATATCAATTTATAAAAACCCACAAATTTTAATCCAAATGGTTGTATTTTTAATGTATACAACTGTCACTAATAGACACAATTTTGGCCCAAAAAGAAATACAGTCTTTTCTTGGCATCCCTGGGAGACTGGTTCCAGGACACCTCCCCCACCATTCCTGACACCAAAATCTAAGGGTGCTGGAGTTTTTTACCTAATGGTGGAGTATTTGCTTCTAAGTTGCAAACATCTTCCTGCACATTTTAAGTCATCTGTAGGCGCCTTATACGATGTAAGTGCTAAGTAACCAGTTGTTACACTGTACTGTGAGGGACTAATACATGGAAAAAATCTACATGTTCACTACAGCCACTTTTGCTGGGGAGGATGGGCATTTTCAATCTGTGATTAATTGAATCCACCAATGCAGAGCCACGAATACTGAGAGCCAATTGCAGTCTCCTTGCTAATCCCAGACCTTGGCTCCGGGCCAGCGAGCTTCTTGCTTTTATTATTTGCAACAGAACCCAGGATTCAGAGTGAATAAAAGAGCTGAACAGAAATATAACTCCTGATAATATTGTCTCTGTGCCTTATGCACTTATCCTTTTTGTCTCTCCCCAGGGGAAAAGCAGTTATTCTTACTTATGCTAAATCCAGTTGTTCCCCATGATGGTCATGTAAATCCTGGCACCGGGCACACGACAGAATAAAGTCAGGCAGTGGGAGGTATTCACAGGGGAGCAACAGGCGGGCCGCAAAGCCCCAAACTGTTCCATCCATTTTCTTCTAAAAATACAGGGTTCTATTCATCAAAAACTTTTATATTCTCTTGTGATTTTTCTTACAAAAAAAAAAAAGCCAATCTGATATGCAGGCATAGAATAACCATTCCTGGTTCACAAACCATGCCATCTTTTCATTTCCCAGAGTAAGCAAATAACCCAGGGGAGGACAAACGGCAGAGGCTTGGCGTTGACTGTATTCAGCAGACAAAACCGTCTTCTGCAAAAAGGGGTCTGACCTCCAATTAGACAGCTAAGTGGTTCCTTAGAGGGAAACCGATCCTTTCTGCAACCCGCTTAACACGATGAATTACCTCAAGGCCAAGTGGGAAGGATTTTTATAACTTTGTTTTAATGTGACTTCTAAGTGTGCTTGTCATTTCTTCGCAGAAAAACAGAACTTATTCCTTAGAATTGGCCAAAATTTAAAGATTATTTAGATCCTATTGTTCTTCATTACTTCCTTGCAGTCTTTAAAAAGTCTTTATTTTGGAAGTCCAAATTATTGTGTGCTTTACAATGTTTATTCACTAGCACAACAAAATAAACTAACTTTTAAAGAGTTTAAAAGTCACAATCCTACTTCATTAAAAAGTACATTAAAGAAAAATTGTTCAACTTAAATTGAGATTCTTATAACTTATGAGTAGCAACAAAAATATTCTTGGACAACACTTGGGAGGCTGATGCATGAGGATCGCTGTGTGTTTGAGGCCAGCCTGAACTACACAGCAAGACCCTGTCTCAAAAAACAAAGCAAAATGAATGCTTGGAAGTAAACTGTCTATTTCATGAGTCAGACTGCTGGAGAGAGGCAAGTCTGCCTGGGTTCCCCTAGCCAGCTCAGTTCCTGAGGGCTTGATGTGACCACCCAGATAGGAAAGACCCTGTGAACAAGCCAGAGCTGTTTGCCTGCTCTTGAAGTAAACTCTGCACAGGGGAGATTCTAGGAGAATCTGTCCAGACCCACCTGCCTCACCATTTCTACACTTCAAACACTCTGACTTGGGGAATAAAATAGACATAACAGCAGAAAATGTTAAGAGATATAAGATTTCAGACCCACTTTATGACTCTAAAATTAAATCATTTTTTTAAATTTGGAAAATTTCAAACATATACAAAATATAAAGAGAAAAGTTTAATAGAATCTCTGACATCAAAAGCTATCAACTTCATGTTGTCTTACACAAATGTTGTTCGATCCACCTGCTTTCTCCTAGACTACTTTAAAGCTAAGTAATATCAAATAATCTCTTCTATAGACATTTAGGGATAGATCCCTCAACTATAAGGACTCTCTTACTGAAAATAACCATAATGTCACTAAAAATAATTTCCTTGTATCATCAAATATTAATTGGCATTCAAATTTCCCCAATTGTCTCATTAATGTTTTCAGAGTTTTAAACCAAGATCCAAATGAGGTCAACACTTTGTATTTGCTGAAATTTTCCTTCAGTTTCTTTTCATCTATTGGTTCTTTTTGTTGAAAGAACCAGATCATTTGCCCTCTGGAGTCTCCTACATCCTGGATTTGGTGAGTAATATCCATGTAGGTTATGGTTTTCAGCCAAGTGTACTTCCTATACAATGGAAGTTGGATTTTCAGCTGTGTCTGGTGAAACTTTCTGTCATGGTGGAAATGCTATCTGAGTGTGGCTGTTAGTGTGCCTGAGGGATTGAGTTGTCTTTTCTTTTAATTAATTGAAATAGCCACAGGTGGCTAGTGGCACCTACGGGGATAATTGAAATTGAAATGACACATGTGGCCGGTGGGTAAGATACTGGATTTGAATTTATCTTTCAGGAATAGTTCGTAAGTATCGAACTTCCACTAGGCGGCGCACCGCGCCCAGTTGTCTGCAGTGCTAGAAGTCACTGGTGATCGTCTGTGTCCATTTATTCGCTCACTTATTAGGAAGTTGCAAAATAATCAACCTACTCCATGGGTAAAAGTTTAGAACAACTATACCAACATCCTGGCCAACAACACGACTATTGGGAAAAATGGGTGTTTGCTGGTTTGCAGTTCTTTTTATTATAAGTTACATCCCAGTCAAATTGTGATGTTTTAAATACGTTGAAATAATTCTTCTCTGTGTGATTAAGCCACCCATTTGATCCACAACTGGTTCATTCATTTCATTTTTAAACTTTCATAGTTATTTTAATTATATAAAGTATGATTCCAAAGTCAGATCTCTAAATAAGGTACAGTCTGGGATACCTAGATTCTGTCCCTGCTCTGTCCACTTTTTGCCCCTCTCTGGAGAGCTTCGTTAAAAATTAGGTTTGGGTTTGTCTTCCACTGAAGCTGGTGAATCTGGAACTTCAAAAAGTACAGAGCAGCCGGAGCCACAAATATCCCTATCTTCTTTCGGGGCTCATCTCACGCTTTCTTCTTTCCACTTGATTTGCCCAAAGTGAGGGTAATGGCAGTAATGAGATTAGTGACAGTTTTGCATAAGTGCAGTTCCGGTCAGCAGTTGAAAATACCAAGTTGTTTCATCCTACTTTTTATGTTTGTTAGGGTCACAGAGTGGGTGTGAAGCCATTTTGCATTTTCTGCTGATATAGGCTTTGCTCTATAAGCACCAAAATGGTTGCAGCCATGAAACAATGGCATCAAAACTCATATATTCCCTGTAAGAAATTTGGGACCATGCACTTACTGAATCCTAGGACATGAAATCTTAGAGAGAAATGATTTAGTCCCATTACCCTGCTCAGGTCTGAGCTGAATGATTGTCGGTGACTATTACCACGATCAACACCAAAAATATACTTGTAATAGAGCTTCACGTGGGCTTCAGGGAAGGGTGATTTTACTCCTGCAACTCTGGGGAGTAGAATTGAGGGGGCCTCGGCGACTGTGCACTCGGAAATCAATTAGAGCACTAAAAAACCTTTGTAGTGATAGTATTCACATACCATAAGATCTGCCCCTTTAAAAGGCACAATCAGTGTTTCTGTATATACACAAAGTTGTGCATCCACCACCACTACCTAATTCCATAACATTTTAATCATCCAAAAAGCAACTGTACCCATCAGCCGTTTTCCCCCACTCCTTTGTTCCCTCCAGCTGTGGCAACCACTTTTTGTCTCTGTGGATTTGCTTATTCTTGATATTTTATATAAATGGAATCATATGTGTTCTTTTGTGCCCAGCTTCTGTCGCCTGCTGTTTTTAAGGTTCATCCCTATTGTCGTATAGATCAGTGCTTCTTTCCTTATTTTCTCTCTCTCTCTGCTTAATAAGTTGTGGCAAAATATGCAAAACAAAATTTGCCATCTTAATTGTTTTACATGTACAGCTTAGTAATGTTAAGCACATTCACATTATCATACAGCCTATTTCCAGAACTTTGTTTCATCCTATAAAACTGGAACTCTGTCCCATGAAACAGCTACTCCTGTTTCCTCTCCCCGCTCTGCCCTGGTAAGTACCATTTTATTTTTCTGTCTCTATGAATTTGATTACTCTAGATATTTCATTTAAGTAGAATCATGCAGTATTTGTTGTTTTGCAACTGGTTTATTTCACTTAGTGCAATGTCCTAAAAGTTCACCCGTGTTGTAGCATGGGTCAGGATTTCCTTCCTTTTAAAAATGGATGGATCTGGAGATCATCATGTTGAGCGAAGCAAGCCAGACTTAGAAAGACAAGCATCGCATGCTTTCTCTTAATATGTGGAACCCTAAAACGATGACATGGAAGTAGGAGGCAGCCTGCTCTTAGCCTAGAGGAAGGAAGAAGGGGAGGGAATATAAGGAAAGGAAAGGAGAGGGTGGATAAGATTCCTATATATGCACTGAAACCCAATATTTTGTAAAATTATTGGGCACTGATAATAAAAGTGAAAAAAGGAATTTCTGTCCTTTGTAAGGCTGAATAACATTTCCTTGTCTGTATACGTATTATTTCACTCCTTTATATGACCAAATGTTGTATTCCTTTTTATGACATATCATGTGGATAGATCCCATTTTGCTTATTCCTTCATCAGTTAATGAACTCTTTCAGCCAGTATGAATAATGTTGATTTGAACATCACGTACTTTCACGTGGAAATGTGTTTTCAGTACTCTTGAGCATGCACCTAGGAGTAGAATCGTTAAGCCCTATTATGGCTCTATGTTTAATAATTTTTTGAGGAACTGCATGAATCCCAAAACAGGTTCACCACTTTACATTCCCACTAGCAATACATAAGGGTTCTAAAATTTATTTCTTTCTTTTTCTTTTCTTTCCTTTTCTTTTTTTTTGGGGGGGAGTACTGGGGATCAAACTCAGGACCTTGGCTTGCGAGGCAGACAGTGGCACCACTGAGCTAAACCCCTGGCCCAGGATTCCAATTTCTTTACATGACTGCAAACACTTATCATTGTTCGTCTTTTTTTTTAATCATCCTAATGAGTGTGACGTGTATCTCATGGCTTTGACTTGCATTTCCCTAATGATTGTGTTGAATGCCTATGCCTACTTATGGCCATTTATATAACTGTATTTAAGAAATTCCTATTCAGATCCTTGGCACACTTTTTCACTGAGTTATTTGTCCTTTTATTAAGAGTTTTTTTTGTTTTTTTGTTTTTTGGTACCGGTTATCGAACTCAGGTCCTTGTGCTTGCAAGGCCGGCGGGGGCACCACTGAGCCAAATCCCTGGCCCCTGTCCTTTTATTATTGAATCTTATGCTTTATATATTCTGTATGCAAGTCCTGTATCGTATATATGATTTGCAAATATTTTCTCCCATTCTGTGGGATGCCTTTCCCTTTTTGTCCATCACATCTTTTGTATTGAGACCATCCTGTCCATAGCTCCTCCTAGCCATGACCAAATGGCCCAAGGATGAAATGGAAGTTCATTCCTGGAAGATGTGGATCTTCTCTCATGGCTCATTTTGGCTCAAGGACTCATCAAAGAGAAGACTTTCCCTAGACTGCTTAGTGAGTAATATGTTTTGATCCAGATTTCCCTCCTTTTCTTCTTTATTGCCAGCCTTCTCCTGTTTCTGCCCCATGTGCTTGAACATCAGTATTTCCCCTAAAAAAAAATTGTTGCACATGAAATCTTATGTTAATGTATGCTTCTTGGAAGTCCTGATGGAAACACCATGCAATGACAATGCCTCTGCTACAGAAAGAATTTTAAAAGCTCAAGGTCATCTTCCTCCTGGGATGGTTTGGAAATAGTGACCAGAAACAAAAACAAAAGCACAGATTTGGATTCTTGTTTTCCATGGTGTTTCCATCCAGTGAAGAATGATGATTTTTGAGCCGGACGGATCATACTTGCGTTTGAACATCATCTCAGACACTCACTAATTTTGTGATTTTTGACAAGTTATTTAATTTCCCTATGCCTCAGTTTCTTCATCTGCAAAATGGGAATGACAGTGCTATCTCTTTGCATTTTTGAGGATTAAATGAAATACTGTAGCAAGTACCTCACCAAGGACACACGGCGAGAGCTCCCTCAATGTTGGTTTCCTCTTGGTATCTCCTAATCTGGAGCTAACTACAGTACCATGCTCAGCTAACTGCAAAGGGAAATGATAATTTCATTCTAGAATGGGCCACATGCATGTTATAGCCAGCAGAGTAAGGAGCGCAGATTTTTTCTCTTTTCTTCCCTTTATGTCCTCAGGCTCAGGTTTTGCCCTGTTAGGTTCCTGACCACTTAACGGGATGAGTTTTGCTGAGGGTTCCCAACGTAAACACCAGGCTCAGAGCCACACAGCAGGCTGACTCAGCCCCAGTTCTGGCAAAGCGTGTCAGCCTTCTTACTAGAATTTTTGTGCTGCTCCCAAGTGGCTCCCGTTTGCGTTCAGCCTCCGTGGCCTTCCGCTGCGTTCCGCCCCAACCCCCACTTTTAGCCAGCTTATTTCTTCTTTTTTAAATCTTTGAACAAGACTGCCCTTTTCTGTTGGTCTGACATACTTCATATTGGCTTCTCCCCTCCCACGCATGCTCCGAATTCCAAAGGGTCTTTGTGGTTTGGTGGAGCTTGGAAAGGAATTGCCCCTTGGTCCTGACCTAGCCCTACCCCTGCACTGTTCATAATGTGGTTAGAAGTGTGGATTATGAGTATATATTGTTGTGTGGTGAAGATTACAAAGTTATTTCTTGCCTGTCAGAAAGTAAAGATGTAAGTTTTAATTCTGAATAATAACTTTGTAAACTTTCCATTAGCTAGAAATGTTCTGGAAAACATTATTTAAAGCTAGGATGATGCCTGGAGAAAAATTACCTGGACTGCCATGTTAACAAAAATATCTGATGAGGCATTGGGTTCTGTGTGAAAAATGACTGAGATGGTCCCAGGAGGCAGCCAGGACCCCTAACAGGGACTAACAGGCAAATAATTCATTTTTTGGCATAATACCTTCAGTCTGGTTCACAGATAATGAGTAGATAAAAATCTCAGCAAGGTCCTCTGCAGACTCGAAAGGAGGCATCCAGTTCTACCTCCATCTTTCAGCCAGACCCTCAGCTGTCTGAGGAGGCTCTCAGCACAGCTCAGGCCTGGCAGGCTCCCTCCCTCCCAGTGCCTTTTCTCCCCCTCACTTCCTTCTCCTCAACCTGCTGGTCGCTTTTTCCTCATCCTCCTACTTCAGAGGAGAGAGGGAGGGAAAAGCACACATGGCCTGCTGTTTGTTAGAGAGCTGCAGTCTCCTTTTTCCTTTGCTCTTGACTATCTTCAGGATACCATGGGCTGGAACAAAGGACAAAAGAGTCTTAGTGGGTGGGACCAACACAATCATTTGCTATTACTTTCTTTATTATCTCACAGTCACACTTAAAGTATTCACATGCACAACTATGAACAACCATTTTTAAAGGATAGCTATTTGCCTGTTTTTTTTGCTTTGTTTTGTTTTTTGCTGGTGCTGAACAGTGAACCCAAGCCACATGCCAGGCAAGTAGGCAAGCTCTACTAAGATATACCCTGAGCCCTAATAGGAAATGAACTCAGGACCTTGGGCTTGCAAGGCAGACTCTGCACCACTGAGCTAAACCCCTGGGCCCTAACTTTTTGATTTTGTAAAGAATACCCTCTGAGTTAGCTGGGCATGGTTTCACATGCCTGTAATCCCTGCTTCTTAGGAGAATTAGGCAGGAGGATTGCAAGTCCAAGGCCAGCCTGCGCTACTTAGCAAGACCTTGTCTCATACAAAATTTAAAAAAGAAGAAGAAGAAGAAGAAGAAGAAGAAGAAGAAGAAGAAGAAGAAGAAGAAGAAGAAGAAGAAGAAGAAGAAGAAGAAGAAG
>NW_022900938.1:23922634-23930500 GCF_012274545.1 Fukomys damarensis | reverse complement strand
AGGAGGAGGAGGAGGAGGAGGAGGAAGAGGAAGAGGAAGAAGAAGAAGGTCTATGCATGTAGCTCAGAGGTAGAGCACTTGCCTAGCATGGGTTCAATCTCCAGCACTGGGGTGGGGGTGGGGGAGAATGTTTACTTATTGACAAAAATACTGAAAATTGTAAAGATAAAAAATATCCAGAATCCCACCATCCAAAGGCAACTAGTTTATATGTTGGCAAATATCTTTCCTGATATTTCTGTACACAACCTGTCTACTTTATCACTCTTTCAATACAGCTCAGCTAGAGAAAATGAAGGTGGATGTTTATTAGGGACACACACGTCCACCTGTGTCGCTTATAGCTCACACTGTCAGGAACACAACTGCTTCTGCCACATTTCCCGGCTCTCTCTGCTGTGCCTTTTTCCTCTCTTGCTCTGGGGCCACCTCCCCTGTAAGTACCTGGCCCACTCTGGGAAAAATACCGGGGCCTGTTGCTGTCTCTTGGGGACCACACTGCCCTTCAGGGTGCCATGGTCGCCTTCTTGGTTTCTTTCAGATCAATGTTTTCATTGGATAATGCTTCTATTCTTAAAACCAAGAAATTTCCCAACTTGAAGATCATTTGAGCGAAGCATGAAAATGAAAACAGGCCAGTTTTGTGTTTGTGGAAGCATTTGAATGCCTGATATTTTTCTTAGGAATCTTTATCATCTTGTGGAAATTGTAGGTACCTACTGGACACAAAAGAGAGCTTCCTTACATCTTCACCCACTATAAATGGGTAAAATAAACATTTGAAAGACAGAAAGTGGCTTTAATGAAATTGCATTCCCATATTTTTCAACTAGGAAAAATAAAACCATGAAGACCTCATGGGCAACTCAGGAAGCTGAGGTGGAAGGATTGTGACTTCAAAGCCAGCCAGGGCAACGCTGTGAGAATTCATCTCAAGAAAAAAATAAATCAGTCATTCTTAAAGTTTTGGGGTAAATAATACTTCTGAGAGGAGCTGTTCAATAGGTGGATTCCTAGGCCTTGTGTTAATTAACTTTCTGTCACTGTGGCACAATACCTGAGAAAAACAACTTAAAGGAGAAAAAATTTATTTCCATTCATGGTTTTAGTTCAAAATCAGCTGGCTTGGGACAGAACATCATGGCAGCCAGAGCATTTGGAGCATTTGGTGCAGCCAGGAAGCAGGGAAAGAAGAAAAGACCCTGAGAGAAAGGAGCAAGGGACAAGACATGTCCCCAAGGACGTGACCCCATTACTTGCTCTCTCCAAGTAGGCCCCACCTCCCAGGTTTCTGTCACTTTCCACTGAGGCTATCAAAGTAGGAATCTGTCTTGATTTATCCACTGATAAAGTTAGAACCCTGACAAGTCCAATCACTTTCCAAAGGCCTCCCCTCAGAACACGTGAGCCTTTTGGGGGACACCTTTGATTCAAATCATAACAAACCTGAACTCCAGAAACCCAATTAGGTGGTATGGGAATCTGCTTCTTTGTGTGTGTGTGTGTGTGTGTGTGTGTGTTTTCCTGGGAAGTGGATCCAGGGGCTAGTGCATGCTAGGCAAATGTTGTACCACCATTACCATCCCTTTATATTTTTTACTGTGAGACAAGGTCTTGCCAAGTTCCCCAGGATGACTTTGAACTCCCTCTCCTTTCACCTCAGCCTCATGAGCATCTGTGAGCCACCTGTACCCAGGATAGAAACTGACATCTTTAACAAGCATACCAGGCAGTTCTGAGGAGGAAGTAGCCCCACTTCTTGTGGGTTGAACTGTGTGCCCCAAAAGGATATGTTGAAGTTGTAGACTTTTAAAATAAGTCAACCCAAAGTGTATGTCTCCAGTATATTTTTAGATAGCTTTTTAGAGGGGCCACAGATACAAGAATAGCTCTCAAAAGCTGTCTCTTTGTGTGTGTGGTGGGGGAGGGGATTTGTGCCTGCACAGGAAATCCCTATTGGTGCGGTAAACAGCAGATGTAAACATCTTTTCTTCCCCTCATCTGCCCTATTTGGATCTAGGAAAAATTCAGTCCCTCTTTCCCCAGAGATTGCTGCAGGATGCTACATATTCTGAGGGCTACTACCTGCATAATGAGACAACAAACTGTTTGCCAGTAAGTCCTCCCCTTATCCTCCCACAACCTGTTGCCACCTCCTCCCAGAATCCCAAGCCCCTATTCCTTCCTTTAGCTCACAGTGCTTCTTAAACACCAACCATCTGGCCATTCTTGGGATATATTTTGTGTGGCTCCCATGCATGTGTGCACATAATAACTTTGTATGGTTTTCATCAATCTGTTGTCAGTCTGTTTCATAGACTCAAACATCAAGCATTCAGAGGGAAACTTTGAACTTCTCCACAAAGTCCTAACTCGCGGTACCTATAAATGTGACTTTATTTGAAAATTGGTTTTGCAAATGTAATCTGTTAAAATGAGATCATGATGAATTAGGGTGGGCTCTAAATTAAATGACTGGCATACTTAAAAGGTGGAAGAGACTTAAAGACAGACCTACAGGGATAAGAACATGTAAAGATGTGGGCAAAATTTGGAGTTAAGTTGCCACAAGCCAAGGAATACTAAAGACAGCCAGAACCATCAGATGCTAGAAGAGAGAAAGAAGGATTCTTCCCTGGAGTCTTGCAAGTGCACCTGTCTCTGCTGACACTTTGATCTCAGACTTTTAACCTCCAGCACTTCAGAGAATGAGTTTCTATTTTTGTAATCATTTGTTTTTATTTATTTATGGCAATCCTAGGAAAGCCCTCAGGCTTCACCTTTAGAATCATTGCTATTCATAGGAAATGTGACCATGTAAAGTGTATAATATAATGTGCTTGAGAGTTGATAATATAATATAGTCACTCATCATTTAACAACAGGAGTACATTCTGAGAAATGCGTCATTAGGTGAGGACATCAGCGTGTACTCACGTTGACTAGTTACTGTAAGGATGTCACTAGGATGTAAGGATATAATCTTATGGAACCACTGTTGAATATATAGTTTGTTGTTGACTAAAATGTTGTCATGAGACATGACTATATTTAAAAGTAATTGGGACCCAGGACCTAGGACTCAGGGAGACAGTCAAGGAAAAAAATAAAAGTAGAGCTGGGTATGGTGGTGCACACATGCAATCTCAGCACTTGGGAGGGTGAGGCAGGAGGACTGTCAAGAGTTTGAGGACAGAGTTGGCTTCCCAGTGAATTTAAGGCCAGCCTGAACTATATAGTGAGGCCTTGTCCCCAAAAAATCAAAGCCAAAATACAAATGGAGTGGCATTGGTCCAGGACACTTAAAATGGAATTGGAAGGCCACTTAGTACTTTCCTCATCACTGGGACAGAATACCTGATACTCACAATTTAAAGGAGCACAGCTTCAGCTTGGTTCATGTTTTAGAGGTTTCAGTCCATCTTCAGTGTGCTCAAACTCAGAAACAATATGGTGGGTAGGCCTGGGTGAAAGAAAGCTGCTCACCTCATGGGGACCAGGAAGCACAGAGTAAAGGAAAGAGCTGGAAAGGAAGCCACACCCTCTGGATCACTTCACCATTATCTCTTCTGACCAGACCCCAACTCATAATAGCAAGCCAGCCCACTCTCACAATCCAGTCACTGTCCAAGTACATGAGACTAGGGGGGCCATTTTAGATCTAAACCATAGCACCACTGTTAGTCAGTTCTCAGCTGGAATAGGATAACTTTCTAGATACAAGCAGACTGGGCCATCTGAAATTTCCTTGTTTGTTGAGCTTTGCTGACATTCAGTACAATGGACTCTTTCCCCCATACTACTCAGAAACTATTCAACCCTTTTCTTATAAAACAGCTTAACTTTTGCCAGCACCAACCATAATTCCTGCCTAACAAGTAACATATTCCCCCAACACACACACCATTTAAAACTATAAATATGATCACCATTTTGCAACCTGGAGGCATATTTTCATGACTGCTTGAATCTGTATTTTCCAAGATTACAATCCTAATTAGCCCTAAGTAAATAATTTTTTTCTTTTTTTTTAGGCAAGTGTTCTTTTAATCATAATTCAAAATTACTAATTTCATGTTAACATGTTTCCATAAAGCAAGAACTGAGTATTATACATTTTTTAAGGTCAACAACTGATTTTTTTTTTTTTTTACTAAAAAGTGATCAGAGGCAGGTTGAAATTCTCACCATAAATAGAAAATATTCATTACTATTTTTATTCATAGTTCAAACTGAAGTTTCCTAAAAAGCTCTATTACCTAAAACCATAAGAAAGATAACTACATATCTGACAGCCAGGCTTTAAAGTACTGGCTTAATATAAAATGACTACTTCCTTTGGTTTTATCTACAGCAGAGAGATTAACATTCTTTGTAGCACTCTTTTATCATGAACTTTGTAGACAATTAGAGGCAAATGGTATCAAAGGAAAGATCATTTTAAAACTTTCTCACTTTTATTTAAGATTTTTGACAGTGAAGAATTTATAAAACATCATTAAATTCTATCTATATACAATAGCCATCTCTTTCCAAATGGGGTGTACATTCCATGGGACAGTAACCATTTAAATATGTAAAACAGTTCTAATTCATATTATAATATTTTGACAAAATACAAAACCACCTTGCAATAAAGCTAACAATGCAGCTTAGCTTATAGTATTTCAAAAATGCCTCCTGAAAGAAATGACAGTGGTCATAAATAGGCAGAGCTAGGAAGGAACATCACAGCACCTGGAGACACGGACTTCCTCCACGTCAGACCACCACCACTTAATGGCAATGACTTGGATATGTAAGAAGATATATACGCTCTTCAGAGTGAATGAAATGAGACCTCTCCCGAAGTCCTGCAGACATTTTCAGAGAACATAACCTCAAAATGGGTAAAGATCATTTATAGACATGGTAAAGGATTCCCCTATATTACAGTACCCTCCTCAACTATAAATACAAATCAAATATAAATACACTTGCGGGCTGGGAATTTAGCTCAGTGGTTCCACTGCCTGCCTCGCAAGTGCAAGGATCTGAGTTCAATCCCTGGTACCAAAACAAAACAACAACAACAAAACACACACACACACACACACACACACACACACAAAGCTGATCCTCTCACACATTTCTTTGTGACCACACTCAGCTGCTAGTGGCATTTGGATGCAGAGTTTTAACCCAGGCCAATCTGGAGTTCAATCCCGTACAAAAACAAAACAACAACAACAACAAAACACACACACACACACACACACACACACACACAAAGCTGATCCTCTCACACATTTCTTTGTGACCACACTCAGCTGCTAGTGGCATTTGGATGCAGAGTTTTAACCCAGGCCAATCTGGATAAACCAAGGCGGAGATTCTGACTGGGGGACTTGGCGGCCACGCCTCCCAGGGGGTTGCTGTTATCACTGCTACTTCCGGATGCTGCTGGTGGGACCAACTTTGGTGTCCTGCTTTCAGCTGAAGGACTGTGGAGCTGTAAGGGTCTCCTAGTGGCCTCCTTTGTTGAGGACTGGGATTCTGGTTTGATTGTAGCGGGAGAAGAGTCTCCTGCAGTCACCAAAGCATTACATTTGGATTTAGACTTCTCTTTCTTTTCTACTGGGGATTTTACCTTCACTTCTGTCTTTTTATTTTCTTTCACTTTACTTTTACGCATAATGAAGTTTTCCTCATTATCTTCACTCTCATCGAATCTTCATTTTCAGACTCTTCACCGCTCGCATCGCCTGGCCGGTGTCATCAGCACTGGCGCCATCACTGCCCTCAGAGTCCATCCTTCTCTGCGGAGCTGCAGCTTTAGTTACTGCTCTTCTTTTCCCTTGGACCCCATGGGCATCACCTTCCTCCGAAATCCGGTCCAAACCTAAATAATTAGAGATATGCAGAGACTTGTGCATTATTTGTTTCTCTGTTGCCATGTTTTTCAATGCTTTTATCTTGAGACTTCTGCACATCACATCATTGGTGACCCCTGGACGGTCCCTCACTGACAAAGCTAGAGCAGCTTCTAAGCCTCTCTGGAAGATCTTGACATCTAAAGCCATTCTTTTGTTAGGGGCTTTCTCTTGTAGTAGAATGTGTTCTTTCTGGACCTTCTTCAAGTTAGGTTTTGGTTTGTCTTACTTTAACTCTTGCGGTGCCATTCTGGATTTCTTGCTTAAAGGTACAGCTGCAAAAATAAAATCATCATAGCTATCAGGATCCTCAAACTGTTAGTAATTGACTGGGTTCTTATTTCTCATAGGCTGCACCATGGTCCCCGTCAAGGGTGCAAATCTGCAGCTCTCAAGCACTCCTCTAAATTAATTTTCTTTGTTATCAACTAGATTGATTTTCTTTTTGGATGATAAGGCCTTGGGTTTTCATAGCAAACATCTGACAAGTTAATGATCTAGAGAGGTTCATTCTTGTTTTAGGGTATAAGAGTCAATGGATCTAAAACATTTGAAAGTAACTGTATTCATTTTCTACTGTTGCTGTAACCAATTCCTGCAAATTGGTTTGTTTACAAGTCGAAATTATTATTTTATAGTTCTGGAGGAAAAAAATCCAAATGGTTCTCACCAGGCTAAAATCTGTATTCTTTCTGGAGGCTCTGGGGGAGAATCTTTTCCTTGCCTTTTCTGGCTTCTGGATTCCCCATCATTCCTTGGCATAGGCCTCCTTCCATTATTAAAGCCAATGATGCCAGATCGAGAATTCCCCACATCATTCCTTTGACACTAACTTTCTGTCTCTCTCCACATTTAAAGACCCAATGATTACCTTGGGCACACATGTACAATTCAGAATAGTCTCTATTGTGAGCTCAGCTGATTAGCAGCCTTAATTCCTTCTACAGTTAATTCCTTTTGCCATACAGAACAACATATTTAGGAATCTGAATTCCTTTTTAAGTCTTTGCATTATTCTCTGCAGAGATAGGGCAGATTTGTTTATCCACTTTAAAAATGTTTATAAACTCCTGCCTCATAAGCACAAGGACCTGAGTTCGATCTCTGGTACCAAAAAAACAAAGCAAAAACAAAAACAAAAAAAAAAAACGCCTATAAATAATAGTGAAGTTAGGATTAGAATCCAGATGGCTGATGCTCTGCTCAGTTCTCTTTCTACCATCTGATTTAGGACTACCCTGTCACGCGCCATTATTTCCGGGTTCTTCATGCCCTGCATGAATTCCGGATATGAGTCCGCCGGTGACGGTGGTTCACGCCTGCGCAGATGAGGCGCTTGGTTCGTCAGAATGATGCAGGCCGGCATTGACCAATAGAAATGGGCCTCGTCACCCGAGAGGCTATAAAAGGCAGGCTCGCATCCAGCTCGGGGTCTTTCCGCCATCTTGAAGAATGTAGAAGAAACTCCAATAAAGCGTGCATCAGAAGAATCCTGAGTGTTGCGTGCTCCTTGCTGGCGAGGTGCGCGCGACAAGTGGTGCCGAAACCCGGGAAGCGACGACCATCATCGCCGGCATCAGCGGAGACCCCTGACTTCAGGAGGATTCAGAACTGAGACGCAGGAGGGGAGGATCCACCAACTTTCCGAGAGGTACGCTGTCTGGTGTGGGCGGGTGTTTTAATTTGTTTACTCCAACCGGTTTAATTTTGTCGGTCGCCCACTTTCGTAGATAGGGGAGAAATGGGAAATTCAACTTCGCAATCACTGGTCTATGCTTTACAAAGCCTTTTGAAGGAAAGGGAGTTAAAAATATCAGAGCAAATTTTAAGGAGGTTTTTAAAGGAAGTGGATCGAGCGGCGCCCTGGTTCAGCGGTACCGGGTCACTCACGATCCCATCCTGGGAAAAATTAGGAAAAGACCTTCAGCGAGAGAAAGATAAGAATACCTTAAGA
>NW_022900938.1:23893245-23920843 GCF_012274545.1 Fukomys damarensis | reverse complement strand
ATGTTGATGCAAGCTTTTGCTGCCCTTGAGGCCGGATATTCGCCTGCTGCCTGGTTGGCCAATTTACAATAGCAGCTTGAACGTTGGTCAATATTCTGCCTATGCCTTGCTCATTCGGAGGCCATAAATATCTGCATCTCCCTACCTCCTTGGACATGGCCTCTGCACTCTGTGGATTAGTCCATTGCACCAGAATCAGGCATGTCCTTTTACAATCTCGCTGATCAGCCTTTGCACCGCTCAGAGGTTCTCCTCATTGCACGAGCTAAGGTGATCCAACAGTTGCTTATATGGAATACCTGCTTCGACCACCTTCCGGCCGGGGTGGTTGACAGGCTCCTCCTGAGCTCTAGTTATTTTAAGGAAGGGGGAGATGTCACGCGCCATTATTTCCGGGTTCTTCATGCCCTGCATGAATTCCGGATATGAGTCCGCCGGTGACGGTGGTTCACGCCTGCGCAGATGAGGCGCTTGGTTCGTCAGAATGATGCAGGCCGGCATTGACCAATAGAAATGGGCCTCGTCACCCGAGAGGCTATAAAAGGCAGGCTCGCATCCGGCTCAGGGTCTTTCCGCCATCTTGAAGAATATAGAAGAAACTCCAATAAAGCGTGCATCAGAAGAATCCTGAGTGTTGCGTGCTCCTTGCTGGCGAGGTGCGCGCGACACTACCCTAATCAAGAAATTAATAGAAGTCATGGCCAGGGAAATTGATGGAGATATTTAATTACACATTGTTTTAGAGTGGTAGGAGATTCAAAATAATAAAAAGATAATCCTTTTCTCTTCCTGCCTCCTGTGAGAGACAAATCCTTGAATCTCTGGGTCCAGGATCTTTTCTTGCCCATCCCCACACTCCATATCCTCAAATTCCATCACTCCTGTTTCAGGGAAAGGGATTCAGAGCTTAAGTGTGTTTAATTTTTGTTTTAAATATTAGCCTTGAAAAAACAAAAGTTAACCTTGAAGGAGGTAAGCTAAAGCTCTTCCTTGAAGCAATGGTGATCAAGGCAGACATGTGAGTTAAAGAGGGTAGTAGAGCTAGGTGGGGTGGTGATTCCAGAACTCAGGAGACCAAGGAGGAGGATTGCCTCAGGTTCAAGAACAATCTGGGCTATTTTGTGAGTTCTAAGCCAGCCTGGACTACATAGTAAAACCCTATCTCAAAAAAAAGAAAGACATATGTATAAATACTGAATAGTTTCTCTGGTGTGAGAAACTGAAAATGTAAATAAGGATCAAAATGTAAAATAGATAATGTGAAGTAGGAAGAAAAGGTCTAAAGGAGAATGGGAAGTGTGAAGAGTAGGGGAAAGGAATAAATATGAGAAAAGGAAAAAATGGAAACAGTCTTTGTAAATAAGGAGGGGTAAAGAGTTTTAAGGGAGGGAAGGCTAATGGGGAAAAAAATAAGAACCAAGATATATCATGAAAAGATACAAATTCCCAATGATGAATGTCATCATAGTGTATACCTAAAATGTACCAATAAAATTAATGAATAAAAAGTGGTAATAGTCACCGTGACTATTACCACGTACATGAGCGGGCCATAATTTCCCTGTCTCACTACTGGGCAACTCTGAACCACTGAGGGTTTAAGCTGGCAAGAACACATTACTTGTGATAAGTTGATTGGAGTAAGAGGCTCCTAGCAGATTAGTAAAGCACAGTTCTGGGAGTGTCTGTAGATGATTGACAGGGAGGCCAGCAAACTGAGAAGGTAAGGCCCACCCTGATTGTGCATGGCACCAACCAATGGGATTGTAGCCTAGATGAAATCAAAATGGGAAGAGGAAGGAAGTGCGTCCATTCTGAAGAGCTCTAGTTTTCATGAGTGGCTGTAGTCTTTGCTTCTGTTACCTTTTGACCTCGATCACCAGGGCTACATTTTCTTCCGCCGCCGTCCATGCAGACTTGCACTATTGACTCTCCGGGGAGCTTCCAGGCCTTTGACCTTGGACTGGTGCTGCATTTTTTATCCCTTTTCAGCTTCTGTCTTCTTGGTTGGAGCAGCTACTAGATAATCCAGCTCTCCAGTGCCACAGATGACCACAATGGACTCTCCAACTTCTGATCCTAAAAGCCAACCTAATAAATCCTATTGCATAATTATACTTATATTTTTCTACTGATTCTGTTCCTCTAGAGAACCGTAACATTCACTTAAAACGGAGTTATATAGATACAGTCATAGATAGATAATTGATATGTCTCCTAATAAATCTGTTCCTCTGGAGAACACTAAATGATATATTTACTATCAGGTCTGCACAATACAAAAGGAACATAGCCAGCCACCATTCACACACCAAAAGAATTATGACAAACAGGTAAGCAATAAAGAGAAGGCTTCCTGTTAAATTAGAAGTTAGAAGTTGGAAACCAGAAGCTGCGATCTGCTCTGATGAGTTTTAATGACAGATATTTTTTAAGAGTCAGAAATGGCTGTTAGAGGCTGCTCAGTTGCTTTCCTCATAACAGTTTTTCTCTATCCTGTTTGTGTCCTAGAGCAAGTCCCCTTCCTGCCACCTACCACTCTTTGATCTAGCCAACGTTCCTTTGGTTATAAGCAATATAGACCCACTAAACAAAAAGAAAAGTATGCCTTTATCATGAGGTCATGAGTGTATGTTTGCTAATGGATAGCAAAAGAAGGAACACAATTTGAACCAGGACATACGATTCCTTATGTGCTGGTCTTGTTTTTAATTTCTCTGTGAGTTTGCATGATTTCCTTTTCTACTATTGACCACCATGCTCTGTGTGTATAGGGTGTGGCTTCTAGTAGTTTTGGACTTCATCAGTCCACTTGCCCCATGCCATAAACAGGGGTCAGTAAACTTTAAGGGTCCGGATAGAAAGCATTATAGGTTTCACAGGCCAAACAGTCTCTGCTTCAATTATCTTTCTCTGCCTTTGTAGCATGAAAGCTTCCACAAGTACTATGTAAGTCAATGGACACAGCTGTGCTCCAATAAAATGTTGTTAACAAAAACGGGTGGCAGACTGACTGAGATAAAATGCGTATAAATCACATATCTTCCAATGGGCTTGTATCTAGTACATACAAACTGTCTAAACTCAGCAGTAAGATAACAAACAGTCCACAAAGGAAATGGGTAGACTACTTAGAAAGATACTTTGCCAAAAGATATATAGATGATAACTCAGCACATGAGTGTTCAAAGTAGCAAATTAAAACCACAATGAGACACTATTACACATCTAGAAGAATGACTAAAATGAAAATACTGACAGCACCGAATGTTAGAAAGGATGCAAAAAACTGCATCTTACATTGCCAGTAGGTATGCAGAAAAGTACAGGCACTGTGCAAATCAGGCTGATAAGGCCTTACAAAGTTCTGTGCACCCTTGCTATATTACCCAGTAGTTACTTTCCTGAACATTTATGAGAACCTATTTTCACAGAGAAATGTGTGCACAAATGCTTATTTATAATGATCCCAAACTGGAAACAATCCAAATGGTTTTTGGCAGGTGTATGGTTACTCAGCTGTGGTCCATCCTTACAAGGGAATGATGCTCAGCAATTGAAAAAAAAAAAAAAAAAATGAGCTATCCCTATAGACAGCAACTTGAAAGAGCCACAGGGACATAATGTGGAGTGAAAACAGCCATTCAAAGGTTACATGCTATGTGATGTCATTTCTACACTGTCCCTGGAATGACAAATTTATAGGGATAAAAAACAGATCAGCGACTGTTAAGCTATGGGAAGGGGCAGGAGGACCCTCGGGCAGTGTCAGGGGGAGCCCTGCTGTGGTGTGGGATGGTCTTGTGCCTTGGTTGCAATGGGAGCTGTGTGCTCCTCTGCATGTAATGCCGTAGATTGTATACGTGGACACAGAGGAGAGAGAAAACCTGCTAAAATCTGAGTAAGAACTGTGGTCTGCTTCACTGCACTGAGCCAATGTCACTTTCCTGTGTTAATAATGCTCCAGCTACACGAGATCATATCACTGAGAGAAGCTGGGTGATGGGAATTCGGTCCTCCTTACTTTTTTTTTTTCAATTCTGTGAGTCTGTAGTTATTCCAAAAGACAAAAAGAAAGCAAGCAGTCGGCTGAATCTACTGCAGGCATGCTTCGCTGACATTCTTTGGAGAAGAAATGCTTCTTTTTACAATCTCCATTTCAATAACAGCGCAGAAAATTCTGACAGCCCCAGGTCGGGTCATGACCCCTCCTTGTGTCTCCTCCTGTGGCCATCATGTGATCACATATTAGATCCCTTACAGGATGGAAGAGGAGCTTTTCCCTCAAATAAAGCTAGACATGCACAGAAGACACAACTGCATGTCCAGGACAATGGGTGATATAAAACTCTGAAAGGTAGGATGTCTAAATGGGCCTCGTGTAAGCAGGAACAAGGAAATCAAAGACCCTCAGGAGCAGAAGCAGCTGCCCTCTCCCAGGAACCACACAGTCCCTCCTCCACCCCTTTTCTGAGAATCTCCTTCCCTCTTCACTCATTCTGAGTGTGACTTTCTCTGCTTTCCTACGGGGACTACGGCTGGCTCCTCATAGCTCTTCTAAAGTTTGTGTTTACCCAGTTAACATACTTATAATTATTATACTCATTTTATGTTGTGCTGAAGAGTATTAAATAATGATCATTTTTGAATTTCCATTTTGGGAATTGTGTTGTTAATCCTGGATATTTTTATTTTTTTGATGTTTTCCTTCATTCCTAGCCTAACAAGTTATGTGCATTATTTTAACAGCCCAGCAATATGTAGTATGTAGGTTAGATTTACAACAAAACACTATCAGTAGTGAAAATGTACATGCACCATTATACTTAAAATGCTTAGTAAATGAAGAATGTTTTCTTCTTTAAAAACTCAGAAGAGTTCTTAGTAGCTGACAAAATCCCTGAAATTGTCTTTTGGAACAGTTGTCATTCTTTAATTCAATAATGATTTGAGACAAGTGACAAGGTCAGACCGAAAAGACCCGGCATAGAAGTAAGCCCTCTGCAGTGAGTGCACTCACTGTGGTCTCGGTGATGGTGGCCACGTGCTCAGCAGTTCCCTGTCACTTGTGTCTACCACACCCAGGGGGACAAATGGGCTGCTGACCATGCATGGCAGAGACAGCTAACTGTCCATAGAAAGTCATGGTCCCACTGCCTCGGGTGGAATTGTCCTGGGCATCAGCCACACGGGACTACAGCTCAAAGGACTGCGTGTCCCTGTCCTCCTTGCATCTGTGAGGGCCGCGTATAACTAATGCTCACTGGAACGTGGGCAGAAGCGTCCTGCGCCACCCCAGGCCAGGCCGCCTCTGCCACCTCCCCAGTCCCGTCTTCGTGCATTCTTCCTCGTGGTGTTTCCCTCTGCCAGATGGAGTCAGAGGACTCTGAAGGCCTAAAGAGGGGTGAGAAATGTTCTTTCTGTATAGGACCAGAGAATTTAAGCTTTGTGGCCATGTGGTCTCTGTTGCAACTGTTCAGGCCGCATCACAGCACAAATGCAGCCGCCAACAATCAAACCAGTGGGTGCAACTGTGGTGCATTTGAACTTTATTTCCACAAAGAGGCAACTGGTGGCTGGATTTGGTTCACAGAAAATCCAAGTTTTAATGCAACCTTTGTTGTGTGATCTCGGCCACATCAAGTAACCTCCCTGAGCCTCTGTGACATGAAGAAGTTGGACTTGATCTCAAAATTCTCTAATATTGTCATGATTCCACAATTTCAGCCCGCTGACTATTTATTTTAATACCATGTATTTGTGTGTGTGTGTGCATTGTTAAATACCAATAGTCAATTATATCAAAACAACTCTTAAAAGCCAAATAAAATTAGCTGTAAAATACATAGCAATTAATCTGTTTTTCAAGTTGAGGAAAGTAAAGGAGAAAATGATGAAGGGAAGAAGAAAAGCATCAGATGTTTCTTCAGTTCATAGAACTTAGCAGATTAAACACAGAAAGTGCGTGAGTGAATGGGTTCCAAGTGCACATCCTCATTACATCAGACCACGGGGTATTGGAGCTTGATGACAGCCATTACACTGGGGGAAAATTGGAGTCTTTCTTTGGGAACTCACAGCATCATTATTAAATAAGCATCCTTGTAGCTAAAGAATTGTTTAGCTCAACAGCAGCAAGATACTTTGAGAAGAGAGGAGTGATGGCGTTCCTTCAACAACCAAGCCATTTGCTCAGCAGAAGGAAGTTAATGTGTTAAACAAGAACTATCAGCTATTGTGGTCATAACAATAATGAAATCTATATTTGTGCTTAGGGAGTAACCTACATTCAAGGTGCTCTAAGCACATGAACCCTCTCAACTCCGCATTGGTGGGATACCAGCAAATATATAGTATTATTCTTGTGCAACAGAAGGAAAGCCTGTAAAGCACTTACAAATGTCACATTTCTGTCTGCCCAAGTCTCATTATACCCGGTGTAACGTGAGGGCACAGTATTTTATTAAGCATTATATCCGATTTATTCCACATGGAGAACTAGTAGTAGCAGCTGTTTCTTTATGA
This sequence comes from Fukomys damarensis, assembly GCF_012274545.1. NCBI lineage: Eukaryota > Metazoa > Chordata > Mammalia > Rodentia > Bathyergidae > Fukomys > Fukomys damarensis. The sequence goes on along the minus strand of NW_022900938.1, from coordinate 23,914,318 downwards.
ATAATAATACAGGAGCAATAAAACTCGCTATTCAAATGTGAATACTCCCTGTCACAATAATCCTTACAACCACCTGGTAAGAAAGGTTGAATCTGTGGTGTGGAGTAAGGAAACTGAATTGCATGCCTACCTTCACCTAGCTTGGTGGAAGTAGAAAAACCAACAGCACCTAGGTCTCTTGATTTGGAAGATAAGTCCATGTGTTGGTTTTAGGACATGTTACCTCAAAATATGGAACTTGGGCTGGGGATTTAGCTCAGTGGTTCCGCTGCCTTCCTCACAAGTGCAAGGACTCAAGTTCGATCCCCCAGACAAAAAAAAAAGAAACTTGAGAAAACAGCCATAATCGGAAGGTCCCTTTCTGACCTTCTTCCACCCTTTTTCCCTGAAACAGGTCATGACCTCCTGCATGAAGTACCCTCCTTACACCTGGAGAACAGAAGTTATCTCCACTTCTGAAGACACAGCAGAATCTGAGCACACAGAACCTGCTACATTTTCCCCAAGTCATAAACTTAGATCCCCTTTATCCAATTATACCTCTCTGTGACTGTGCACCTGTTGGTCGAACTGATGCATACAAGTGTATAATTTACCTTTTTCTTTAGGTCTTCATTTTCTTATGAAGACTCCTGGGTCACACGAAACTTATAATAAATAAATTGTGTGCCTTGTTAGCCTGTCTTGTTTAAGTTCCTCAGCCATGAACCCAGCCATGGGTGAGGAAAAAGTGACGTTTTGTCCACTCCACCTTTTACTTATAGTTCATGAGCAGAAGTCTCATCTTGGATGAAGTGAGAGAAACGGCAGGAGCACACCGTCCGGCTGCCGTCATAGGTTGGGCGCGTCCTCTCCTGCCTGCGTCTCCCTTCACTGGCAGCTGCAGAGGGGCTCACACCTGTGGTACATGTGGTGCTGCTCATGCAGTCTGGGCTATTGTGGTCACAAAGCAAAGCTGGGCTCCACAGGCAGCACAGTGACGGAGGAGCTGAGAAGGCTGCCACTGCTCGTGTTGCTCAGCTCAAGCAGATGTCAACCAGTCTTCCCATCCAACTTTGCAGGCCCTGCTCTCAGCAAGCAGAATTTGCCATTCCCCTACCCTTATTACTCCTCCTCAACTTGGTTAATCCCAACTCGGTCTTCAGCTCTCTGCCTTTGGAATGACTTACCACTGCAGCCCAAGTAACCGGGTCGATAATAATACATTCACTTAATAATTATATGATTACTGTCTCTTTCCCAGCTCAAGGATGTGAGCCCCACAAGAGCAGGAATTTTGTCTGTTTCTGCTCATCACTATATCTACTACCTGGCAAGAATCTGGCCAGATAGCTTGCACTTCATTTGAACATATACAAGTATGGATGATTGAAAAAAATAAATGGATGCAAGAGTCATACAAAAATTTTAAGATTAGAACAGCCAAGTAGAATTCCCAGATTTGCATTTTAGCTGAACTACGAATAGTTTTTTGAATATAAGTATGTCCCAGCCATGTATGGTTCATATTTGCACTAACATAGGTGCTCATTGTTGATCTGAAATTGAAATTTAATTGCATAGCTTGTAGTCTTATTTGCTACATCTAAACACTGACAGTAGAGGAAATTTTGGAAGTCATAGTTCAAACTCTTTATTTTAAAGATTATGAAACTGGTCCCTAGAGATGTCTGAAGGAAATTTTCCTTATTGGTGATTGTATGTGTGGCTTTAGAGTCTCTAAATCATGGACTTCCTTTCCTGGTCATCTAACTTCTTCAAAGGAAGGCAGAGCCTAAACATTTAGAGAGACATGACAATGAGATCTGTGTTAGTCTGCTTTTCATCACTGTGGCAAAGTAGCTGTGATTATCAACTTATAAAGAACAAAGAGTTTTTTTCCTGTTTGCTTGTTTATTTGTTTTTTGGTATTAAGGATCGAACTCAGGCCCTTGCACTTTCAAGGCAGTTGCCAGAACCACTGAACTAAATTCCTAAAGGTCTATTTTGACTCATAGTTTTGGAGGTTTCAGTTCATGGACAGCCCCTTGGTTTGCAGCCTGTGCTGAATTCATGGAAGTGAGGGATTCTCACCTGTAGCTGCAAAGAACTGAGAGGGAGGGAGCGAGGGAGGGAGGGAGGGAGAGAGAGAGAGAGAGAGAGAGAGATGAAGTAAAGATATTGCTTCATAAAAACTGGAAGGAAGTTATTTAGGCTGAAACTCACTGACATTGGACATTAATTTGAATCTATAAAAAAGAAAGCTGAAAAAAAGAAAGCTTCAGGAAGGTAAATTAATTCAAAGTAGGACAATCTCAAAAGTGAGCCACACCAAGACAAAGTATAATTACTATTGAAAGTACAAAAAAAGAAATCTTGAAAGACAGAAGCAACTTTCTACAAGTGAGCCTCAATAAGATTAACAGCTAATTTCATAACAGAAACCATAAAGATCAAAAGTCGTGGGGACAATATATTTATAAGTGTTAAAAGAAAAAACTGTCAACCAAGAATTCTGTACCTAGCTAAATAACACTTTGAAAAAAAGGAGAAATTAAGAAATTTTCAGACAAATGAGGGCTGAAGGAGTTTATAGCTATCAGAACTGCACGTAAGCTATTCAAAAAGGAGTCCCTGAAACTGAAATGAAAAGACACTAGGCAATTATTTGAGTCATAGCATAATGTAAGTAATACTGGTAAAAGTTCATGAAAGTATATTTAAAAACCAGTGTTATACATTTGGTTTGGAACTTTTCTAACATGATTGAAAAGACAAAGCATAAAACAAAAACTAAGGGTCCATGTCAATGGGCACATGCTATGTAAGATGTAAATGGTGATAAGAAGAGAAGTACAGGTATACTTTAACACATGAGACTTTTGGGGACATTCAACATCTAAACTACAGCAAGACCCCCATATCCAGCAGTTCCTGAGGCAATTTTTAAATGTTGCAATGAAATAATCCAGTAAATTCCTTTTATCTTTGAGCTGGTTTGAAATGACATTTCTATCCCTATTGACCCTAAGAATAGTCAAGGTTAAAGTACTTTCATGTTTTCTTATTTCGGGTTGTTATTCTCATCATCATAGAGGCTCACTGAACATTTATTAAATAAATCACAGCTGGATCAATTGAACAACTGGCCTGTTATCCATATTCAATTGAAGAATTTGTCCCTAGATCCTTGTACTAAAGCATACCAAAAACCAAAAGTCAAAACATCATATTAGTTAACAGGACAGTCTTCTGATATATCCATCGAAAGGAAACTGAAAGCATTATTTTCACATTGATCATGCCACATAAATTTGGCTAAATATGATCAAACATATTGTGATGAACACCTCTTCTGGTCTTACACTTTACCGTGCAGTTGTTCCAATAGGACCTGGTGTTTTGGTTATGTACACAAAGAAGTGACAGGGAATAGCAGTTTGGATTATTACTGTTAACCTCAGCACGTTGGAAAATAACAGGGGGCTGAATAATACACACATCCTATGAATCAGATCTGTTTTAATTTAGTTTAAACAACCTCTTCTGCTCAGCCCATCAGAACACTCATTTTCGTTTGTATGATTGTTGCTGATTTTAGAATTAAAAATAGAGACATTGAGAATGTGAAATAGAGCCATTTAATGAGTGAATCCACTTTAATTTTTAGTCTGGCTTGTCCAGGAGCTAGGACCAAAGCAGTGGCCTCCTGTACTTTTTACTTAACAGAGGAAATAATAAACCAGGCTGAACTATGAATTGCAAGATTGGCAGCAACATTTGGGCAGAACAGTCACCAGGTATTGGTTACTTTTCTCTCATTGCTGAGACAAAATACCCAACACCCAAAGTGAAAGGGAGAAAGGTTTATCTGGCTTAGAGTTCTTAGGGATTTCAGTCCATAATCGGCTGGCTCTGAGGCAAGGTGGCAGCGGGGCAACAGTTCATGGTGCCGGAAGACAGCAAAAGCACCAGGAGAACTTAAGGTCTTCCTGCCCTTTTGTCTTATTCAGACTACTTAGTGTGGGAGGCACTCACTCTTTATCCTAGTGCCTTGGGCCTAACTTCACTGTGAATCAATCATACACTCTAGAGTCAGCCACCTCTGGAAAAGCATGAGGATTTCGGGGATACCTAAACACAAGCCGTAACAGGCAGTAGCCAAACCGTCATTCTTTCCTGTCTGCTGCATGGCAGTGATATTTGATTTTGTAGCCAAACAAGACTTACCAGTTTGCAGACAATGACCTTCAGGGACACATTTTTCACTTGATCCTCATAACCTTGGCTTATGTTTCCTTGTTTCAAGTTTTCACTTTCCTATTACTATTTATACATCTTCCTTTACCCCTACAGTTAAAACAAAAACAAAAACCACTCATTCTGCCAGGCAGTGTTGTACATTTGTTATCCAGCACTCTGGGAGGCTGAGGTGGGAGGACTGCAAGTCTGAGTCTCTCTCAAGCAACTAGACCCTGTTTCAACATAAAAAAATTTTTAAAGGGTCAGGGATATAGCTTATTGCAAAGGCCCTGAGTTCAATTCCCGGAACAGAAAAACAAACAAACAAAAAACAAAATCTAAATCTCTTTGCCTGAGTCCACAAAAACTAAATATTAAAAGAAACGTAAATAAGAAATAATTAAACCAGAGGACAAATTATACCATTTTCTAGGGAGTAACTTGAGTGTAGAAATAGTCACAATGAAGCATTCTAAACTTTCGAACTACATCCATTCTTCTTTTCAATTTAATGTCAGCTTCTCAGAACAGGAAACAGAGATATAGATGTCCATAACAAACTCAAGAAAAAAAGCAGGCATTTCAACATCAATAAATTCCTGGATAATGTATTCTAAAAATTGCAATAGCTGACAATAGCAAGATGAAACCCTTCCTGTCAGACCCAGCCCAGATGCGAGCTGGGCAGCAGTGGAGAAGAGGAGGTTCATGTCTGTCCATCCATGTAAGGACTTTCTCGGGGTCTTTGTCAAGCAGGTACCCCATGCTTTGCATCTTGCACATTTATACAGATTTCTGTATTTTAGCTAGACAGACTAAATTACTTTTCTTATATAAAAAATGTGTCTCTCAGAACAGAAATCTCAAATTTAACATTGAACGACTTCAGCATACTTGCTCCTTCACGCTCAGAAACGACCTCTTAGTTCCGATCCTCGAAGCGCTGATTGAATGGCTGGACTGATGTTGCCTTTCCCTTTCTCTTAATTTTCCAAGGTGTTCCCATTTCTAAAGGTAGATGCTTTAGGTCTCATTCCATTAGGATTCTGGAGCTAAGTGTCCTGGACATTCAAGAACCAAACTTCTGCCCTGTGTAATCTCCAGTTTCATGTGAATTTTGAGGGATACTAAAATATGCCACCATAAAATATGCCTGGGGGTTTCCTCATAATATTTTAGCAGATTTGTTATGAATCTTTTTATATATCAAGAATGAACTTAAATCATCTGGACAGAACATTTCTATAGAAAGCGTTTGAATGAGCATGAAATTCCAACTACCTCCTGGATTACCAGTCTCTGAATTTTAAAAAATGGAATAGAAAACCCACAAAGCCAAGCCCCATCTCCAGAAAAGATGTGGCTTCTATCTTCCTGATAAAAGAATTAGGCAGCTTTTACTTTCACATGTAGGAAGACATTTCTATCAAAGCAAGTGCTAGTATCTGTAACTCTCCTGGCCAAGAACTTACTGGAAGAGATCAATCACTTTCTAGGTGGGAGTGTCTTAAACACCTCCAAAAGAGGTTCTTATGGTGCTATACGCAGTCAGTCACACTGGAACACAAACTCAACACACTGTTGAAAGCATCATCACAACTGTGGAAAGGCTTTCAGCAAAATTGCCAGAGAAGTGGGAAAGGGTGAAACTTCTGTTCATAAAAACTGAAAAGTCCGTTTCCCTTCTCATCTCCCTTCATTTGTCAGCTGTCAGGATGAAACCATCAAAAAAGGCCTGAAGGAAAAAGAACCCCCCCCTCAAAAAAAAGAGAGAAAGCGAGAAAGGAAAGAATACTGTTTTTAAAAAGTTAAAGAAGGAAAACAAAAAGTTAAAGCAAAAAACATAGAGAGGGGACTGAGGATTTAGCTCAGTGGCGCTGTGCCTGCCTGGCAAGCACAGGGTCCTGAGTTTGATCCCAGGCACTGAAAAAAAAAAAGTAGAAGACTACGTTAGTCTTAACTAAAGATGGTGTAGCACCTAAAATTAGTAACGCCCCCTGGGTCCCAGAGAAAAGACTGGCAAAGTAAAAGCCTAAGTCAAAGTGACAAATGCATCCGATGATGAAATTCCACAACTGGTACCAATAGGGAAACAGCAGGGAAGGAAAACATCAATATACAAAAATATGTCACAGGAAAGAAGCACTGCAGATGTTTTGGTCCTAGCATGCTTTGAGGCAAGGAGAGAGAGGCCCTGCCAGCTGCAGAGACCCCAGACTGTAGAGCCTGAGACACCAGCACAGGCCTGAGGAAAAAGCCAAAATAGAACAGAAGGAGAAAACAAAGTGCTTCACTGGGGAAGAAATTGCTGAGACAGACTCCAAAAAAGCCACAGGCCAAGCTCTAGAAAATCTGCAAGGAAAGCTTCACCAACAAGAACTGAAAAAAACCCATTCAACCTAAACTCAGTAACTCAATCAGGAGGAAACAGCATGTGCCCAAAGGGTGTTTTAAAAATACTTGGGTCCTAGGCTTGGGATACACAGCTCAGTAGTAGAGTGCTTGTTTAGCATGCACAAGACCCTAGCTAGGATCAGTCCTCAGCACCAATCAATCAGTAAATAAACAAACACACTCCAACGGATCCGCTGTTGCAACCTTCTTCAAAAGAGCTATCTGGGTTTAAATATTTTTAAAAGCCTTCACAGGTAATTCAGTTACAAGGACCAGTGGTTAAAGTAAAATCTGTTTTTCAATTGCTCTTCTGTGTATGTGCTAATGTAAGAGAGGGAAAATGGAATGGTTTTTCCATGTTTCTGATTTTTATTAGTAAAGTATAATAATATGTTGGCTTCTGAGAAGAAAAAAATCTTATAGGATTCATTCGTTTTCGGACTCGGAACTGTCTCCTGTTTCCTTTTTTATTTTTTAATGTCTAATTCAAACATAAAAGGTAGTCCTAGGCATAAACACAGGACCCAGAAGAAAATCTGGGATCAAGGAGGGCAAAAAACTTTACAACCTGGGATTTTCTAAATTGAAACAATTTGCGTGAAATTATTGAATGAACCCAGATCAAGTCTATTGCATGTTAATTTTTCCACTCTCATTCCAACTATTCAGCCTAGTCTACAACTGAGCTCAGCTCCCTTTAAGGACCCAAGCAAGTAAGACTGGGAATGAGGAGTAGCTTATGGTGTGACACCAGCAATTCTCCCCCATGAGCGAGTAACGATTATTAGTAACTTAATCCTCCCTCCCTCCCTTCCGTCTCTCCTCTCCTCCCCCACTCTTCTTCCCTCTCTCCCTCCTCTTTCCCTTTCTCCCTTTTCTTTCTCCCTTTGCAATTATTTAAGCCCACTAAAAACCTCAAGCATCAGCTTCCTTAATCTAAAATCTTGCTAACAGATACTTCTTTCGGGATTTCTGAAGACCATTTCTCCCAAAATTAGAAACCTAGCTCCGATCAGTCAAAACCAATAAAAACCATTATGCCTTACTCCTATTTTGACTGGGTTCCTGTCACTTGTATTTCTAAACTTCTTAACTAATACAGGGACACTCTTAGATGTTTCTCGGTAATTTCTGTTCCCAAGGCTCAGTTCAATTTGCAATATCCCTCAAATCGTTTTAGCATCTTCTGATGTACAATCTGGGCCCCTAACTGTTTGCAGAGTGCCTAATTTGTTCATGAAAAAATCCATCATGCTTACTGAATGGGCAACGAGTCACGGGATTCTGCCCACGGGTTTTGCCACTACTTAGTGGACCAGAAACCTGACCCAAGGGAGGCCAGTCAGCCGGCAAATAATGGGCAGTGGATATTCCACGGAGACGGTGATGCGGCTTGAAACCAAAGCGGGAGGAAAAGCAGCGGTAATGCCCGATGAGGAAAGAGAATACAGCAAATACGCAGAGTTGGAGAGAAGATACTGCTCCACTCAGAGAATTTTATACTTATTATCTCTCTCTGAGAGATGGTGTAGGGAACAAGCGGACTTTCCCTCAATCCTCCGTCATGGGTGTGCTGAAATCAAACGACAGTAGACAGATCAGCAGGAGGAAGGCACACAGACTGATTTATGTGCCCATGGGCATCCCAGGAAGATTAGCCAAGGGGCTCAAATACTCTCCTGGATAGGAGAGAAAGAAATGAAGGAGGCAGGCACTCTTAGAAGAAGAGTAAACGATTTTCAGGGGAGATGAATGGGCTCAAACAAGAGCCAGGAGACACAGCGCATGTGGGCTCTGGGCATGGTCCCTGACGTTCCGCCTTCCGTCCTGCAGATCGATCTCCCCTAAGTAGTGAGATATCAGGGAGGAGATCCGCGACAGTCGCTCTTCTTCTGGGGAACTCAGCACTTGGGGAGAAAAAGCAAAAAGGAGAAAAATTTGTATCCTCTAACCTACTTCTATCTCTTCATCTCTCCTGGCCTCTAGAAGTCCCATTTTTATAAATATTTGCGAAAGGGCAAAATGTTAATAGCATGCTAGTATTATGCACATAGTTTTTTCCCTCCTGCCCATTATCCTTTTTTTGTATCTGCTACCATCTAAACTTTCTGATTTTTCCGGAATTAAAAAGCATTGCCTGGGTAATAAAACCATTTTAAGTTATTTAAAAAAAAAAAAACATTCTAAGGGTAAAAAAATATCACTTACATGCAAAACGATCCATGGAAACACCTGACTTTTGTCAAAGATGAACAAACTTGGATATGAGTTAAAGTAGTGAAACCTGTTTTGCTCGGTACCGCTGGTGTAGACTGTTGGTGTAGTGGCAAGGGCCGAGCTGCCCTCAGTTCACGTTGCTCAGTGATGTTTGTACAGCAATGGTGTTTCCAAAGGGGAGATGACAGAGTGGGGAGGAGAAGGAAGAGTCGGCTCAAGCAAAGTCAGGAAATTGAGGAGAAAAAAAGACAGAAAGAAAGATGAGGTCATTGTGTCTGCTGGAGTGGGGTCCATGGAAGTCAGGCTCCTACCCTCCCGCAGAGGAGGCAGACAGAGACCCTGTCCGTCAGTCATTTTGTTACAAAGCAGCGGCTTTCCACACCTTAAAGAAGACTCCATTGGACTGTAGAAGATACAGCAAGAGGCAAGAAAGAACTGTAATTGTAAGCTTGTAAAGTAAATGCCCTAAGAGTGCCTAGGCCAGGAGTTGACTAGAAAAAGTGGTACATTCTTTTGGCATCCCTGAGCTTTACCAGGCAAGAACTCAAGGGGTGAGGTGGGCAGGGGTGGTTAGTACTTGGGACTTGTCCTGAAGCTGCTGGAAAAGATATTATGGCTTGATCAAGTTTCTTGGGGCAGGGGTTGGATGGAGTTTCCTGAGTTTCCACAGGGGTAATGTTGTTTGGTCGAATGTGGTAAGCTTCTCACTAGGCTTGGAAACAAATCTATTGCTTGATAAGGGACTGAATTCTTTCAGTCTTTTATTGGACTGTAGCTCTCATTACCTTCTTGCTAGGCTTTCAGAGGCTGTCCATGAACTCTGCTTTTTGTCCCCATTTCTTCTCCCTGCTCCTCAGATCTCAGACTTTCTCCAGACTGAGTGTCTAAAGGTCTCACTCACTTATTATTTTCATCTTTGTCCTATATAATAGAGAGGATGACATAGAGCAGTGGTAGTGAACCTTCGGCACACATGCTATTGTGTTTTTCTTTTAAGACAAGATGTTAATGTAGAGGGTTTTTTTTTTCTAAACTAAAATATTCAAGTTTAATTGCAGTATTGGCACTCTGTGATAAATAAGTGGGTTTTAGGTTGCAGTTTGGCGTTTGGTCTCTAAAAGGTTCACCATCACTGACATAAAGAGTGAAAAATCTGAAATAGGGAGCTGATTTTCTAGGGAAGCAATATCTTTCAGAATTTATCACTTAAAAAGTAAGACCTAGCCAGGCATGGTGGTGCACACCTGTAATCCCAGCACTCGGGAGGCTGAGGCACGAGGATCGCTGTGAGTTAGAGACCAGCCTGTACTACATAGTGAGTTCCAGGTCAGTCTCAACTACATAGTGAGGTCCTGTCTCAAAAAAACAAACAAACAAACAAACAAAAAAAGTAAGACCTAGCCAGGCATGATGACCTGTAATTCCAGCATTTGGGAGGCTGAGACAGGAGAATTGCCATGAGTTCAAGGTCAGTCTAGGCTACATAGTGAGTTCACAGCCCACCTGAACTACACAGCAAGACCCTGTCTCAAAACAAAAACCAAAAATAACCGAAAAATGTAAGACCTGTAGCTGAACACAGTGGCACACATCTGTAATTCCAGCTTCTCAGAGGCTGAGGTAGGAGAACTGAAAGTTTGAGGCCAGCCTGGGTAACTTAGTGAGACCCTGTCTCAAAAAATAAAAAGTGCTGGGATGTAGCTCTGTGATGGAGCATTTGCTTAAGCATATATGAGATCTTAGGTCCAATCTCCAGTATTTTTTTAAAAAGTTAATATTTGAGCTAAATCTTTCTTTGTTCTGAGGATGATCTTGCTCGACTGACTTGGGACTCAATTTTCTCTTCCAAAAATTGTGGGATGAAGAATCGTGATGGTGTCCACAAAGAATTTCTGTTTAAATGTGGTTTACTAGCTTTCTCAGCAAGAAGAAAAATGTTATGTTCTTTTAAAAACGATGGTTTTGAAATTGCCTCTTTTGATACCTGCTTTTGGTTGCCCTTACCAGCTAGGATGACCTATTTGCTAGTTGCAGCAGATGGCAACAGTTTCCACAGCTGAGACTAATCTACAAGTTTATGAGAGGAAAGGGAGAAAACTTAAAAGCAATTAAATTGAGGTGGGTTCATAAAATAATGAATTAAAAACCTAAAGGGAGCAGAGGATATAATAATTTCTCTGCCTTTGGTTATAAATATCCTTATTTTTAGCATTAGTTTCCAGGGTGCTAAACCAATTAAATTGAGTCTATACTTAAATATACACTCCTCGGACCTATTTTAAAATATAAAGTGAAGCTTGACTTGAAATTAACCTTTCTAGAATAAATAGTTCTGACTTTTTGCTGGGGAATGGAAGAGTTAGCTACTGTCAAATGAATGCATTTCTCCCAAAATGTACAAGTATACTTCCTTAAACCTGAACAGAGATGATAAAGCCAACTTGGTTTTAAAACTGTAAAAATTGCCAGGCATGGCGGCACATGTCTATAATTTCAGCATTCTGGCAGGCTAAGGCAGGAGGAGCACAAGTTCAAGCCCTGCTTGGTCAGTTTAGTTATTTAGTGACACCCTATCTCAAAATAAAAAACAAAAAGAGCAGGAGTTGTAGCTCAGTGCAGAGGGCCTTGTTTCAATCCCTAACCCCTCACACACACAGATACACCTGACATATTTAAGGTGATTTCAGACAGGAATTGCTTAAAATTCAACTATGTGAACCCAGGAGTGACCAATCCATGGAGATTAGGGCTCTTTGAAGTTTGTCTGACTGTATATGTAAAATTTTAAAACATTAGACTTGCTTTTATTGTTTAAAAATGCCTTTGGTAATTATATGACACTGTGAGTGAAAGTCATACATCCTTTTAAAAGCTTAAAATAGTATTGCAAGGCAGAGACACACAAGGGCACTGTAACCAACCCCAGCATTCTGAGAGGCGTTTTTATAACAACTTTGGAAAGAGAGGAGGGGGAATGGGCAGAAGGGAAAATGGGTGAAGAGGGTGGGCCATTAATTGAATGACACTGATCAATTCTGACTTCCAACCTCAGCTGGGACTTGCAATAGCTTCCTTTTTAAAATATCAATTTAATGTTGTTTCTTTTAATATTGGTTAATGGTAGCTATTCTCTTAAATGTGGTCACATTCTTTAAGAAGGCAAAAAAAAAAAGATGATTATTCATAACAGAAAGCAGATGACAGGGAATGTCAGCAACCAGTATAAATCACAGATGTATACATCAATTTGGAAAATGTTGATCCGGAATAAAAGTGAGCATTATAAGACAAACCAGGGAGGAGAAGGAAGACTCAGTAACAAACGCCCCTCTCACCCAAAATTGCAGTTCTTGTGAAGCATCTGAATTGGTGCTGGAAAAATTGCTGGATATAGAATCATAAAGTAGGGCCCTGGTCCAAACGGTCTCTGGCTGACTGTGGTTCTATTTGTTGAGTTCTGTTCTTCTGTTGTGTTGGGCTGTATAGAAGCCGTTGCCTTCTTATACACACCTGGAATTTAGATCTTAGAGCTGTGAGCCTCCAAGCTGCCCAGGGGCAATATTCTGCTCCTTCCTAGGTCTTACGTCTCATCCCTAGGATTGTTCCACACTGCGGTGTCCCCACTCCACTGAAAATGAATATTGCTACCACCACCAAAGGCCTGTCATCAATACTCTCTGATAACTCCAGAGATTACTCATTGTCTCGGTCATTTTCTTGTCCCCAAGACACAATACCTGACACCCGCAAATTAAAAGATGAGAGCTTTATTTTAGCTCACAGAAGTTTCAGAACATAGTTCACCAGCAGATCCACATGGAAGGGGCCTATGGCGTCCCAGGGATCCCCTTCTTCCAACCAGAACTCAGCTGACAGCAATTCACTTAGAAGCCCACACAATCCAATTACTTCCCAAAAGCCCCACTTATAAATGCACAAGGCTCTTGGGGAGCATCTGGATATAAACCATAACACTCATCAACTATTGAAAAGTGGCCCAGTCTTCTGTAATGAAACAGACACCTTTGCCTTCAAATTTGATATTACTGGGGCCAGGGATTTAGCTCAATGGCACCATGCCTGCCTTGTATAAGTCCTGAGTTTGATCCAGGGTACAAAAAAAAAAAAAAAAAAAAAAAAAAAAAAAAAAAAAAAAAAAAAAAAGTAGATATTACCCAACTGTTTCACAGAATTCTACATAGATCTGGGGCAAATGTTTATCCTTGCCAAAGTCCACTTAAACTTTAGATAATTTTATCGGAACTTTAAAAAAAAAACTTGCTGTAGGGCTGGGGGTGTAGCTCAGTGGCACTGCACCTACCTCGCAAGCACAAGGTCCTGAGTTCGATCCCCAGTACCAAACAAACAAACAAACCTTGCTCTAATTCTTCTAATACCATATAATTAAAGCTTGATTGATTTATTTATATTATTCATGTGTATATATTTCCAGTGGTTTGTTTGGGTTTTTTTGTTTGTTTGTTTGGCTGGTTTGTTTTTTGTTTGTTTGTTTGTTTTGGCAGTGATAAGGATTGAATCCAGAGACTACTGCATGCTAGACAAGTATGTTAACCCTGGGCTATCCTCCCAGCCTCAGATTGTCTTTTTATTTCAGGGGTAGGAAGGCCAGGGTTTCTAGAAAAATTACAGCAGCACCCAAAAGTGGCTCTGTGAAATTTATTCTAAAAGAACACATTGAAAACTATTTTCTTTTGTCTTGCATTCTTTACATTTAAACGTATGAGTGAAGAAAGTTTGAGTGTGACCAAGTGGAAACCCAGACACCAATGTGTCCCTCATACCCAAGTAGAGTTTAATGCTTTGCCAATATAAAAGAAAAATATATTCTCTGTTGCTAGTTTGTTAATGGGACAGTTTCTGTAATTTAATGGAATGGTTCAGAGAGATAATGTTCCGGACCATTTTAGGATCTGGCCATAATGTATATTATTTAAAGAAGCTCAAAGGAAGTTGGTTTGCAGAACATTTTGAATTACAGTTGCAAGCCAGAGTCACATACACAATTGTCAATACCCTTTTGTGTGAACCTACATAACAATACTACAAGTGTCCATTGTTCTGCTGGCATTTCAAGTTAATAGTGATTTAAAATTCCCACATTCTAAGTCTACCATTGACATGGGGCCTGGAAAATATAGAGCACTTGCCTAGCATGCAAGGCCCCAGGTTCAATCCCCAGCATTGCCAAATGAACAAAACACATCAGGTAATTCTTACATGTACTAAATTTTGAGAAAAGCTATTCTAAGAAGCATGCAATCAGTCAGTCTTGGTTAACTATAGCAACCATATATCTAACACGATTTAACATTTGCAGTTTTTTTTTATTATGAGTTCAATTTTAGGTTCAGACAATACATTATGCATTGGAATAATAGTGTTTTCTAAATCTATTCTACTTAGTATTCCATACTGAATATGATTTTTTCATTTCTACATTTATCTATTTATAGAGCATTACTTTTTATATATCCTGTGCCTGATTTCTAATATGCCTTGTAAAAAGCATATTATGTCTGCGTATGTATATCCCTCCAAAATTCGTATGTTGACACTTAATCCCCAATGTTACAGTATTAAGAGATGGGGTTTTAGAAGATAATTAGATGGGGCAGAGCCCTAATAAATGAAGTTAGTGCTCTTATAAATAAAGGTCCAGAGGAGTCCACGGGGCCCTAATACCATGTGAGGAAGCAGCCCAAAGGTGCCTGCCATCCATGAGGAAGAGGCTCCACACTACACACCAAATCTGCTGGTGCCTTGATCTCAGAATTTTTGGCTTCTAAAATAAACTTCTGTTGCTTATAAACCACTCAGTTGAAAGTTTTGGTTATAGTGTTTTATACAGCTAGGCAGGTACTTTAGATTGCAAAGAGCAAAAACCAACTTGGATTCACTTATAGGAAGAGAAAGATCTCTTAAATATATTCTGAAGAAGAGCCTGGATTTTAAGGAGGAGCTAGCAATTAAAATCTGGGAAGGGTGGGAAGCGGAAGGACTCCTTTGCTCAGAAATTCCAGTAAATTCCAGTATGGACATTATTTTTAGAGCCCTGGCAGCAATGTGATTCTGTTCTAACAATTGTCAAATGGAATTTCTCACTTCCCAACTACAATTCTTTGGTGCTGCAGGCACTGTAGGTCACCGTCCTCCTAACCACTCCTCCTCCATCGGCTTGTTGTGTTTGGTTCACTCCTCTTCCGAGCCTGACTCAAGAGTAAGTCTTGATTAGGGCCGGTGATTTAGCTCAGTGGTTCCACCACCTGTCTTGCAAGCCAAGGTCCCGAGTTCAATCCCTGGTACAAAAAAAAAAAAAAAAAAGGATAATAAGAGTAAGTCTTGATTAATTCACAGCAGTCATAGTAACCTTATGCCCTTTGCCAATGACTGACTTTGGGGTAGGTATGTGACATCATTCTGGCCAGTGATATGTGAGGAGAATTCTGCCAGAGCTTTAGAAGGGAGAAACAGAAGAAACGATAATTTATTTTCTCATACTAGATTAGATGCCGTCATGTCTACTTGTGATGCCTAGAGTTTCAGCTGCCATTTTCCCTGGAGGAGGACTGAT
Source organism: Fukomys damarensis (assembly GCF_012274545.1). Lineage (NCBI taxonomy): Eukaryota > Metazoa > Chordata > Mammalia > Rodentia > Bathyergidae > Fukomys > Fukomys damarensis. The sequence continues at coordinate 23,898,894 of NW_022900938.1, read as the reverse complement.
AGCCAAGGTCAAAGCTAACATGTCCAAATTAAAAGTGGGAAGGAAGCAGATTTCTCCACCTCATTATGGAATACTTCTCCCTCTCAGTGTCATTAAGTAGCTATTCTAACTAAATTTCTTGTTGTATAAGTGAATAATTGCTGTTAGTGTTGAAATAATAGATTTGTCAGAATGCAGTGAGTCAAATCAAGATCATACACCCTGACCAAGTAGGATTCATCCCAGGGATGCAGGGATGGTTCAACATATGCAGATCAATAACTGTAATACAGCATATTAACAGGGCCAAGGACAAAAGCCATATGATCATCTCAGTAGATGCAGATTGGTTCACAAGGTCATAGCTCAAGTTGATTGTAAATCAAGACTATTTTTCCCAAAAGAAATAATGGAAATACCCATATGGCCTTCTGAACTTCCCAAAGCATCCCTTTAGCTAACCTTTTCATAATAATTTAAAAAATGGTTGTATAATGTGTTCATTGATACGAGGCCCTTGGGTTCAATAAATAGTACAGAAAAAAATAAATGAAAAGAACATTTTTTTTTGTTTTAAGACAGAGTATTACTATGCATGCAGGCTGGGAGTGGGTAGGAGACCAGGAATAACCTCCTGGGGTGATGTCTTGGATCTGCAGAGGAGGTGGAAGGGAGGCAGATATAGTGGCACAGGCCTGCAATATCAGCACTTGAGGGAGGAGAATTGTAAGTTCAGGCCTACCTAGATCACATAGGGAGATCTGGTCTCCAAGAAAATCCAAAGAACACAAAAGACAAGAGGTAGTAGGCATATGGGGGAATCACTTTGTGTGCCTATAATGTCAGCCTCTGCTTGTCATTATATTTCTGTATTTGGGACCTATGGATATGAGTTCAGACATATAGTATATTGGAGTCTTATGAAAGTCCATGGCTTTCCAGAAAATTTATATCCATTTACATGGCCATCATAGTACCAGCTAGAGGCATATTTAGCCTACTTTTTCCCATGATGTTCTAGCTATTCAATGGGTGTAGAAGAACACACGGTACATACACACTTATATTCCCAGGCTGCAGTGCCCTGTCCTGATGGCTGCCTACCTGACAAATAAGCTCTAAAAGTCTTCTGCTGTGAACGGGTAATGTGAGAAATGTTTCAGAGTTTTAAGACTTTGTGGTCAAGAGAACACATAAGTCTATGCTCTATGACCATGGGAATATTGGAATCTAGTTAAAATGGAAAATGGGAAAGAAGAAAAGGGGTAGAAAACTGCAGGATCTATCCTCTCTGCCCGGATGCACAGGATAAAGAATCTCCTTCTGTTGGCAGAAGCATGGATGTTATGGGGATGTGTCTTAGTTACTTTTCTCTCACTGCTGAGACAAAATTCCTGACACCTGAAGTTAAAGGGAAAAGATTTTATTTAGCTCACAGTTTGTAGAGGTTTCAGGCCATAGTTGGCTGGCTCCAAGGCAGAGTGGCACACGACAGAGGGTCATCGCAGAGAAGAAACTGTTCATGGCAGTGGAAGACAGTAAAAGCAACAAAAAGACATTAACAGCATCTTTCTGCCCCTTCTATCCAGACTACCAGGATTAGGGTAGTGCCAAACGAATCACTGTCCTGGTTTAATAATCACTAGCTCTTAATCCTATCATCGCACACTCTAGGTTCAGCCACCTCTGACAAAGCCACCTATGAGGCTTTGGGTGGAAATCTCGACCCAAACCACAATAGAATGTCTTCCTTTTGTTGTGGAGCCTAAGACAGTTTATGTCCTGGGAGAATTTAGAGCCTCTTTGAGAAGCTACATGTCAACAGTCTAGTAGAGAACAGGGTGTAATTGTAGCAGAACTTACAAATAATTTCATGAGAGGCAAATGGGCACTTCATGCAGCCAGGCTGGAAGTGGATAGGAGAGTAGGACTAACTTTGTGGGTGACAGATGCCTTCCCATCTGAATGCTTATGGAGGAAGTAGTAGGGACACTGCCACAGTGACACACACCTGCAATGTCATCAATTAGGAGGCTGAGGAAGGAGGATTGTGATTTCCAGGCCAACCTTGTCCACATAGAAGGACCTGGTCCCAAGTGAAAACAAAAGAGGTTTTCGATGATTTAGGAGAAACATAACTCCCAACCTGCTAGATGTCAGATATGCCGAGTTAGTGTCCCCTGAAATAGAAGAATGAATTTCAAGGGACAACGGAGGTTATGAGCAGGAAAGGTTTATTGAGAGACAGCTTCTGAGAAGCAGGAGGGTCCTCCAGTGGGTTACCTGAGAGGCCCTTTGTCAGGGGAAATTTACACAGCAAAGTCATAATACGGATACAACACAGGTCAAACTGTAAACAACCTACATGATCACAGGTGTAGCTGTTCAGCTAATCCTGATCTAATAGGGAAATGAGTCACATGGCAAGGGCACGTGGAAAGAACAAAGGTATTTTGGGGAGGGATGGATCCAGATGCTCTGGTCTCCCATTGAGGCAACTCATGCCTATCTGGACTCACTGGACCAGGTGGTGCTAATTACAGAATAATTCCGAGTTACTCTTTATGCCTTAGGGAGCCAAGTAGGCCTGGCTGTTGTATCTCTGTCTTGAGGCCTGGCCTTTTTCAGATATGCCTCCATGTATAATTTTGATGTCTTTATTTTTCTGCTGACTTCCTTGAGAGCCCAGTCCCTCTCTGACTGTATATTAATTTCTACATAACTTAGCTGCCTGTAATATAGGCAGGTATGGGGAGGGGATAGTTTAAGCAAGAATACTCAGGTGAGAAACCTGTTGTGTGGAACAATCAAGTAGAATGAGGTACGTGGGGTCAGCGAAGTCCCAGTAGGCTTCTCTCCACCTGTGCTGAACAACATGGATTTTAGCCCCTATTCCAGCAAGGGTAGTGGCGCGGATGTGTCAGACATCCTTACAGACAGTTCAGAATACACAAAAATGTTTCACATGATTGAAGAACCCAAATTCCAGTTTCCTTAAGCACATGGGTATTATTGCTTGGCTCCCATGAGTGTGGGGTCTGTGGATTTGTAGCAGAGGAACAAAGCTGCCCTGGGCTGAAGAAGGATTTAGGGGAGAAAAGAGTCAGTGCATTGGCTGCACCTTGCGTTTTCAAGGGTGAGAAAGTATGAAGCAGTGTGAAGCGGAAGTTCCTGCCCCCATCCATCAGGGTTCCAGCCCCTTCTTTCCTCATGTTTCTCCTTCCCAGGTAACATCACACCACATTCATTGTGGATGATTGTACAGGTCAAGGGCAAAGCTCAGTTTTGCCACAGAAGTGGTCCCCAGGCCCTTGGTTGCCCAGATGGTTCTCGTGTCTCTGTTATTCTAGTGCTTCCATCTTCCTGTTTTCACATAATTTATAATCTCAGCCTGGAATCTTCCTTCCAAGAACTCCTTGTATGACTTCTCCTTCTTCTTAGTGCACCCACACCATCCATCTTTCGGCATACCGGAACTAGGCCCCCTGCAGGTCCAGACTCAGTCAGTGCTATTGCAGAGATGTTTTCTTCCTGTGTGCCAATATCTAAGAGTTCTCTTCCACCTGTCCTTTCATAAGTGTCTCTAGAGCTTGGCTTACTCCCTCTAGCTTCTTTCCTGTGCCTTTCCCCCTTATTTCCTTCCCTGCTTCTTGAGTGAACAATTTAGTATGCATTAACATGATGATGATCTGATCTCCGTTCTCTTTACTTCTTTTCTTTTTTCAGGCTAGTTCTGATCTTGGACACAACTGTGTCCCTTCCTTTTGTAGGCCTAGATTTCCGGGAACCCTCATTTCTGCTTTCTTGTTCTACCTTCTGCTTCACCAGCGAAGAAGCTGATGAGAGGAGAGTCTTATCAGTTAGTGGCACTGGAAAAATTGGATATCCACATTTTAAAAAATGAAATAGGACTCCTACCTCACACTGGATCTCCAAGTCTCAATTTCACTTTGGATTAAAAATCCAAACATAGAAACAAACTTGTAGAAGTTCCACACCACTACCTTCTGCACTACTCTCCCAGTTTAGTTGGCCCCAACTCTCACCTTCTCCAGGTCCAACATTTCAACTAATATAGTTAATTAATAAGTGTCACAATGTGCTGATGGAAGAAAACTAAGGGTTCTTGAGGTAACCAGGGTTTTGTATATGAATCACCTACAGTCAAACTACCAGGAAGGCGTTTGTTTTGCATTAGAGAATGTTTCTATGGTTAAAGACCTGTGATCAGATTTTAAAAACATCAAAATATTCCTAATCTAATTCTACTCAGGGCCAGGTGTGGTGGCACACGCCTGTAATCCCAGCACTCGGGTGGCTGAGTCAGGAGGATCGCTGTGAGTTCAAGACCAGCCTGGGCTACATAGCGAGTTCCAGATCAGTATCAACTACATAGTGAGATCCTGTCTCAAAAAAACCAAAAAAATAAAAAAATTTAATTCTACTGAGACATCTCTTCTTTCTTCTTTCCTTTCTGCTCATCATTCTATTTTCTAACTTGCTCTTCAGGTTGTGCTCTTGTTTTTGTTTTTGAGGGATACCATTCACACATCACAGATTTAGATTAATCTGATAAGCACAACTAAGAACCTTAGTTGTCCCATTTGTAAAATCAAAATTCTTTTAGCTCCAGGAGTACATCTGAGATGGTATTGTGATTCATTTGTTTTCATTTTATAATTTTTATACCACTACAGTTGTATAATATATTGTGCATGTTTTTAGATTTTATGTAATATTTTTCCATCTAGCAATATGAGAATATGTTTGTCTCCTTTACTCTGTTAATATAAATTTTGTAAACATTTTTATAAAATTGGAACTTTTTTGTTTTTTAGGAGAAGGTGTCACAGGCTAGGGATGTAGCTCAGTGGTGCCATGCCCACCTGGCAAGGGCAAGGTCCTCAGTTCTATCCCTAGTATCAAGAGAGAGAGAAAGAGACGGAAGAAGGGAGGGCGGGAGGGAGAATCTTGCTATGTAGTTCAGGCTGGCCTTGAACTCGCAGTGATCCTTCTGCCTCAGCCTCCTGAATGCTGGGGTTATAGGTGTGTGCCACCACAGCTGGCTTGATTTGGAACTTGTGACTTATGAACATAATGTACTTCTCCATAAAGTTTTGGTTTATTCCTACTTATATTTTTGATAATGTTTTATGATAAATATTTTTAGAATCCCATTTTCCATTTGTCCCTGAATTCTAGAAAGTTATTGACTAGGAGGATCTTGATTTCTAGTAATTTATTTGTATATTCTTTTAGATTTTTATAAAGACAATCATAGCATCTGAAATCATTCAGTTTTATTCCTTTTCTCCCTTCCTTCTCCCATTGTACCTCCAGTACAATGTTGAACCAGATGTCAAAATAATAATGGATATCTCTATCTCTTTCATGATTTTAAAGAGACTCATGGTGACATTTAGCATTTCTTGTTTTTTCTATATATGTAGAAGATACCTTTTATCAGGGTAAAAAGATCCCTTAGTCATTCCTAGATTGCATTATTTAAAATCATGAATGCTTCTTGATGAATCTCAAACCCTTTTTTCTACACTGATCAACATATTCAGATATTTTTTCATTATCTTGCTAATATTGTAGTGATTATATATATATATATGGAAGTTGGGACCTTGCACTTGCAAGGCAGGCTGTGGCACCACTGAGCTA
>NW_022900938.1:23870841-23893216 GCF_012274545.1 Fukomys damarensis | reverse complement strand
TATATATATATATGGAAGTTGGGACCTTGCACTTGCAAGGCAGGCTGTGGCACCACTGAGCTAACCCCATGGCCAATGATAATATTTTTTGATAGTTTAGCTAGCTCTGCTTTTCTAAAATCTTCCTAATCTTACCATGGTTTGTTACTTGGTTAAATTCCTGCTGTTACTTGGTTAAATTCCTCCTGCCAATATTTTAATCCATGATTTTACATCCTTGTTCATGAGAAAAACTACCCTGTAAATTTTCATGCTTGTATTGGCCTTGTTTACTTTGGGTATCAAAGTTACCTGTACTAGCTTCATAAAAATCTTAATATCTTAATAATCTTTAGAAGAGTTTGAGACTCTTAACTGCTTAAACAGAAAAATCTGTTTCTTGAATGTCCCATTTAGGTGTAATTTTAAAATTTGATTCCCTTTCTTTCATCTCCCCAGTGTTCCTTTCCCACATTTCTTCCTCCTGTCTCTTTTCTGTCTCTCTCCTCTTTCTGTCTTGCTATATTCACTTTCTTTTTCCTTTTCTATACCATCAATAAGAGCACTTTTGAATTAAAGCGTAAAAAATAAATTGAGCTGAAGCCCAAGAGGATATTTATTCTAATATTTTTAACATTCCCAAATTTAATATTTCTTTGTGTATGTTGTGATCAATTAATACTGCAAATTTGGGGAGAGGGGTCCTCAAGTCATGCAAAATAGTACTGATTGTTAAATGAGGATTTCAACCCTCTATTCATAACTACCTACAAAATTTTGATTCAGTCACATTCATAATATGGTAAGTCTAGACCTCTCTGCTTTGTGACACTCAACAATTAAGAGAAACAATTTGATCTGTAAAAAACACATCTTGTTCATGGTAACAGCAGCCTTTCACAAATCAGCTACAATGACTTTCCAGGTTTTTCAATAAACCTTTAGTTCTGTGCTTTGTATTTCATAGATATTTTTCTCTCTCCTTTCAAATAGCACAAATGTAATTTTCTTGATGGAGCATTATATCTGAATAGCAAACATTACCTTAATTCTCTGTAAGGAAAACCTGAAACTTTTCCACCTTTGTTTTAGTTAAAATATAAATATATTAAACCTTTAGCCTCCTGTGTGCTGGGACAACGGGCATGCGCCACCACACCCAGCCTCCTCTTCCTTCTCTTACAAAAACATTTGTGGTGCTGGGGATTTAGCTCAGTGGTTCCACTGCCTGCTGCACAAGGACCTGAGCTCAATCTCTGGTACCATTAAAAAAATTTTTTTGTCAATGGATTTAGGGGCTACCTGAATAAGCCAGGATGTTCTTTAAATCCTTAAATTAATTTCATCTTCAAAGAACCATTTTTTCCAAATGATGTCACATTTATAGGTCACTTACAAGAAGATATATATTTCAATGTGGTAAAAAGTAAGAATCTGAGAAAACTACAGTAAAAAATAAGATAAAGCTCACAGTAATCTTAATATCCAAAGTTCATACACTGCAAGAGGTGGGCCTAAAATCTAGTTCTAGCATTCTGGTTAATTAACAATTGCTTTGCTAGAAAGAAATAGTTACACAGGGACTTGGAATTTAGCTCAATGGTGCCGGTGCCTGCCTTGCAAGTGCCAGGACCTGAGTTTGATCCCCGGTACCAAAAAGAAAACAAACAGAAATAGTTACACAAATTGTCTAGTATCAGAATCTATTTCACACCAGATGATTAAGCTAAACTAATCACAGCAATCCTATTTCTCTTGCCCATACCTGGATTAAGAATGTGAATAAGACTGAACACCAGGGACACAGACATAGAAGAAAGTCTTCAGCGGAGAAGGGGCTTCCAGAAAAGGTCTCCTGATTTATTTTTATTTTTTATTTTTTTTGGTACCAGGGAACAAACTTGGGACCTTGTGAGGCAGGTGGCAGAACCACTGAACTAAATCCCCAGCCCTCCTGATTCTTAAAAAAGTGACAAGACTGGATATAGTGGAACACATCTGTAATCCCAGCTACTTGGTAGATTGAGGTAGGAGGATGAGAAGTTTGAAGTCAGCCTGGGAAACTTATCAAGAATCTCTCTCAAAAGGAAAATGTTGAAAGGTGGGTGGCAGGGCTGGAGGTGTAGTTCAAAATTCTCTGGATTCAATCCCTCGTACTGAAGGAAGAGGTAGAAGCAGACAGCCAGCCAAGGAGCAGCATGATCTCCTTTCTCTTCACCTGGATAGTGTCAGAGTATAATGCCTGGATGGACTAATGATGTGTCTCGCTATCAGTTTGAGAATGAGGCCAAGACATAGAGGAGGGTAGAGACATTGGGGTCCCACAAAGAGGAGTCCCAGGGATGCTTGCTTCAGCAGCACATATACTGAAAGAGGAGTCAAGGCCCCCGTACCACTTGGAGCCACATGACCTTGTTTTGAGATTTTTCTACTACTTTCATCCAAAAACATGCTAAATGACATAAAAGCAGCATTTGGGAACAAGATTTTGAAGTGCAAGGCTTTGACTAATAGGCCTGATTCTATCATGTAACTTGTTTTGTGTAAACCTGAGAAATAATTAAAATCTTTAGCCATTAGTTATTTCATCTATACTTTGGAGTGTGCAATGCCTCTATACAAGATTAGAGTAAAAATTTAGTGAAGAAAAAATTCATGTAAAGTGTTTAGCACAGAACTTGATGCATCATAACACATGGAGGAGAAATACAGACAATCCATACACGCCTGACTGGCACTTTGAAATGACAACTGGACTTCCTCAAGCAGTAAGGAATTCAGGTTTTCAATCTGTCTTTAGTGAGAGCAGAAGACAGCCGACTACTTCTTCTACAAAATAATCTGTCATGTGTTGGGAAGTCATTATTAGGGGTCTCACTTGTTAATCTCATTTGTAGTTAATATCTAAATCCAAAATTATTAACTCATTGGCCATTGTTCATTTAACTTGTGCTCAGACTGAAAGGACATGATGTGACAAGGATAGGGCTCAAGTGTCACCACCAAGAGTCCAAGCAAACCACCATCTAAATGCCAGGATGGAGTCTTCTGTGTGTGCCATCCTGTGCTTCTGGCCCTTGTCTCTGTAGTAGATCTGGTAGGTAACATACCAGAAGCCTTTGGTAGGAAGGTTTCTATTTCCTTTTGGTCTTACAGAGCCAAATTCTTCAGAGCCAGTCTCCAAGACCAGCTTGAAACCACATCAAACAGGCTTCAATATTATTGAATTGGCTTATGATTTGGTTATTGATTAAAATTGTGTCATTCCAAGGCCTACATGTGACTTGCCAGATGAGCCTTCAGCTGGTGTATGGAGAGAAACGTTCCTATGCCAATGTTCTCAACTGAGATCTAAGTGATCGATGAGATTGTGATGTTTCTAATAGCAAGAAAACACTACAGCTGAGAAATTATGACTATGCAGCCATTCTCCAAGATCAAACTTTAGCTAAAGATAACACAGGTGGCTTGTTAACTATAACCTGTCTTTCACAAGAAAGCATCAATCCTCCTTTGTACAGCCTGGCTCAGTAGTGCCTCAAGTTCCACTATTCCCTACATCTACCTTTACTGCCTTGCTATGTTGTACAGTCATAAACACGGACCCATCCAGAGCATGTAGTTTTAGCCAGGAAGAGCTAAGATCAGATCCCAGCCTCCCAATTAATAAACTACCTTCTGTTCTTTATTCCTTGTTCTTTTTCCATTATTCTTTCATCCTTTGCTGTACCCTCAATGAGGCAATAGAGCACCCCCTGATAACTGGTTGGGCATCACCTGGCATATGACAATATTGGTTGATTTCTCTCAACAAACCAGAGATGATTTGTCACTGGAGCATCTCCAGCCAGTCCAGTGATCTCCCAGCATTGGGCCCTGACAAATAAGCTCTCAGAGTCTCACTTTTGTGCTGTATGGTCAAGCAGCAAGGATGAGGTAGGCTGGCTGAGGGAGGATCTGGGAACTGTGGGGAAAATGTAGTAGACTGCTCTGAACAGGTCTCTCTATATGTAGGTTTGCTTTTTATCTTCATCCGGAAAGCCATAAAAAAATGGCTAATTTAATTAGGTTTTTTGGAAACAGAGATTATGTCTTCTTCAATATCACTTATTACCTAAAAGTATTGAGTATAGTTTGTTGTTGTTCTTGCAAAGTTTAAAATCAAATTTAAGTGTCAGGATCATTTTAAAAAGCATTAAGAATATGCTACTATATAAACCGGGTGTTTTTTTTTATAAAGTGCAGATTTGCAAATACATTTTCAGATCTCATTGTATTTCCTCAATTATATTTCTGCAGCATTTTTAATAGCTACAGAGACTCCACTGTATGGCATCTATATGTCCTATATTTCAAGTAATATACACAAGCAAGAAGTAGTGCAAGATTCTTAGAGTCTTCTAATACTTTTTGTTGTTTCAATTATACATCCTTTCACAACTGGAACTAAATTCCTTTACTTCTTATTAATCTCTTAATTTCCTCAATGGAATTGCTGGTTCAAAGTATTTATGCAATGTTAAGCTTTAAATATATGTTGCAAATTTCAATAGGAACATTGAAATATTTTTATAAATTATATATTTTCTTATAGAAATTTCAATTGACCTGCTAAATAATTGTACCAAAATTTTTACTTTCTTTCTCTCTACTTAGCGTCATAACTAGGTTATGTTATGATAGTAGTGAACATACTATTCTGAAATTGTAGCAGGCCTTATTTTTAGTCAGAGTTAAAATTCTTCCCTCATTTACCAGCCGCTCACTTTCTTGAATTCCTTCCATATTTAGAATCACAATAATTGGGTTTATAGCTCAATCTTTTAGACTATTAATATAGGTAAATCTCTCTAGTAGTTCTATTCATCTTTTGATTAAGTTGATCATATTGTATAAAACAGTAAGCTGTCACTATTTAAGTGAATCCAAAGTAGATTCTGCTAGACCTTTTTGATTTGCAAATTTACATGTAAAAGCCATGTCTATATAGCATTTAAATGCTCTATCTTTTGATATTAGCACAGCATGAAAAGCAATAGTTTTTTAATATATAATACCATACATTTGCTTTTAAAATATGCATATATATGTGTTTACAAATATATGCGTTTCCTACTATGATAGGCCTTATTGATTACAGATATAGAATAAATTATTTAACTGCCAGGCCAAATGTCTACCAATGTGTTTGGTTATTGGGTCTTATCTATATTTGACCACTAGTTAGATGCTTTCGTTTCTGCTATCTTAACATTAGAAAACAAGAGTACAGTTTAGCACTTTACTTGATTAACTAATTCAAAGGCCCCAAAAATGTTGATGGCTAGGTAAGATAAAAAAATAGCTCAACTTTAAATTTCAGCCTGAGTCAAAGCTGGGAAAATTGTAGAAAAATATTACCTTTTTAGGGACAACTGTTATGACATGCATGAAATTCCTTCAATAAATGTAATGCAAACATGCAAGACATAGTAAGAATAAATATATTAATTCAGTATACTTGGGGGCATTGTGGTGTGGGAATTGACAGTTTATTTTTTATAGGAACATCTAATATTTGTTGTGGACAGTTACCATAACCTTAATCATCTGGATGAAACAATGAGCTAATTATCTTTACTGCTTTACTTTCAACATCTTCATGGATCAATTTCACCCAAAAGTGAACTGAGCCAGCTCCACATGTTCTGCTCTCAAGCAGTGACCTCTCTGATTCAAATGCAAAATGCTATTGCAGATGAAATTCACTGGGACAAAATGTTCAATAGAAAGATTACATTTCCAGTGGGGCAGAAAGATATTTGCCAGCATCTCATTAAGGCTTCGATACAAAGTCTTGGATTTCAATCAGCATCAAGATAGAATGGCAATAATCCAGTAGCAAGAATGTAGCTAGGGCTTTGTTTCCCACAGCATTATGCATTTTCCCCATCTACAATAAAATCGTGAAAAAAATTCCAAGAGAATAGATATGGAAAGAAATAACCTTGTAGTCATTTTAATGTCAGCCACACAACATGTACCATGAAGCTTCCACAGCCTGATAACTTTGCCTCTCACTCAGGGAGGAGAAGGTGACATCATTTACATTTAGCCCAACAAGTGAAAAAGGCTGAAATTCTCTGCACCGTAAATGTAGCATCAATTCTCCCACCTCTGCAGCCCCACCTCCCATCATTAATATAGCCCAGCCGTTTTACTGCCAGCATTTTATGCTCTTCCCCTCAAAGTAATTTACTGACTTAATGGAAATGTGAGAGATTTCCCTTAACAGATTTTATGAATTTAAGCTAAAGGTCCCGCTGAACATTTCCCTCTGAAGAGAGGTTATTCTATGGTCAGGAGGCATTTGTAATAGTTCGGTAATCAAAAAAGATTTGCTTCGGACTTGCTAATTTGCTCAGTCTCTTAAGTAACAAAAGGGTCTAAACTCTGCCTCTCAATTTAAAGTAAGCCCCATAAGAGCTTCCAGCTTAGCAAGAAGTCTAAGAATCCAGCATCTGAGCTTTTAGCCCCATTTCAATTTGTGCAAGTGTAATATCATTAGGGACTGATTTCTACTGGAGAGTAGTTGTGGCTTTTCATGGAATTTGGTTCTTTATCTGAGAGGTGGCCAGTGGGGGAACATATAGACTAGGGCCAATTACTGCAGAAATAAAGCTTGTTTCTCCTGAAGGGTCAGAATATCTGAGTACTCTGCAAATTTCATGAGAAAGAAAGTCTCTTTCCTATGAAAGAGACTTGGTCGAATGTTGCCATGTAAGAACTCTGGGTTGGATTTTGATTAGAGGGTAGAAAATTCAACTGTATTGTTAATTTGCATGGCTACATCTCAATTACACAGAATTGTGTCACTGTATACACAGCTGTCCCAGCATCTAGAACAGTGCCAGGAACTAAGACAGTCATAAATATTGGCTGAATGAATTAGCTGCATCAAATAAAACCATTGTTATTTTGGAGTCACCAAGAGAAACTGTCCCTTTGTCACAAGTTGTATCAACAGCCTGCATTCTTTGACTGGCTTCTTTGTCTGGTTGTGCCAACTAATCCGGCTTCCATATCCTTTCTCCTGCAACCAACTAATCAAACTGTGCAACTCCAAGGAAAAATGTATACTATGGATTAGGACCTCATGACCCAGGAAACAAGGAGAAGGAAAAATAACCTGTGAATCTATAATTTCGCCCAACAACCTTGTTACTTTAAATGAAGCCTACACAATTGAGAGGATAACCATATTTTGGTATGCCTGGAACTGTCCTAATTTTAAACCATCTTGTCTCACTGCCTCTTAATCCACTGCCAAACCACGTGCTTATAATTAATTAGACTGAAACATAGAAAGAAAGGAGACAATGACATCACAAGAGAAAGGGAAAAGACTCTGCCCAAGCTTAATTGAATAAATTATCTCCTTGGGATGTATCATTTCATGAATATTAAAACCCTACCACACATGGCAGCTCCCCCCAAATAAGGAAAAAATATACAATATTGGATGTGATGAAGACAATTACGATTGGTTTATAAAAATATTTGAAGAATGATAGGTAAGAAAACACAATACATATGAGGAACTTGAAGTAGTTCAGTTTAACAGAAATATAAGCAAGACTATTTTCAATACCATCTTCATCTCTGTTAATATTCTTCCTGAAACACCTTGCCACGCCTAGTAGTTTTTCCTGATCACATTGTCAGACACTGGAGTTTTCTATTTCTTGTCTCATTGTACATAGACACATTTATGAATAAGATAACCCATACTGATGTCTGTCAACTTTTAGGGCCAAAAAAACACTCTGATTAGAATAAAACCTATAAATTACTATTCCTATAAACTACTATTTGCCAAAGGAGGTTGGGAGAAAAGAGAATGAACCCTTATAGAGATTTTTACCTCTATAAATAATTTCTACACTTTTATTTTCAGAATGACTATCAATGAATTTTTGTCTTAATTGTAATTTTTACCATGTAACATATATAGTTTAAACAGTCAAATATTAATACAAGGTCCCTGCCCCTAACTTTCCTACCAAGAGTATCTGTACTAGCTGTTTCTTCTAGTGCTGAGCTCCTTAATTCTAAATAGTATTCTTAGGCCACTATTCCTTAATTTTTTTCTTATGGATTTAGTTTAGTTTTGGTTTTTTTCTGACTTCCTATTATGGAACATGGGAACTTAATTCTTACCTATGCACGCACTCTCCCATATGCATTTCTTCTTTTCATTCTGCTATGTAGTTATAATTTCCATCTAATCAATATTCAGTATTTATGATTTTATCATTTTATTAATATTACTCACAGATAAACTACATAATACAATGTTAGTACATTTTCCTCATGGTATATTATTCTCCTCACTCCTGACAATCATTGTCTCATGTTTTTATTTGCTTAATTTTCTGTGCTTTATCTATCACCAGTCTCTGAGACAACGGAAAGTATCTTCCTAGTATATTCAGGCACATCAAGCAATCTAGCAGCCCCTTTTTAATTGTTTCAGTGGAATCCCTAATGCATTCTCAGGCTTCCCGCTAGCTTGGTTGTGTTCTGAATACCGATATGCGAAGTTTCCTTTTTCCTCTGGCCTGTGTTGTCTTCCCAGCCCATGTCTTCTTCCTTGGCTTATTCTCTTATTTGTGCAAAGCAATGTAAAGAAAATTGTTTTTACAAATATATTATAAACTTGAACAATGTACTACTTATTTGGTTGGGGTTGTTTCAGCTACAAATTTTACTGACTTGAATTTTAATGTAACTTGCATACACCTGAAAGTCAGAGGCCGCCAGAGCACCTCAGACAACACTTTGAGAATTTTACTCAATGAACTCAAAAATACAGACCTATTCTTGTTGTTACAAGAAATACAAAGAGAAACATGAGACAATTGAGGTGCTTACAATGTATAAAATTACTTTTTATTTTTTGGTACTGGGGACCGAACTCAGGTCCTTGCTCTTGTGAGGCAGGCAGCAGAACCACTGAGCTAAATTCCAGGCCAACTATTATTATTATGTAAGTAGGCTCAATGAAATCACAGAGTCCTGAGGGAGGCAAAAGTCAGAGTGTCAGAGTGATGCCATGTGAAAAAGATTTAATTCACCATTGCTAACTTTGGGAAGGTGTCCGTAAACCAAGGGAGGTGCACACTTCCAGAATATGGGGAGAGAAAGAAGCCAGTTTCTCCCCTTTAGCCTCTAGAGAGAAGCACAGCTCTGCCAACAGCTTGATTTTAGCACAGTGAGGCTTGTTTAACACATCCAAACTAGGAAACTGTAAGACAATATCTGTATTGTCTTAAGTGAGTGGCAATTAGTTACAACAGCAATATGAGCCTAACATGAAAAGATAAGATGAATACATAAACATAATTAGAAGTTTCTTCAAATAAAATTACATAATTATCAGATGCTTAAAGTGTGTGGTTTGGATGAAAATTTTAAAAGCTAAAGGAAATCCAGAGAAAGGGATGAGAAGAAACTAACATTCATTGGACATATGCAACATACCAAGCAGGTGCTGTGTAAGATACCTTAAATTTGACGTCCCAGTGAATTGATTCCAATTGACAATTGGAATGGGAAAATGGAAAATATGACTTCTTTATAAGAGGCTCATATACTCATCAGGTGTGAATTTAAATGGAATTTGGGTTATGATGCTGTTTCAGTTGTTTTGGAGAATATTCCATTCAAAATAACAACCATTTTAAACAAGGATGGCCTGAGTACAGTGTTCTGTCTTATGCATGTTTTCATTGGAAACTCCAATCACTAGGACTGTGCTGCACTCTCAATGCTGGAGATGCTACTACAGTGTCAAGATTATGAGAACTTTAAGGGCTGGGGATTTAGCTCAGTGGGTTCAGTGGCCTGCCTTGCAAGTGTAGGGACCTGAGTTCAATCCCCGGTACCAAAAAAAAAAAAGTATGGGAACTTTAAAAAGAGAACCATAAATTTTGAAAGATGGCCATTAAACCATCCCCTTATGTAAATTATGACATTTCTTTGCTTCTCTTGTTACAAGTTCTTGTGGTTTGTAGAAAGTAGAGGAAACCAATTCTCTAGTCCTGGCTCCTCAGCCTCTTTTTCCACTTGAAGCAGAACATCATACATTTACAATGCAATTGTTTCAGTTATTGTTTGTTTGTTTGTTTTGTATCGGGGGATCAAACTCCGGTCCTTGTGCTTGCGAGGCAGGTGGCGGAACCACTGAGCTAAATCCCCCACTGGTTGTTTTTGTTTTTGTTTTTTTCTCTACATACACCCAGACATTAAAAAAGAAACTGCACCCAAATCCCTAGAAACAGAGGAAAGAAATTAGAGGGAGAAGAAGTCAGGAAATGTATGTTAAAGAATCAGGGCAGGGAGTAGAGAAAATGATTCTGAAAGACTCATAAGTCTAGATGAAGTTGCTTAAGCAAGTCAGGAAGCAAAGGACTTAGGAGGCTCTAGGACTTTGGTCTCATAATGTTTTAAAAATATTAGCTTCTTAATAGCTGAGTTACCTATTTGATCAGTGAATGACAATCATCATACGGAGCATATATGATTTCAATTTCTTAAAATGAAAAAGACTCAAGCCCAGAGAATACTGTATAAAGAGATATTTGGGATAAGAAGGTTAGGACTTAAGTCATATCTTCCTCTATTTTCTGATGGCAATAAAATCCATTTTCTAGTCCGGGACCCAATATTTTAATCATACCCTAGCCTAGATCATTTCTCTAGGAATGTTTAAAGGAAAAAAATGTTGAGTTTTTATATATCTCCTAGAATGAACCAAATGAACCTCAGTAACTAGGGGAGCTTTTAAGAAGAAAATTTTCATAATCAAATTCTGAACTAAGGAAGCAATGCCATTTACATTAAGTTAGCACCATACAAGTACAAAAGTAAGAATTTTATATTATTTTCCTAGCTACAGAAGAGTCTGTTCAATTCAGTGGAATACTGACGAATGCTTGCTATGTTGTAGACACTGGGTATCAATTTACAGTGCACATGACCATCGATATACATTCCTGAAAAGTAGATAGTAGTTAGGTTCATTTTTTGAAATGAAAAAACCGAGGTTCAGAGAGGTGAAGCAATGTGTATTAAATCATATAACTTGTACTTGACAGGACCAAAAAAGAAAAAATTCCTCCTCTCCATTCTGCTCTCAGGGAGTTAGTTAACTGTCTAGCGAGGAGTATGACAAAGACCTGAGAACATTACTAAAAAGAAATAGGATGCATAGAGGATGATTTATCAGCTTGATTGTGTCAATTTAAGTAAGAGAAGCTCAACTAAATCAGCTCAGCAGTTTTACCTCCTAGGGTGTGGAAGCCCCACCCTAGCGCAGTTTGTCACCTGGGTGGTATAAAGAGGAAATGAAGAAGGAGGGATCAGCTTGTTTCTTTGGAAGAGCTCCAGTCTTTGCCTTTAGCTTGGACACCATCTCCTGGCTTCCAGAGCTGACTCTTCAGCCTTTCATTGCAGACCCATTAATACAGACTCTGCATTGAGCTCCAGACCTTAGACTGAATCCTTCCGTCTCCAGTGAGCAGACAGATGCTTTGCACTCTTCCACATCTGACACTGTGGGTGGCCATTGAAAGCCAGTCTTGTAAATTCTTATATATTTGTATATCTCGTGTTATATCTGTTTCTCTAGTACACAGACACAGGGGCTCTTGGTGTTTCAAAGGAGAACAATCCCCAGTGTATTGGAAATGGCAAGCCCAAAGCTTAGCCTCTGAGTAAAGCGCAGGTTGGAATTCTTCAGCACAGCAGAGTGGACAGCCCCAGACTAGACCACACGGAGTCTCGCTGATCATTAAGAGCCATCTAATTAGGACACATGAGATGGTCAGGTCTTGCTGAGAAAATGATAGATTCAATGCATTTCCCACTCCATTATTGGTACCTGCTCGCTCTGCTCTTGCTCATCAGCTGCACACATCTTATACTTGCCTCCTATTCACTAACCCCAGCCATGTTGTTTCCCCTCAGTTCCTCAAACGCACGAATTTCTCTCAGAGCTCCACTTCAGGGCTTTTGCACATGGCTGTACTCAATGTTCTCCAGTAACGCAATGGCCTATATCTCCCAGGGTTCTTAGATGGAGTCACCAGAAAATGACTCCGGCTGACATAAACCTCAGATGGATTGAAGTATATGGGGTGACTTATAGTTTCCAGGGAGACTGAAATACCAGTTTGTAAAACAGGAACAAACAAAGCAAGGGAGGACAAATGGAGCTTCAGACAAAAATCATACTCACATGCAGTCTGAAGAGGGCGCTGTTGGCTTTGCCTCTGGATATGAAGGTCTCAGACCAGAGGAGTAACTGGATGTTACTACCATAGTCACTGCCACCAAAATAGTTTCTCTGCTTTGCCACTTAGGCTTCCTAGCTCTTGATTCATTCGTTGCCTGGGACAGGTGATAGTGATGGACCAAATCTGGGTCACATTCCCACATTCTAACTGCATGGGTGCTAGGAATATGAGAAAGTGGGCTTTGGAAAAGGGTGCCTGCTACCGAAACTCATAATGAGAAGTCCTCAAAAATAAGAAAGAGGTGCAATGGCTAAGGAGCACCAACTTCCCACCTTTCCCTTCTTCCCTAATTAACTTTTTAAGATTGGCTCCTTACCACTTTGGGTCTTCCCTGAACTATCTCCTATAAGAGACCTTTCCTCAACTACCTTATCTTAGAAGAGCTTCAGTCCATTGTTACACAGCTGGCTTCTCCTTCATAGCACTATCACAGTTGATAATCTTTTATTGGGACTGAACAATTATGAGCAGAAGGACTTTCTGTTCATCATAAGTATTTCCCAGTGCCTACAACTATGCCCTGCCTAGAGAGTGCTCGGTAAATATTTGTTGAATGAGCAAATAAATACATGAATATCCATAAGGCAGAAAATCTATCTGTTCAATTTTCTTTAGCACAAATGTAGCTTTACATTGAAAAGGGAGTTTCCACAAGTTATGCTAGGAATTGATTGGGCTATTTTATATCCTCAGCCACAGGCTTGTTAATCAGCAAATTACTGTGTACAATTTTGAAATTTCCATTTTAAAAAATTTAGTGAGCAATACTTACCTAGCTAGCATGTAATCATGCTGGGGGTTTTCACTCATAGCATTTTGTGCTTATAATTGGCCAGGTATTTTATCTGAAAATATAGAGGTTTTTAAAAATACTCTTAACTGCTCAGGGTACTGAGGCAGGAGGATTGTGAGCTTGAGGTCAGCCCGGACAACACAGCAAGCCTGAATCAGAAGAGAAAGAGAGAGAAAGGCAGGGAGCAAGAAAGAGAGGAAAGAGAGAGAGAGGAAAGGAGGCTTTGAAAAGGTGTATCTTGCTCCTTGTTACAAATCAGATATTATAATCTTCTTATAAAGACTTCATTACTGTGGCCCAGAAGTAGCATTAAAGGCTATGGTTTCTACTCTACATCACTGAGATCATTAGATCTTTTAATGAGTATCTTTCCCACCACTACACTAAATCTTTAATGGTGCCTTAGTGGCACTTTTATCAACTGCAGCAACTCAGAAAATATGTTTTTAATTTGCCATCAATATACAGTAATGGGCCTAGCCAGTCTCGACTCACAGCAAGCTGGCTCCCTGTTTTGTGCTTCTGTATTTTGAACATATCTCTGATCTGGTATTTTTCTACCACAAGAGTCTAAGACTCCAGTGGCAAGACCTTTATCTTACAGATCTTTGTATTTTCCACAGTGTTTAACATAGCCCTGGAAGCACACTGTTGTTTAGTGAATGTTGGCAGCTTGAGGCTGTGGCTATTTTAAAGTCTCTTTCAAATGTGTATGTGTCCTATCTCAGCATTTAGCATAGTGCTCTGACTCTTCTGTGCCTATGGCTGACTGTCTGATGGTGCCACTCACTGGCTCCCTGTTCACACAACCTGGGAAGTTTCTAGAGCCTTCACTACAAGGGTTCCAAGGACCCTTACCCCGCTTGCAAAATTTTTTGCAATATTTTGTGTATGGATGCATTTTTCCAAGGAGACTTCACAATTTTACCAACCTCCTTAATGAGTTAGAAAAGTTTAAAATTACTATTCCAGAGCCTTCTAAATCCCAAATTGTCTTTTGGAAAGACAAATGGAGAAACTACTTACATGCCCTTTTTATCTATCCCTGAATTTCCTAGAAAAGTAAAAGTAATAGTGATGATAGTAATAAGCATTCATTGGAAACTTACTATATGCTAGTCAATGTTCTAAATATTTTACATGGGCTTTGTAATTTTATTCTTATATAACCCAAAAATTCTCCAATATATTTAAGCCAATAAAAAATAATTTTAGGATGTGCAGGGAGGTGCTATTTTGGCATGGGTTTTCTTACTCTTTTGGTCTTAGCTTCAGGTTTTTGTATGATGATCTATGTAATCTATTTTATTAATTTGCGTTTTTTTTTTCCTTTTTCAAGTTGAACCCAAAATATTATCACAACTATTTATGATCTAAAACAGTGTACTTCACTAAATTAGTCTCATTGAGCTACCAGGAAAAAAACTAACATTTTTTTCAGTTAACTGGTGGTTTACCAATTAATGATTTCAACCTGCCAAAAAGGAGCCAAAAATAAGATCTTTTCTAAAACATGAGGTTCTATTTCATACCGGTGTTGACCAAGCCACTCACCTGAGTATCTCCCTGTTGCTCACTATTCAACTCAAACACTGCTGGAGGCTCTAGAATCTGATAAGAGGTTAGAAAATTGAAGTGGTTTTCCAGATTTGAGCAAATCTTCATGCCTTCCTAATTTCTCTACTCCTTACCCACCCATACCACCAGATATTATGAATCTGGTAAAAAATTATGAATCTGATATAAAAAAATACTGATTTGAGCTGAGCTCAGAAACTTTTCAACCTAAATCACTTTACCAGTGTTACTCATCCTGAATGAGTCCGTGGGCCCTATTAAAAGTGTCTTACTAAGGCCACCTTGACCAAGTTAGATACCAACAGAATAGTCTATGGTGGTTAGATAACTTTGAGTAACCTTGTTCAGCTGATAGTTGCTTTCTTTTCTGGAAGCTGTACTTTATGGAATACTACTTCATCTTAAATTTCTTCTGTCTTCCTTTCTCAATTATATTTATGAACAATTTTTCCACCTGTTCTCCAGTACTAGTATTCCCCAGTATCCCGTATAAAGCCCTCTTCTTTTTTTACATAATAAACTCAAATAATCATTATTCATATCCATATTCAACTGTATGACTCTCCCAACATCTTGAACTCCAGATCCATATGTGCACCTGCCTACAGCATATCTCTATCTTAAGGCCAGTAGCCCCTTAAGCATTTCCAAAAGTAAGTCACCACCCCCCCTAAATATTCCCTAGAAACATTCAGTTAGCTAAGATATTGTCTTGTATTGAAGAAGCACTTCTTTCTCTTCATCTTTTCTTTCCCTGTGGCAGGGTCTCTTCCAGAGTGCATGCCCGGCCTCTCTCTCCATCCCCTCTCTTTACTCCTTACTGCAGGAGGAGGTGAAAATTATGTTGGTGAGATTGGAAGGAAAAAACACTGGGTATACACAGCTTCCTCCTTCCTCTTCAATTTCTTCTCTTCTTTGACATCCGTATGCCTGAAAAAGATACACGTGCATTCCTCTCCCTACCATGAATTTTATATAAGCAGACCCTCTTAAGGAAATCTACCTGCCATCTATTTCTCCCTTCAATTTAAATTTGGGCTAAGAAAAAGCAGCATTTCGTGTCTATGCTATTGTTATGGATTAAATATAAAGTATCCCCACCGAAACTCATGTATTCAATGGGGCTTTGGAATACAATTGAATCATGAAGGCTCTAACTTTATCAGTGGATTAATCCATTGATGGATTCATGATTTGGTAGCACTGTTGGGGGTAATGGAAACTTGGCAAATGGTACCTAAATGAATGAAGTGGGTCATGAGGGTGTGACCTTGGGTACCATATAGTGTCCTCAGCCCCTTCCTCTTGGGCATGTTCTCTCTCAGTTCCTATTTCTGCTTCCTGGGTGCCCTAAGGTAAGCAGCTTCGCTCTACCATTCCTTTCTGCCATGGTGCTCTGCTGTACCTCAGACCCAAAGCAATGTAGCCAGCTGACCATGCACTGAAACCTCTGAGACCATGAGCCAAAATAATGTTTCCTTTCTTAAGTTGTTTTCTTAAGTAATTTGTCATAGTACCAAGAAGGTAACTAACACACCCATCAAATACAGTGCCTTTAAAGAATTCTAAAGTTTTTAATTTACTTTATCACTTTATACCCAACCAGTTCAAAATAAAGGGCAGAATTGGGCTGTTGCTTAAGATTCCCAATAAGAAATCCTATCATTAAAGTTAATAGAAATATGGTACCAATTAACTCCGGTTTTCATAAGCAACTTATTTTGGTTGTTGTTGTTTTTTTGTTTTTTTGACAGGGTCTCACTATGTAGTTGAGACTGACCTGGAACTCACTATGTAGCCCAGGTTGATCTCAAACTCACAGCGATCCTCTTGCCTCAGCCTCCCGAGTGCTGGGACTACAGTCGTGCGCCACTACACCCAGCCATAAGCAACTTATGATGTAAACAGAAAAGTATCCTTTGGCCTATTTCCTGAAAAACACTGCCTTTGAGGAAGGAGGAAAAAAAAGAATTGAGATGTGACAGGTATGTGTACCAATTCCCCACAATAAATGTAACCATTTCTTACCACAAAAATGTACTGACAAAAATTTTAAAATAAAAAAACATTGCCTTTGAATAGTAAAAATCATGCAAATAAACCACACACACACACACACACACACACACACACCCCTTACAGAATTGTTCTAATTTCCATTGAGAGGTTTGTAACATGTAGCTGCTATCCTGAGATGAACTTTTACTTGAAGCAAGTATTGTAGTCAGGTGAAATCCAAAACTTAAGGATACCTGTTTGTCCACCAGAAAAAAGTGCTTTATTCTCTTATCAAAATTTTAAGTGTAGAGAAAGGACTCCCTTTACTGGGAGTGCAGACTGATGCAACCACTGTGGAAATAAGTATGGAGATACCTCAAAAAACTAGGATTAGAGGTCTCATTTGACCCAGCTATCCCTCTGCTGAATTCCAAAAGAATTAAAAGAAACATACCACAGTGATATATGTGCACCCATGTTTATAGCTGCACAGTTTATAATGGCTAAAACTTGGGAACAGCCCAATTGTCATCAACTGGATACTAGATAAGAAGATGTGGTTTTTCTATAAAATGGAGTACTACTCAGCCATAAAGAACGAGAAACTAGAGTCATTTATAACTAAATGGATGCATACTGAGGCCATACTCAAGTGAAAGATAGGACACACATGTGTAAATAACAAATAGTTTCTCTGGTGTGGAAAAACTAAAAGTGTAAATAAGGTTCAAACTGTATAATTGATAGTGTGAAATAGGAAGAAAAGGGCTAAAGAAGCAGGAGAATTGGGAAGGAGAGGGGAAAGGAAATAAGGGAAAAGAAAAATATGAGAAATGGAAACAAAGTCTTTGTAAATAGGGAAGTGTGGAGGAGGTGAAGGGAGGGCAGGGGATGGGGAAAAAAGTAAGAACTAAGACACATCATGTAAAGGTACAAGATCCCAATGATGAATGTATCTGCTGTACTGTATACCTAAAAAGTACCAATAAACAATAAAAAAAATGATTTTTTAAAAAATTTAAACCTTTTTAATATATCATCCCCTAGCCCCTTTAACATGCTGTCTGATGTCATCCTTTAGACCTTCTCTTTGGATTTGGCCACAGGAGGAGATCAGAGGGAGAGTGCCGTCAGATCACCTGATCTCCTGATTTTCTCCCTGTGAGATCACCCTGAGCAGCCTTAGTCTCTGAGCAGGTCACTGTTCCTTGCAAGGCAAGCTCATCCTGTCAGACTTTCTCTCTGCCTGCTCTCTGTTACTCTCCTTTCATTCACCTCTCTCACCTCCAGGATGGTAACAGCACTGTAGCCCTGAGCTCTGTGCTGATTCCTGCAGTACCACTTGTGATTCTCCACCCCTCCCCCTTACCTGAGAAAATTACATCCCATGGGTAAATAAACCCTCCTTGAATTACCCTAATTTAAATTGCCATTTCTTTTAGCCTAGTGACTCAGCTTTAGTCAATGAAAGTAAATTAGTCTGTGAATCTCTATATTCAATTGTTTCTGTATTCAAGTTGTATTAATAGAAAATCACTTTGTTCCAAAACCCATTAAATAAATGTTGAATTGCCACACTGTTCAGATCTCTCATGTGCCCCATACCCTAAATTGGTCTTGGAATCCCACTACTTCAACCTTATAAATATTCCTCAAATCTATCTGCAAATCTCTCATTGTCTTCTAACATCTAATCCCTTCTCATTTAAATTACTAACTTGCCTCTCTGCCCATTTTAGGTTCCCCATCCATCCACTTTCCATACTATTACCAAAATATTTTTAAAATATAAATTAGAACATATAACCATCCACTCTGCTTTAAAATACATCAGTGGTCCTCTACTGCCATCAGTATAAAATCCAAACTCGTTAGCAATTTTGATGTGGACACTGACTTCACTTCTACCACTTTTGCACGTTATATCTAATCCTATTCTTTACCATGACACTTTCTTCTCACTTACTCCTCTAACTCCTATGTAGACCAGTGGTGGCACATCTGTGGTTGTTCTTTTAAGACAAAAGATGCTAATGTAGAGGGTTGTTGTTTTTTTTTCCCCTGAACTAAAACCTCAGTATTCCGGTTTAATTACAGTGTTGGTGCTTTTCTATGCATAAGTGGCTTTTGGGTTGCAGTTCGGGCAGGCATCCCTAAAAGATTCGCCATCACTGCTGTCGACTATCTCACACATCATTTGCCTTGGAAATCAGTCTTGATCCCTCCAATCCCAGAGCACTTACTGCTCTAAATTTTTATGCCATTTTGCCAAAACTTCCACTAGACTCTAAGCTTTTTGTGACATAGTGGAGTGCCTGACATTAATAAATGCTGAGTACGCGTTTCAGAATTAACATTGAAAGTCTTATGGAGGAAATGATGTTTTTAACACGAGCAGTCTTTCACAGATCCCTCAAACCCTATGAATGGTCAAACCTAAGGAAAGAGAGATAGGGAGGGGGAAATCAAAGGGTGGAGTAGAGGCTGGGGCCAGCCTTGCAAAGAATGTGGACAGCAAACTTTTGGAGACAGGAGAGCCGGAAAACCCCTGATATTGGGAGAGGAAGTCTATGGAACAGAGCTGGATGGGCTCAGGGCAGGTAAGGCCTCACCATGCTAGGCAGCTCCAAGATGAAAACTTGGAATTAGAAGGCACTAATGTTCCCTCTTGTTTTTAAACAGAAGAAACTTTTTTTTCCAATAAAATTACCTTTAAAACTTCAATATGTGAAGCAGATAAGACCAGAATTTTATCAGCCTGAGTTTATTTTACACACTCAGGTTTATAACATTTATTTATTATAAAGTTATTCAATGAGCACACTTTTTTTTCTTTTTATTGAGTTTATTGGTACAATCTAGGTATACAACACAATTACATTCATCATTGGGATTCTGTACCTTTACATAATAGGTCTTGATTCTCATTTTTCCCCTTGTCCCTGCCCTCCCTTCACCCCCTCCTCGCCTCCCCATTTACAAACACTTTATTTCCATTTTTTCAGTTTCTCATATTTTTTGCCTCTCCCTTATTACCTTTCCCCCACCCTTCCCACTTTCCTTACACCTTTAGCCCTTTACCTCCTATTTCACATTATTAATTATCTCATTAGGATCCTGTGTACTATTATAGTTTTTCACACCAGAGAAACTATTCGGTATTTCAGTTAAAGAAATCTCTGTATGAACATTAAAAATAGGGAATCCTAAAATAAAACTAAAAAGGAAAGTAAAAGAGAAAAGGCAATGATGTAACATTTAAATAATCCTTAATTCTGGAGATGAAAATGGTACCTGAACATATTTAAATTGCTTCTTGCTCTTATAGTCTTACCTTATTCTTTTCTTCATTATTTAGAGAATACTTTATTAGTTTCTGTAATCAAACCCACGTAGATATGACCTTACATATTTAGTACGACGTGTTACCCCTGTACACATGGAAAAAAAAGTAAAAAATTAAAAAAAAATAAATTAACATTTCTAGACCAATATGGTTGTCCATTTCTGTACAATGCCAACTCAACACAGTAAATTGGGATGACTTTTTCCAAAGTTGGCAGCACAGTTAAAGTTTCCTAAAATTCAATTTATATATATATATATATAAAAAGACTAATAATAGTATGTTATGCATCGATAGCAGCAACAGCTTTTCCAGATTCTGCAGTCATCTGAACAAAATTATAGACATTCAGCACATTCCATTAAAAAAAAAAACAAAGAAAAGAATAATATCCAGAAAACAGCAAAGTTCTGTTGCTGTTGTGGTACCTGGCACCATTTTTTCTATTAGTCTCTTAATCATCATCTGGAAAGAGAACATTCTAGAGTAATATCATTAAATGTAGCTCTGATAAAGCACGGTCCCTACTATGTATCATAGAGCAGGTACTAGATATTTTACATTCATAGAGGTATGATACAGTACCGTCCTACATCAATAATACTAGAATCAGTTTTGGTTTGAAATTTACTTTGTCTGCAAATAAGATTGCTACCCCTGTTTTTTTCTGGGCTTCTGTCACATGGAGAATTGTTTTCTATCTTTTCACTTTCAGTCTACGGACTTCTTTTTGCACTAGGTGTGTTTCTTGTATGCAACATATTATTTTTGCTTCTTATTCCATTTTGCCAGTCTATTTCTCTTGATTGGTGAGTTGAGGCCATTGACATTGCTGGTTATAACGGATATGTACTGACTTATTATTGACATGTTATTGGCCTTTTGTTGACTTTTTACTTTTTCACCTTCTCCTTTTAATTTCTTGCCTTGCCTATTTGATTTGCTCTGTTGGGCCTCATGGTGTGGTTGCCTTCATTGTCTTTTTCTAGGATCCCGTTTAGAATTGCTGGTAGTGCTGGTTTGGTATTCATGTAGTTTCTCAGGTGTTCTTTGTCGTGGAAGTGTCTTAACGAGCACACTTTTAACAAACATAAACATTTGAAATGGAGTGAATGAATGGTGATTGCAGCTTCAATAGCATTTTAAACATTGAAAAACTGGCATCAGAAGCCAATGGACTAAGTTACTTGCTCTAAATTCTGGTGTTCTAAGGAACACAATTTGACAGTGTTTTACCATCAAGCTCTTCTCATGGGCTAGTTTTCTCAGCCTGAATTCCCTAAAGCTGCTCAAGGTGCTGTAGTCTCCAGTGCTCCAATCCTATGTCTTCTGTAGAGGTGATACCGTGTTTCTGAGAAGGCCTGGTCTCCCTGTGGGGTTCTGTACTCCCACCCACATGACTGCTCCCTCCAGGACCGTCTGACTCCCCTTCAACTACTCCTCTTCTCGGTCCTCCTGTCTTAAGACCTAGTGATACTCACTGTGAACATTTTGATGAATTAATCTCAAGTTTTCTGTCTGTAAAATGGCCCACAAGTAACTGAAATCATATTCTGTATGCAAACTTGGGTTCTTATTTTTCACTTACCATTTCTCACATTCAGACATTTCAAAAATATAATTTTTATGTATAATAGATAATGTGAAATAGAAAATGTCCCAAGGGGAAGAGGAAGTGGGAGGGGGAGGGGAAAGGAATAAATATGAGAAAAGGAAAAAGTGGAAACAAAAGTCTTTGTAAATACGGAAGGGTGGAGGGGGTGAAGGGAGGGCAGGGGAATGGGGAAAAAATAAGAACCAAGATCTGTCATGTGAGGTACAAACTCCCAGTGATGAACATCAGCATATCATTTACTTAATGTACCAATAAAAGTAATGAAAAAATCCATAATTTTTAGCAGGAAGAGAAGTTTTTATCTTATTACCCATTGTAATTGACTCCAGTTATCTTGTGTGGTCAGCCATCTGGATTGCTTCTAATTAATCATAATGATAAATAACACCATGATAGGTTCTTGAAAATATTTTTTCATAATTTATTTTGTTAGGTTGGCCTCTCAATTGTTAAACAAACTGTTTAATGGTGAAAATTTTCCAAGGACTGCAAATTAGCTGACAGTGGTGGCTTCTGCCTATAATTCTGGGACTCTGGAAAGCTAAGATAGAAGGATCACAAGTTTGAGGCCAGCTGGGGCAACATAGTGACTTAGCAAGACCCTATCTCAAAAGAAAAAATAAGAAGGGGTAGAGATGAGGCTCAGTACAAAAGCCCTAGATTCCAGTGTTATGATGATGATGACGATGATGATGATGATGATGATGATGATGATAAAAAGAGCTCAA
>NW_022900938.1:23861662-23870817 GCF_012274545.1 Fukomys damarensis | reverse complement strand
TTACTAACAGCGTCTAAGAATATCTCTACATACTGAAACCTAGAGGTTTTAAACAGTTTCTACCTTATTACCAGACTCAATGACTATTTCTTGTGTTCCCACTGTGGACTAGAGTCATTGTTCTTAGGTCTGGGATATAGGGAGGAGCCAGACAAGATGGGGTTATGCCTTCCTGCAATTTACTATCTTTATCCAGTTACTTAGATAACCTAGAATATATCCGAGAACAGCTAAATATGTGGCACAAATACTGTTCTTTTGGAACTGTACAATTATTCAGAGAAAAGCACTGTAGGCAGTAAATTAAAATAACAAGCGGGCTGTTGGTGACAGAATTATGAGGATGACATGAACCCTTCTTTGGCCCCAAAGTCCTACAAGCTGAAAGTTCAGACCATCAAACTCGCACCTGCTCCAGCATTTCTACTCCAGCCTCCGAGGTTAATGTAGCCCCAAGGCCAGGGAAATGTCAGAATTAGAGAGTCCATAATTCTATGGCTCTGCACCAGTAAAGATGTTTGCTGCTGGTCTCATTCTGACCTTACATCTTACTTCTAGCAATTGATGTCTTTGTAGGACAAGCTTGACTATGTCCTCGCCTGCCATCCCAATTCCAGGAATATATCCTGCCTTGGGTCTCTGCTCTTGGCATCCCCTGT
Source organism: Fukomys damarensis (assembly GCF_012274545.1). Taxonomy (NCBI): domain Eukaryota; kingdom Metazoa; phylum Chordata; class Mammalia; order Rodentia; family Bathyergidae; genus Fukomys; species Fukomys damarensis. The sequence goes on along the minus strand of NW_022900938.1, from coordinate 23,870,158 downwards.
AGAGTACCTCATTCTTACCCTAATCTGTTAGTTTTCTGACTGTGCCTGTCTTGGTTGAACCTCATCACCATCATGCTCTGCTGCCATACTTCTCTTAGGTAGAGCATCTGCCTAGATCTGTTACTACATTCACACTTACTACAATCTTTCTACAACACTGCAGGTGTTTTTCTGTTGCCTCCAGAAAATGTTTAGGAGATGGAACCAACGGTGGCAGATGTGGGGGGGGTGAAATCTGAAATAGAATGATTTTGTAGGATTGTGGCTTGGAAAAGTAAAGGAATAGTGGTTTCCTTTAGTGAGCCAGGGAACAGGGGAAGAGAAGGCTTGCTTGGAAAGATGATTGTTCAATTTTGAATTGGAAGGGCCTGTAGATCTCCTAAACTTATCCCAGGAACAGTTGGATATGGCTTTGGAATTCAGGAGATAGGGTTACATTGTATAAATATTTCTGGTACAAGTGTATGCATGTGTATGATAGCCATATATTTAAACATAGACAACGTTTTAAAAGCTAAATGTCTGCCAGTGATCAGAATTTCTGCATTCTTTTATAGCTGAAGATTACTGAGCAAACCACAGATTTTCCTATTATATAAATCAGGGCATGTTATTAATCAATAGCTCTATATAATTCAAAGCGTATTTCCATGTTAATGTACAAAGTCTTAACTACCCTGAAATCTTACTAAAGTCAGTAAGGTCAAACGTTGAATAAATATTGATTCAGAGAGGGATATTACAGGTCAGTGCTTCTAATCTGAAAATTAATCAATGTGTGTCTGATCTGTGCTCTACATAAGGCTGGGAGTTAAGTCTATTTTGCTTGCCAATTAGTAATTGTTTGATAGCCCACATTTGAAACACAATATATTGAATTCTCAATAATAACTTTAAAAAATAATACAAGATTGTATTCTACCACAAGAAACTAAATCAACACAAGAAACTCTCAGGGAGAATGAGTATCCTTCCACCACCTTTGGGGATGAGATGCACCTTTAATGGGACACTCATAATTCCCATTACAGTTAATAGGAGTTTTGTGTGTGTATCAAGAGGAGCACAAGCTCACCGTCTCTATCAGAAAATGATTCCTTTTGTGTTGATCTCCTAGCTGTGTTTTCATTCTACCTTTTAAAACCATTACACCTAACAGAGTTTTGAGTGCATTATAGGTAACTTTAGGAAGCCATCATTATCTCCTCTCTCTTAACCACATAATAGGGGGTAGAAAAGTGAGAGTACAATATATACACCACGCTGAGTAGAAGGAACTTGCCTTGAATTTTTAAGCCCCTCAGCCTATTTTCTGTAATGCTCAGTGGTGAATCACTCTTAAGTGCTCCATCATTCACTAGGATATGTGCTTCATGCCAAAGGTTACCAGATTACAAAAGTATTCTCAGCCCAGAAGGGACTCCTAATTCACCATCACCTTATTTTGACTCTAAGAGAGAAAATATGTGCATCAAGACAAGTAGAGGAAATAATGGAGGAAAAAAAAAACCTATATTAAGTTAACAATGCAGCAAACACTCCAAAGGAAAAAATACAGACTAGAACAATAATAAGGATAATAGAAAAGTAATGCTGTTAAATTCTGAGAGACTTGCTGGTCAGTTTATGAACACTACCTTGAATGAAGATAGTTTCTTAACGAGCTTCCCTTAGACATGAAAGGAAATGGGAAAGTTAAGATAGTTCCCAAAGTTGGAAGATGTTTTTTGTGACAATCTTTCTAAAAGGATCAAATAAATTTTCTGAAGGTGAAGTAGAAGCATTTAGAAAAAAACAAAAGATGCACGTGACTTGAAATGAGCTGTTAAGAAGCAAAAGATGGACAATCTCAAAATTCCCTTGGTCAGGTGATAGAAACTTCATAAACTTGGGAAATCAAAGTGAAGGCTTACAGTACCCCTTATTGACATGCAGAAAAAAAATAATAGAGATCCGATATTTATGAAAAGGTCCTGGTAAAAAGGTCACAGGTATATATCTTAAATTTTAGTATATTTAATTTCAGTAAAGTTATACCTAATCAAGTAACATTACAGGCAAATATCAAAAGTATAATTACTAGAAAACATCATGAATTGTTATTGGGTTGAAAGTTTCTTTCCACAATGATGTAATTTCATTATAAACTCTGTATAATGAGGGTGCATATCACTAGGTTGTCAGCAAATGATTATAAATTCTACAGTTGACTACTTAGGTAAGACAATGGAGTCCCTTTACTGCTTTGAGATGCCTGAATCACTGGATAACAATACATTTCTAACCCTTTCAAATTCTGCCTCTTCCAATTTGGATGGGTACTACATCTTTTTTTAATGGTTAGTATGTTTGTTTAAGTGCCATAATTTAACACCTACTTTTTTCTTAACTGCTTTAATGAATATAACCTATATACTGTAAAGAGAACCCATTTCGTTTTTTAAGGGGGCCCATTTCATTGGCCAATGAACCAATGAATTTTTTTACATATATATAAATTGGTGCAACCCCCAGCAGATCAAGCTATGAAACGTTACTAGCATCCCAGAAACCTTCCCATGTCCTTTTCTAGTCAATATTCTTTTTACCTCAATAGCTATTATGCTGAGATATCATTAATTTTGCTGGCTTTGGAATTTCAAATGGTCTCTGATTTGTAATGGTTTGACTTAGGATTTTTTTTACTTTATGATGTGTGAAAGCAATATGCACTCAGTTGAAGCTAAAGTTGGAATTTTGATCTTTTTCCCATTTAGTGACATGTGGTATGATATTTTCTGGTAAGACTAGGGGGGCAACAGGGAGCCACAGGTCCAGTGAGGAGGGCTAAATAACCAATGCTTTACTGTACACTGAATTGCTAATCTAGGATGTTTGGAGGTTAGATGCACTAAATCCATTTTCCATTTATGATATTTAAAGTTTTGATGAATTTATTGGGACATAACCCCATTGTAGATCAATAATCACCTGGTAAATGAAATTCTGTAGCATGTCAATATATTGTTTTTATAAAATTTTTTATAATTTCCATAATGAATTCAAGGGTAATTTTAGATATGTTTACTCAACAGATATCTATTTATACCATATCCTACAAACCATTCTAAGAAGTTTTAAAATGAAAATCCATTTCCTCTACAAAGCACTAGTATGTACTAATATTATAGATAGCTAAGTTAGCTGGAAATATTATAGGCAGTTAGACAGGGGTAGGTCTGTAATATTTCTGCATAACTTAGCTGTCTAATTTCTCAGACAAAGAAGTAAAAGCATCAATTAAATATATGAAAAATGTTCCACATCACTGGTCATTTGAGAGATGCAGATGAAAACAACACCGAGATTCCACCTCACCCCACAAAGAATGGCTGCTATCAAGAAATCAAACAATAACAAATATTGGTGGGGTTGTGGGGAGAAAGGAACCCTTCTCCATCGTTGGTGGGAGTGCAGACTGGTGCAACCACTATGGAAATCAATATGGAGATACCTCAAAGAGCTAGGATTAGAGGTTCCTTTGGACCCAGCCATCTCTCTGCTGGGTATTTTTCCAAAAGAATTAAAAGAATCATGTCACAGTGATATATGTGTACCTATGTTTATAGCAGCACAGTTTGTAATAGCTAACACTTGGAAACAGCCCATTTGCCCATCAGTTGGAGACTGGATAAAGAAGATGTGGTTTTTCTGTAAAATGGAATGCTACTCAGCCATAAAGAATGAGAAATTAGAGTCATTCTTAGGAAAATGGATACATATTGAGGATATACTCCTAAGTGAAATAAATAAGTCACACATGTATAAATACCGAATGGTTTGATGCGAAAAACTATAATGGCACATAAGATCTTAATGATATAATTTACAATGTGAAATAGGAAGAAAAGGGCTAAAGGTTTAGGGGAAATAGGAAGGGTAGGGGAAAGGTAATAAGGGTAAAGAAAAAAAATATGAGAAAATGAAAAAATGGAAATAAAGTATTTGTAAATAGGGAATGGAGGAGGGGGTGAAGGGAGGGCAGGGATAAGAGGAAAAATGAGAACCAAGACCTGTCATGTAAAGGTACAAGATCCCAATGATGAATGTAACTGTACTGTATACCTAAAATGTACCAATAAACCTAACTTAGCTGTCTATAATATTCCCCCTTCTGAAGAGATACCCTAACTGCCATGAGGGGACAAGGGAAGATGACTGTTTTGGCTGCTTCTGGCTGAAGGGGGTCATAGTCATGATCAGCAGAGATATTTTCCAGAGAGTCTACTTAAAGGCCCTTGATAGACACCAGGTGTTCCTGGGTAGGTGTATAGCTTTAAGTCTGGAAGAGACAAGGCCAAAGAAGCAGTTAAGTGTGCATGGACCAAATAACAATATCAACAAGGCTATCATGAATGCAATCAACAAATGCTCCCACCAGAAAGAGACAGTAATAGCCTCCTACAAAGAGTAAGGAGAAAGTCCAGAGAATTTCAGAATCCAGCATGGTATTAACCTGTTATTTAATATCTTGAACAGCCTTCAAGATATTAGAAGAAGGATCAGGAATGTATACACAACATTCAACTTTTACAATTGTATATGTACACCCTTATACTGCTGTTAGGATGTCTAATGCCATCCGATCTTGAGGACAAACTGCCTTGTTAATTTTACTTCTTCATTTAGGAGACAGAGACCAGAAAAGACGTTGTTTAAGGCTCTTTGAGTATAGTTATCCAAGGCCTCGATGTGTGTATGACATCCTCTAATCCTAGGGAAGGGTCAAAGATATAAGTCAAATGATCGTAGCAGTGAAATACACTTGTAGACCATTGACATAGATGGGGCAAGCTTGCAGGTCTGTTGATATTTTTGACATTCCTGCCTTGTAACCACACAAATCCCAGTGTACATCTTCCTATCCATCCAGGGGCTAGACAGGGCCACAAATTGGTTCCACTGGACCCATGAGTGCCATTGGAGGTTTCCCACCTAATTCTATGGTGATTAAACCAGTCTGTTGCAAACCAATCTTCAACCTGTAAAGTTCAGGTATGTATACACTGCTAGGGGTGTCCATTCTAAGTATTTCGTAGAGTTAGGCCAATGAGAAAAGGAGTGATTTCCTTGTTCTCAATGTAAAGAGGCCTTTCTACTAATATTATATTTGGAGTCTTATATTTGGATTTAACCACATATAATTATCCCATATTTGAAAGTAACCATTTTTTTGTAGCTTTTCCCTAATATCTGAAGCTGACTGAGTAATCAACTTATCTTTAAGAATAATCTATAAATCTACTGAATCAAGATCCAGGGATATCTGTTCAATCAATGCCTCTTATAAATGATCTAAGAAGGCAGAAGGATTCTCAACTTGTCCTGATGAATAGCTGACAATTTAAAATAATTGAAGGGCTTAGTTCTCATCCTTCTTAGACCTTCAAGAATACAAGTCTGAAGATGTTTCCCATTCTAGTCTCCTGTCTGGTTGGACATCTCCAACCAGTGGAGATCTCATGTAGGGACTGCTTGGGCTCCAGTAAGAACTGGCTATTCCCCTGGCTGTCTGTCTTTTGGCCCTTTAAAAATAACAACATATTATTCATCTCCATTTTTTGTTTGCTTGTTTTTGGTACCAGGGATCTAACTCAGGAACTTGTGCTTGCAAGGCAGGTGGCAGAACCACTGAGCCAAATCCCTGGTCCTGTTACTCATCTCCAAATGCAATAGCAGCTTATAATGTTGCTTGTCTCTCTTTAGAGGTAATGTTTGATTTAAGAACAATATTACATCTTTCCATTCTAGTTCATAGGCCCGAGTAAGTCCCCTAAAAACCTTAATCTACTTATCAGGTTTGTCTGAAAACTTCCCCAGACCTTGTTTGATCTGTTTGAGGTCACTGAGAGAAAATGACACATGGACACAGGTAGCGCCAAATTCTCCAGCTACCTCCTGTAAGAGATACTGTCCTTGAGGAGCTTGAAAACAATCAGTTAGGGATGAATATGGCCCAGGCTTCAGTTAAGGTTGGTTGGAAGCCTAGTCCCTTAGAGTCTGAAGCACCAGTGAGGGGAGCCTCAGGCTCAGTAATAGTGGATGAGGCTTTGATTAAGGTTGCCTTGGAAACCTCATGGTCCTGAGGGTCCCAAGGTCAAAGGAGGCAGACCTCAGGCTAAGTAATAGTAGATGCATCTGATTGTGCCTTAAGGACTACAGATGCCTGGTTGCTCCTGGCTTACATTTACTTTTTGAACACAAGTAAGGATTATCTCTTAATGCAAAGAATGTTTGAACATAAGGTAATTCTGACCATTTCCTCTCTCTTTCTTATAGTACAATTCTAGTTGTGAAATACTATCATAACCAATATTTCCCTCTGCATTCCATTTTGCCTCTAGGGAGTAGGCAGGCTATGCAGAGCTGCAGATAAATATTAAACAGCTCTTTCTCAAGATGTGAAGATCGAACAATTTCCAGTGCTTAAGAATACATTTGAAAGGAGTAAGAGAATTCAACATTGAGTTTCTCATCTGAGACAAGTGGAAAATAGGCATCCCTTTTAATTCCTACTTGGTTTCTATATCCTCTCAAGGCACCCCTCAAGATTATCTGCTTCAGAGCAGGTGGCTGCTATCTGGAGAGCAACTAACTAGAAGATAGGGTGGGTGGGACTATAGACCCATACTGACTCACACCCCTACCTTCCCCAGCATCTCACACTCCTAACTCCAGCATGTGTTTCCAAAAGCCCAACCAAGCTACAATTGATTCCAACAATAACACTCATGTTTAAAGTTGGAAGCACGGCTAGAACAAACTAAACCAATAATCAAGAAACCTGTACAATTGCATTTCAATTCTTTGAAAGAGAACTAGGGGAAACAAATCAAAGGGCAAATTGGAAGTGGTTGGAGCACTTCCCAGCCTGCAAAGGAGATCACCTCCAGAGAGAGAGGCAAGCAATGGCTCAGAAAAATCCTGCCCTGGGCCCTAGGGTAAAGAAGTCCCAAGAAATTTGTGCTGTCTACCTAATCACTCAAGCAGTATGCTTTAGCAGTAAGACAAGACTGTTTTACTCAAAATCCATTCTAAAATTTCTGTGTCACTATATCTGTAACATGCTTATGAAACTCACAATTAAAACCTGTACCTGTCATTCAGCTATGGGCTCCACTTAAAAATTCTTAGTTGTTAGATAAGAAGGAAATGTTGAGACCGTTCAAGGTCCCTTCCTCTCTAATCTTTAGCAGAAACATACCTCCAAAAAAAGAAAGTACAAAGTGACAGAAAAAAGGTCAGAAATGAGATAAAAAAAGAAAGTCTTTTTTTCACATGTTCAAGGTGAGTTATTGAGCCAATTTGCCCATGAGTCACCATTCTCAGTCTGGAAAGGCAAGAGTGGGCAATCTCAAGAGCTAAGATTATCTCTTCGCCAGTGGAAGATCAGACCTGAAAGGAAAATGAGGCAGAGCTGGCTCAATATTCCCCTCTGGAGTGTAGAGGAAAGATCAGGCTAGACCATCCCAGTGAAACCTGTCCCCCAAGTGTTAAGAATGGCTGCTGGCCTACTGCCTTTTAACTGGTAGTTAGAGTTCTATGGTTTATTAATAGGCATGTATATTTCCTAATTATATGCTAGATTTCATTAAAAGACCCATTTTAGAGCATTCATAACTCACATTTTGGTTAGTATCAAAGTTCTCTAGGGGACATTACTTTTTCCTAGCACTGCTATAGAAAATAAAATAAACCACAACAGTCATACAGGTCAAACAGGTCAGGTAAGGAACACCAGTACATTCACCAACTAGTAAGTCCAAATGCAGCAAATATAAAACAGGAATACAAGATCCTGCCTGCAAAAATAAAATGCCCCATCAAAGAAACATAATCTTTTAATGTTCTCAATTTAAATTTATCATCATTTTAACAAAAAATAATTCATAAAAAGACAAGGCAGAAGCAACTGACAAACAAGGACAACAATTTCTGATGACTAAATGAGTCATAATCCAGAACCCATGAAACAAAAGCAAACTCTTACCTTTTTCTAGTTATCTCTCTGGGATCTTCAAATGTTATAGGGGAATAAATATAATTCCCAACCTGCTAGGTGTCAGATATGCCAAGTCCCTGTTTCCCAAAAATCAAAGAATCAATTCTAAGGTGCAAAAGAGGTAAAGAGTAGGAAAAATTTATTGAGAGAGGTAGCTCCTGAGAGATAGGAGGGGCCCTGAGAGTGTGAGAGCCCACTTCTCAAAGGAAATTTATAGAGCAAAATCATGAGATGGGTACATGTGACAAAACTATAATCAACCAATAAGATTACAAGTATAGCTGTTTAAGTAATACTGATCCAAAAGGGAAGCAGGTCATGTAGCAAGTGTACATGGAAAGAACAAGGACTTTTTCAGGAAAGGTTGGATTGTCTATCTCAATTTATTTTGGTATCCCTTGGGAAGATATGTATGCCCAGTCTTTCCATCTTTTTTTTTTTTTTTTTTTTTTTTT
>NW_022900938.1:23820210-23861527 GCF_012274545.1 Fukomys damarensis | reverse complement strand
TTTTTTTTTTTTTTTTTTTTTTTTTGGTGTTGAGTATTGAACTTAAGCCCTTGTGCTTGCAAAGCAGGCTCCAGAACCACCAAGCTAAATCCCTGGCCCTAGTCATTCCATCTTTATCTTAAGGTCTGACCTCCAATGGATGCACCTCTAGCCATAGCTGTGATATATTCTCATCCTCCACATCATTGAAGGCCTAGCCCTGTCTGACTGCCTATATTATTTCCTACCTAACTTAACTATCTATAATACCAGGAATGCAGTCTAGAAGGAAGGATTCTTTTTTGGAGTGAGGGGTGGGTACCGGGAATCAAATGTGGGCCCTTACACTTGCAAGGCAAACAGCAGAACCACTGAACTAAATCCCTGGCCCTAGAAGGAAGGATTCTGATTCCATGTGACTGACCATACCCTTAACCATACAGACTCTTTGTGGCTGGTTAAAGAACAGAGCAGAGTCTAAAGTGCAGCAACTAAGATCTCTCTTGCGCCTGAGTCTAAGAGCAGCATTGCTTTCTATGCCTATGTTAAAGCTATCTGTTGAGTCTTAATTTCAGCTATTGTGTTATTAATTTCTGGGGGTTCTACTTGATTTTTTTCTCATCTGCTTCTCTGTTGGTAGTTTAGTTCTTCCTTTTATTTTTAACATGTTAACTACATTCATTTTATATTATAGTTGAAAATTCAAAAATTTAAGCCTTTGTGCATCTTCTTTTATCTGTTTTGGTTGGCTCTTGCTTTTGATGTCTTCTTTCCTCACGACTTTTGTGATTTTTTGAGTTCTTATTTTTTCAGAATTTATCTATGTAGGACTCTTCAAAACAGAATAAAGATAAGTTCTTTAAAAAATGCATATTTGCTTCTCCAAGAACCCAAAGTTATGACAAGTCTAAACTTCAGATCAACATTGCTTTTGCTTCCCATATATTTATATCCTATATGAAGCACAGAATATTTTATTCTTATATTAGCACAGGCTACAATACAATTTCAGGCTTAAATCCCCTTGAAATAAGGGCAGGGTCTACATCACATCAGCAGCAAGCTAGTTTATAATATTGAGCCAAGCAGAGCTTTCATTAATGGCATAGATCAACTTTAAATCAGATTTCATCCTGTTTTTATAAACTATCCAGATAATGAAATTTCAGGCTGCACATCCATATGAGGCCTCACTTGGTATTGCAAACTCTCAGGAGCAACATCGCTAATTCCAACCTCACTCAATGCCGAGGTTGTAGGGCAATTCTCTGTAGGAGGGGAATATTGGCAAGTGTGGTGGGTTTTTTTAATGTCAGGGATATATTAGGTTTCTTTTTAAAAGTCCAGTTTAAGGTAGTCCTTGGGCTTTACCTTTTATGCTTCAGCCCTACAAGTCTGCAAGTCTGTGCAGCTTACCAAATTAAGCACCTTTTTCTGGGGGTGGGTACTGGGTATTGAACCCAGGGCCTTACACATGCTGGGCAAGTGCTCTACCACTGAGTTACATCCCCAGCCTTTCCCGTTTGTCCTAAGCATTCCTTATTTTCTTGCTAGCTCATTCAACAAGAACAAAGGTGTTTAATCCAGCAGTTTTAGTGGTTTTTAGTGGAAAAATCAATTGGGATACTTAGTTTGCTCTATTGTTGTTAAAGTCTTAATGCAACCTGAACATTTTTCTAGTCCGTCTACTTTTCTTAATTTCCATTAATAATGCATTGGTTCTTGCTCTTATGTTTTCTGGCTCCATCTAAAATTCTTCCAACTATATTCTTTGATTCCAATCCCTGCCTTAAACTCATTTCTTCATTTCTCGTTTCCCTAAGCAAGTCGTATCAGCTAAGACACAGAATTTACCCAAAATAGTTCAAATGAAAATACTTTCATGCAAGGAAAAATACAGAGGGGTAAGCAGTGATAAGGAAACAAAAAAGAGATGAAGAGGCATTCAGAGCCAAGCTATGGGGAGATGTTAAAGAGATAAAATAGGAAAACAGTCATTAGAAGCCAGTGGAAACTAGAGCTGTGGAAGAAGGCCCACCTGACAGAAGCCACAGTCATGGAGGATGAAGTCATTGCTGGAAATGTGGCATCTCCTAAAGGAACAAAGAATGGGAAAGAAATGTCCCAATTTACTTTCTACCCACCCTCTGATAATCTTTCCTAGACCTCTGTTAGGTCTAAGTCTTCCTTAAATAAGCATGAATTAACATCCAGAGGCATAAAATTTGGCACCAAATGGCAGGAAAACAATCTGGGGAACCAAGAGAACACATCAGCCTTCTCCAGACCACTTTAAAAGAACTACCTAAAATGTAAACCTGATCCAAACTTCCTTCTATTTCAGATTGGTCAATGAGATCACATCTCCTGTAGGACTAAATCTAAATTGAGATGTCTTCCTTTACCCTTGTATATAACTTCATTCCTGCTATTGTCTTAGCATACCGCACGTCTGAATTATCTCTAGATTCTCCACTATTCTGTATTCTCATATCTCTGTACTTTGACCATAGTCTTTCTTCTCCTGAAGGTGTCTTTCTGCCTCTTCTTTGCTTGCTTAACTTCTACTTAGTTTTCCAGAATCAAAGACTTAGCTCTTGAATCACACTCTCCTGTAAGTTTTTCTCTCAGGGTGTTTGTATCACTTCTTTATATATATCTCTATCATAATATTTATTTGAACTGAAAGCCTACCTTTCTCTCTTGAAGAGAGAGATGTGTGTTTTAGCACTTATGTACATCTGGCTCCATTCCTGGTACATGGTGGGCAATTACATATTTTTCAAATGAATAAACAAAATATTTGGAAAAATGAAAGAAAACACAGTTTGTGTAATTATAAAGCTCTCATTTTAGGTTATAGGGAAAAGTCTTTAAAGTTGAAGAGTTTTCTTTTTCACGTTCATTTCTGAGATATCTATTTATTACATAGGCAGAGAAAGATAAGGAAAAGAACACAAGCCCAATGACTTACAATTTGAATTCTTATTTTTTATTTTATTTAAGGTTAAGGAAGCAATTCAACAGGAAGAGACAAAAACTGTAGACACATAAGCACCAAACACACCCAAATCATAAAACAAACATTAATAGACATTAAAAATCAGATAAACACCAACACAATTATAATGGAGGGACTGAATATCCCATTTCCACAAATAGATCAATGAGGCAAAATCAACAAAGAAATATCAGAGTTGAATCAATCCTTCAAACAAATGGAACTGATAGATATCTGCAGTGCATTCCACCCAACAACCACAGAATACACATTCTTATCAGAAGCACATGGGACTTTCTCCAGAGCAGACCATATGCTAACCCATAAACATAAATAGATGCAAAAGAATTGAAATTATACCAAACATATTATCAGAAAAATCAATAGCAAAAAAACCCAAAGAAATTATGCAAACTCATGGAAACTAATTAATATCTCCTTAAATAATCAATGGGTCACAGAAGAAATTAAGGAAGAAATTAGTTCATAGAATCAAACAATAATGTCAGTACACATATAAGAACCGGTGGGACACAACAGCCATGAATGTCCACATCAAAAAAACAGAGTTCAAATGAATAACCTAATGATTACACCTAGAAAAAGGTCCTAGAAAAACAAGATCAATTCAAATACAAAGCCAGTACAAGGAAGGAAATTATAAAGATCAGAGAAAATATTGATGAAATTGAGACTTTAAAAAAATACAAACAATTAATGAATTATAGAGCTGGTTCTTTGAGAGAATAAACAAAATAAACAAAGTCCTACCCAATCTTACCCCCCAAAATGAAGGAAAAGACTCAAATAAATGCAATTAGAGATGAAAAAGGAAAAGTCACAAAAGACTCTGCTGAAACCCAGATTATTAACTACTTCATAAAATGGAAAATTCAGAAGAAATAGATTCCTAGATTCATAAGAACTCTCAAAAGCTGAATAAAAAAGATATTAAAGTCATGAATAATCCATATCAGGAAATAAAATTTAAGTAATTTAAAAAAGACTACCATTTAAGAAAAGATCAGGTCCTCATGGATTCACTGCTGAATCCTACAAGAATTTTAAGGAAGATCTTATACCAATACTCCTCATACTCTTCAATGAAACTGAAAGGGAAGGAGTACTCTCAAATGTCATTTCTGCAAGCTAGCATTACCCTGCTTCCAAAAACAGACAAGGACCCAACAAGAAAAGAGAACTACAGGCTAATCTCTTTAATGAACATAGAGGCTAAAATCCGCAACAAGGTATTGGCAAACAGAATGCACCAAATTATCAAAAAGATCATACCTCATGACCAGGGATGCAAAGATGTTTCAACATATTCAAATGAATGAATGTCATACACCACACAAATAAAAGGAAGAGGGAAAATCACATGATCATCTCAATTGAGGCAGAAAAAACCTTTTATAAAATCCAACATCTATTTATGATTTTTAAAAATGAAGAAAATAGGTATAGTAGGATCTTATCTCAACCTGTAAAGCATTTATGACAAACAAATGGCCAAGATCATATTAAATGGAAAGAAGCTGATAGCTGTCTCTCGGAAATCAGGTACAAGATAGGGATGGTTGTTATAGCCACTCTTGTTCAATATAGTTCTTGAAACATTAGTCAGAGCAATCAGGCAAGAGAAAGAATAAAAGGAATACCTGTAGGAATGGAAAAGCCAAATTATCATTATTTGCAGATGACATGATTCTCTACATAGAAGACCCCAAAAATTCCACCAAAAGACTAATAACCAGGTACCAGGGATCTAGCTCAGTGGTTCGGTGGCCTGCCTTGCTATAGCAAGGACCCGAGTTCAATCCCCGGTAGCAAAAGCAAAACTAAACAACAACAACAAAAAAAGACTAATAACCAAATTTAGAACTAATAACCAAATTTAGTAATATAGCAGTATACAAAATCAACACACAAAAATCATAGAATTTCCCTGAGAAAATATACTAAAGAAGTATGTTTTACAATAGCATCAAGAAAAATTAAATACTTAGGAATTGACTTAACCAAGGAACTGAAAATCTTCTACAATGGAAATTAGAGTACTCTTAAAAAGGACATCAGAAAATGTTCTTGGACAGGCATAACCAATATAGTCAAAATGGCCATACTTCTCAAACTGCCCAGAACTGATTTATAAATTTAATGCAATCCCAACCAAAATGCAAATAGCATCTGTTATGGCTCGTGTTTAGAAGTTCCCCAAAAGACTCATGATTTTTCTAGGTGGCTGACCCTAGAGTATGTGATTGATTCATGGTGGGGCTAGGCCTGAGGGCACAAGGATTAAGGGCATAAGTGCTATCTGCCCTAAGTAGTCTGGATAAGATAAAAGGGGCAGAAAAATGCTGTTAAGGTCTTTTTGTTGCTTTTGCTACCATCTGAGTGCCATGAATCATTTCTCCTTTGTGATGCCCCTCTGCGGCATGTCACCGTGCCTTGGAGCCAGCCAATTATGTACTGAAACCTCTACAAACTAAAGCTAATAAACCCTTTCCCCTTTAACTTTGGGTATGGGGATTTTGTGTTAGCAATGGGAGAAAAGTTAACTAAGACAGCATCCCTCACAAAACTAGAGAAAACAGTCCTAAAATTCATATGGAACCAAAATGACATAAAATAGCAAAAGCATTTCTAGGCAACAAGAGAGAGACAGGAGTCATAACAATCTATGACTGAAAGTCATGCTATGAAGCTACAATTATAAAAATAGCATGGTATTGCCAAAAACAGACATGTGGATCAATGGAACAAAATAAAGGATGAAGAAACAACTCCAGGCACATTAAGCTACCTGATCTTTGACAAGGAGGCCAAAAACTTATGCTGAAGGATGGTAGCTTCTTGAACAAATGGTGCTGAGAAAACTGTCTATCCATGTGCAGAAGATTGATCCTAGACCTATATCTCTCACCATGTACTAAATTAAAATAAAAATGGATCAAAGATCTAAATATTAAAACAGAAATATTCAACCTGCTGGAAGATAAAATTGGTAAAACTCTTGAAGACATAGGCATAGGCAAGGATGTCCTGAACAGAACCTCAGTTGCACAAGAAATAATACCAAGAATCAACAAATGGGACCTTATCATATGAAAAGCTTCTGCACAGCATAAGAAAAAATCAACAGAGTGAAGAGAAAACCTATAGAATCGGAAACTTTGCCAGCTATTCATCAGAAAACTAATATATAGAATATATAAAGAACTAAAAATAAATAAATATATATATAAGCCTCTCAAACAAAACACCCAATCAAAAATGGGCAACCGAAAAGAATTGTTACTTCTTAGAAGAAAAGAAGTAAAGATAACTAATAAATATATGAAAAAATGTTCTACATCTCTGCCCATTAAAGAAATGCAAATTAAAAAAACACTGAGATACTATCTGATTCCAGAAAGAATGGCTGTCATCAAGAAATCAAATAATAACAAATGTTGGCAAGGCTACAGGGGAAAAAAAGGAAACTTCTACATTGTTCGTTGGAGCATAAAATAATACAAACACTGTGGAAATCAGTATGGAGATTCATCAAAAAACAAAAAGTAGAAATTCTATTTTACTAGCTATTCCTCTCCTAGGTATTTTGGCAGAAGACTTATAGGCATCATATTACAGTGACACACGTATTCCCATGTTTATAGCAGCACAATTTACAATACCTAAATCTTGAAAGTGGCTTATATGCCCATCAATGGATATAACAGTCTATATGCCCACCAATGCATAAAGAAAATGTGGCATTTATACACTTGGTACCACTCTGCAATAAAAAAGAATAAAGTTGAGTCATTTGAAGGAAAATGGATGCATCTTGAGACCATGATGTTAAATGAAACAAAGCAGATATGCTAAATATTGTGTGGTTTCTCTTATATAAGAAATCCAAATATAAAGAGCAAAATAAAAGATACATAATAGAAGAGGGGAAAAAGAAAGTTTCCTAGAGGAGTTCTTGCTTCATTAAAGCATTGCAAGGGCTGGGGATTTAGCTCAGTGGTGCTCTGCTTGAGCACAAGGTTCTGAGTTCCACCCCTGGTACTGGGAAAGTAAATAAATAAATGAATAAATAAAACATTGTGATTTTACTTCTGCATTTGTGATGTTTGTAGTATTTGACAACTTTTTAAAGTGTATAAGTTTTAGATTTCACAAACCAGGCTTCTTTCTCTGTTCGGGATAATATAACTTTGTATTTTTGTCAAATAAATAAAACTTTGGATGTGAGGAAAGGGGACAGATCAAGAGATGGAAGAAGTGGAGAGAGAATGGACGGGAAGGTGATGAAAAAATGAATTAAGATGTGTAATGTATGTGTGCCAACTCCCAACAAGTAGTGTAAACATAATGTGCTGAAAAAGTGTACTAATAAATAAATACAAATAAACACAAACTGCCTCTTACCAAAAACTGTTTTGAGAGAAAATAAAAATGCTACTACACGGGCCGTGGTGGAGCACATCTGTAATCCCAGCACTCGGGAGGCTGAGGCAGGAGGATCACTGTGAGTTTGAGACCAGCCTGGGCTGCATAGTGAGTTCCAACTACATAGTGAGACCCTGTCTCAAAAAAAATAAAATAAAATAAACCAAAAAATAAATAAATAAAAATGCTACTACAGAGTAACAAAATATGAGAGAATTATTTCATATACCACTTAATTTATTTCTATTTAGATTCACCTCAAATGCCATATGAATCCTCAATAAGTCTTTTCTAAAATTGTTTCTTTAGCCGGGGATTTACCTCAGTGGTTCTGCTACCTGCCTCACAAGCACAAAGTCCCAACTTTGAACCCCGGTATCAAGAATAAGTAAATAAATAAAATTATGTCTTTAGACGTATATCTAACTATGTATGTCCACTAAAACGTGTCGTTTACCCTATTTTCAGGTTCACCTTCCTTAAAATTCTGCCAGTGTTGGGTCAAATATCTTTTTTTTTTTTCATTGAGTTTATTGGTATTTTTCAGGTATACAGTACAGTTACATTCATCATTGGGATCTTGTACCTTTACATGACAGATCTTGGTTCTCAGCAAATATCTTAATATACAACACATGAAACATTCTGAACACTGTCCATTTTAAGAGAAATACAAAAGTGCTGCTTTCTTCTCATTGGAATCTACAAGGCGTTAAGTAGGGGAACCCAAAGGTTAAGAAACACTACGCATCCCAGGATACCTTGCGACTATCAGCGGCCACAACTCCCAAAATGCATTGCTTGCCTTGTAGCTGGGACTTGTAGTTCTTCCATGTTGCACCAATTCCAACGGGGAAGGCGGTGGTTTCGTGCTCGGCTCCAGGATATTAGGCGTAGCTTTCCACCTTTAGCAAAGCGAAAACACTTCAGATCTCCGGGTGGGTTGGATTCTTTGTCTCATCTATCGGTTTAACAAAAGGTAAGTCAAAAGGGCTTCAGGGCCCAACCCCATATTTCGAAGAGTGACCTAGGTCTGGAGAAGCCATTTGTCCCTAAGTCCTCTCCGTAGCAGCCGCCGCCCATCCCTCTTTGTGTGCCTCGGAAGCCGCGGAGGAGCTGGTGACGACAGTTGGCTTTGGAGCTTAAACTGGGGACTTTACTGGGAGGTTGCAGGTGAGAGGACGCTTCCCCATCCCGCCACCGGACAGGTGAGTTGAGGAGGGCCTCCCCTCCAGGCCCTCCTGCCTGCTGGGCCCACGTCGGAACTGGGAGAACGGCTTGGCAGTTCCTGCTGACAGCGCCTGCCAGCCGGCTCTGCAAAGAAAAGGCGAAGGGAGCCGAGGCGGTGACTCAGTGCAGCCTGGGGCGGGGAGTCCAGTCCCTTTTCTTCTTGACCCTCGTGGGCACCTTGGGGAGCCCTAAGCCTTGTCAGGCGCCCCTGGTCCCTTTCCCCGAACGCCCTAGCCTGGACCGCGCCCGCTTGGCCGAAAGCCGGTGAGAGAAAGTTGCTGCTTTTTGCCTTGCTCCATTTTACGAAGGGAAGACCTTACTACTTGGGTTGATAGCGTCTCCGCTCACCTTGCGTGTGTTGGACAGTCGCTGATGTGGAAGGGTTGTAGCCTGGAGTTCTAGAGACTTTCTCTTCCCTGGAATTTTAAGTCCTGGAGCAAAGGCTCTGGCCTGCGGATGAGAGGGCCCGTCTGAGCTGTGGCTCAGCCCGACAAACTTTACTGTTGGTGTTTATGTAGGTTACTTTAACCTACATAAAAATTGGCATTGGCATGTGCGTTACACTTGATGCTGAACAAAAATACCGTGCCTAGCCTATGGTGCAGTTAGGTAAGGAAGATCTCAGCAGCCGATAGTGTGAAGCTTTTTACAGATGTGTAGAGGGCCGAAGAAGAAACGGCCCTCGTTTTCTTTTAGTTTGTTCAAGTGACTCAGTACTGTATCTGTACTTAAGGGTCAGCCACGCCAACTTTTCCCCGTTTTTGTATTCTTGAAAATTTAACTCACGTTAGTCTTTATGGAACATTTCAACTGAAATTTCCTTTATGCATTTATTAGTAGATAGATTTTACTTCTTAACTAAGTTAACTTTATTCAGATTTAATAATTGTGCTTTTAAAGAGATTTGCTCATGAAGTTTTTCAGAAGTTATTCTCCCAATTTCCTGACCATTTAACACTTAAGCTGTGCAGACATTGTCAGAAATTGATCATTACATAATAAATCAATAGTTTATGAGCTGGGTAGCTCGGAGGCTGAGGATGGACAGTTCCAGCTCAGTCTGAACAACTTAGCACCGCAGCCAAACCCTGCCTTTAAAAAAAGGGGGTGAGGTGGAGATGTCGCTGACCATGGGGTTCAATCCTCAGTACTGCCCCCCGCAGAAGTTAGCAATAATAATACAAAATACATAGAGAGTACCTGGTTCCTAGTTCATGCTCAGCTCCTAAGTTACTTTTTCAATTAAAAAAATTCATCACTGCTTCCTAAAACTGAAAATGAAGTATATTATGGTGCTTATAGTGATTTTTTTTGAAGCTCTGTAATTCTGTCTACCTTTCCCATTAATCATTTAGTCAGTGTCATATAATGTTAAGGTCACTATGCTGGGATGCTGTGGAGATAGCAAAAATGACTAAAGCATAGTCTGATTTAGAATAGATTACATTCTAATATAGAACCTTTTGAGAGTCTTCACAAACATTGTACTAAAAGTGCAAGATGAGGTGTTATTGCAGAGTAATAAAAGGTCTTTTGATTTGATTGTTAATGATGGTAGCTGTATTTTGCTTACCTTTACCATTTCTAATTCCATGGCACATAGAATTTGTAGGAATTTTCTGTTTGATATATTGTTTTTATAAAGTTTCTAGGAATGCGTGCAAAACTGTTAATAGTTTTGTTTGGTATTGTAGCTTAATGCCAGCTGGTATCCTCTGTTTTAAGTGCTAGCTTTTTGGGGAGTGAGGAGGGTTCCAGTGATCAAACTCCGGACCTTGTGCTTGTGAGACAGGCAGCAGAACCACTGAACTAAATCCCTGGCCCTTAAGTGCTAGCTTTGACTTCTGGCTCTCGTGTTAAATTTGGGCATGTGAACATTAAAGAACTTACTGTGTGTTAGCTCCTGTGCTCACACTGGGAAATAGTTTTTACATCAGATGTTTTCATACAGTAATTTTTCTCAGCTTAGTAGTGTGTATATGTTTTCATTATTATTTTTTTAATTTATTTTTTGAGACAAAGTCTCCTAAGTTGACCAGGAGACACCCAAACTTTTGATCTTCCTTGCCACAGCTTTCCAAGTAGCTGGGCTTACAGACATGAGCCACCACACCTGGCATGTTTCCATTATTTTAAAAGTACAATTAGTACTACCTTTAGGTAGCATCAAAATACATAACTTTTTTCTTTCTTTCTTTTTTAGTTTTATTTATTTGGGGTTTTTGGTTTTTTTTTTTTTTTTTTGAGATAGGTTCTCACTATGTAGTCCAGGCTGGCCCCGAACTCAAGGTGATCCTCTTGCTTCAGCCTCCCATGTGCTGGGAATACAGGCATAGGCCACCACCATACCCAACAGGACTGTTCTCTTCTTGAAGCACTAATTTTTTTGTGTGTGTGCTACTTGTACCCATGTAATGATGATTGTATGCTTCTTAGGGTCACAAACATGTCAGACAAAAGTGAATTAAAGGCTGAGTTGGAACGGAAGAAGCAGCGGTTGGCCCAAATCAGAGAGGAAAAAAAGAGAAAAGAAGAAGAAAGGAAGAAAAAAGAAGTATGTTTCATTATTTAAAAATAAACTCAATATGAAATAATTGGTTTATTTCAAGTACTTATGTCTTTATGTAATAATTTTAAAATAGTTAAAATCTAAAATCTATCAGTTGTGACTGCAAATACAGCACTATAAGTGAATCTTACTTTTTAGAAGCCAGATATAGAAAAATGACAAAACTGGTGACTTTATGTGTGATTTTTTTTTTTTAACTGAATAAAAGTATTTCATTTAGGATAATACTTTTCAAAGATTTCATTTCTGGATGTTCAATTTACGTATGTGATCCTCTAGGGATATTTTAAAATAAGCATCTACATTGTAATAGCTCCTAAGATGGGGCATATATCATAACTTAGTTTAGACTTTGAACTATTTGAATATTTTGCTAGCCTGATCTAATAATTTTGTCAGAATGCATAGTACTAATGGCAAACAGAAATATATATAATAGAAAATTGATTAGATTTGTACTTTGTCTTTTATCATGAGTTAGTCATTGAAATATATTTACTGAGCTATATTTATAGATCTATATTTATAGATCTGATAGTACTATAAAGGTGAACCAGGTTTTGGGGTTTTTTTTTTTCCAGTACCAGGGATCAAATTCAGGACTTTGTACTTGAAAGACAGGTGCAGCACCACTGAGCTAAATCCCCAGCCCTAACAAGGTATTTTTGATACTGATTTTGCTAAAACATTTCATCATATAGAACAAATATACATTGGCCCTGACTTGGAGATATTTTACTTGTTCCTGCATTGAAACATATTTATCCCCATGGAAAATCTTTGTTGTGGTTGCTATTTGTTTTTTTGAGATAGGGTTTCACTATGTAATCCAGGCTGGTTTTAAACTCGTCATGTAACCTAGACTGGGCCTCGAACTCCCTAGTGCTATGCACTAGTCATGCACCACCACACCTGGCTCCTATGGAAAATCTTAAAGACTGATTATGAATACTTTTCCACAGTTAAGTTTTAAATGGACAATGTGAGGTAGTTTGTCCTAACTGTGTCTTTGGTGCCAGTTAGGACTACTGGAAATCTAGAGACTAAGAGAAAAATCTATGGCAGAAAAATCAAGGCACAATTTATGCACAACACTACTATGATGGTATAATGAGGCCTATAATGGAAGAATGTGCTAGTTTATTCTGAACCTTTCTGTGATAAGGGTATAGCTCTACATTAGGTATTTGATCAAAATCTAACTGACAGAAGCATGGTTCTGGCTGGTTGAGCCTTCCTAAATAGTATCCATCGCCTTAAACATTTCAATGCTGAGAGCAAATTTGATTTTTGTTTTCCAGCAATAAGTGATCTCTAAGGGATATCTATTTCAGTATCACTATCTAATTTAAAGTTTATAAAATATTACAAGAGATAATTCAATAGTAATAAGCAGTGGGATAGTAATAGCATCAGCTTGGTAACATAGCCCCTTTTGCTATTCTGATTAAGTTACAGCAATATCAGAGAATATTACGACTAACCAGATTCACTCAGTATGTAATAGTTATCTAGTTGACATCATTTGAAGTACATATATAGAACTTTTCCCTTAAAAGCTTAGATTTTATTTGAGATGTTTTGGATGATCTAAGAGCGCTGAGGTTTATCTAGTTGATTAATTAGAAGATTTTGCCAAAACTCTACGTGGCTGAAATAAAAGTTGCTAATATTTTCATAACAAAAAAATGTTTTGTGCTCTGCAAAAGTGAATTTTAATTTTAACAAAACTCAGCTATGTATTTGTATTATTAAAATAAGACCTGACAGCTGGGCACAGTGGCATCCACAATGTAGTCCTGGCCACTTGGGAGGAGAAGGCAGCAAGTTCAGTTGAGTCCAGGATTCTGACGCTAGCCTGAGTAACAGTGAGACTGTCTGTTTCTCCACCTCTGGCTGGGCAACATCCCCAGCCCTTTTTTTATTTTTATTTTGTACATGTGCTGCCGAAGCGAGCACTTATTTTTTTATTTTTTTGAAACAAGATCTTGATAAGTTGCCTAGGCTGGACTCAAGCTTGTGATCCTCCTGCCTCAGCCTCTCAGAGATTGAATCTTAAGGATTGAAGGCATGTACCACCACACCTAGCTACCCTGTCTCTTAAATTAAGACGTAGTTTAACAATAAAAAACTTTAGATGAATTTTTCATAAATATTCTCTACCCACAGTTGCATAAATACAGTGAAGATTTTATCTACAAGTTTGAGATGTTCAAGCTTTGTCAGCAAATCATTGTCCATTTACTGAAAATGTGTTAGTTCTTAAATAACTTTACTTTTTTTCCATAGTGTTATAACATTTATTAGTAAACTTTTGTGCCACTTGGAAAGGGGGATGATTTCCACCCTTCCTGTCCATGCTCATCAGTTTTATACTGTAGAGCAGTGGTGCTGAACCCATGGCGCATGTGCCACATCCGGCTGTTTGTATCACTGAAAGCTCTATAAAGTTTGCTGTCACTGCTGTAGAAAATTCAAATCTGACTGCAATTTTGAATTTATCTGTTAGGAAAATTTTTGTGGAAATTCTTGGATTTATTTAAACATGTATCAATTTAGTACATATTACTATTAGATAACTCTTAGGAATAACTATAAAAATTATATTTCACTCAAAATGTGCAGTGTAGGCACTTTATATTTTAGCAAATAGAAATGTTTTATGCCATATGTAAACTTGAGTTTTTAACTTAAAAACTTTAGACCGATCAGAAGAAGGAAGCTGTTGCTCCTGTTCAAGAAGAATCAGATCTTGAAAAAAAAAGAAGAGAAGCTGAAGCATTGCTTCAAAGCATGGGGCTAACCCCAGAATCCCCTATTGGTAAGGATAAGGATATATCCATTTATGAGAGATAGGAATATTTCTGTTGAGCTCAGACATGTCTAAGATGAGTTGACTTCATATATTTTGCATATTTTTGTTGTTTGTGTCTTAAAACCATTAACCTTATCATTTATTTGGAATTGTACATGGTTATTTTACTTGTTCAAAAGGTATGTAAGATTATTTATATTTATTAACATATGAAACCACTGATTGACTTTTCTTACTAAATCAGAGATTTATTGAGCAAGTTTTATGTGCCATATTATGGTAAGCTCAAATATGAGTGTTTCCTAATCTTAATTATGTATTTCTTTCTGTAGGTTAGAGAGAGATATAATAACTTAATATTCAAAGGAATGGGAGTGGGAGGCAAAGCTTGTAATGTTCTACTATCAATACTAATAGAGAAATCACATGGATAGCTCATTTTGGCAATGATTTGACTTAAATCTTTTTTTGGGGGTTATTCATTTTGATACCTGCACTAGACCAAGATGCTGACATAGTGGAGTTATGGAGAACATCTAGCCACATATCGGAAAACATTTGATGCTTGCTTAAAATGGGTCTGTGCTGTAACACATAGGTCTGTGTCTGTAACAATAAATACTATTGTTACATAGTATTTATTTTAGTTTGACACAGCCTTTGTCCTTTAGGGACCAACATTTTACAGTTAGTTTGTGGGCTAATTTCATCTAGTCCAGAGGACAAATACCAGTTTTCCTCTTGTGAAGCTGCAACAGAACCGTTCTTAGAGCTGATATTTCTGAAAGATTTCAAGATGAAAAAGCTGGTAACTTTCATGGTCTACTACACTATTACTTCTTTCAGTTTATATTCCTTTTCCATACTGGTAGGAAAAGACTGAGGTATATTAATATTTTTATATCTTTAATAAGCTTATACTCTTGGTATTGCAATTTTAAAAGTAAATAAATCAGAACACTTTTTATCCTAGTAACTGAACTACTTGTTTATCAGTTGTTACTGTTAGTTTTGTATTCATTGAGTGATTTTTTTTTTAAATTCCTGAGTCACTGTCTTTTTTTCTTCTGTAAGACATCTTTATTCTTTTCTGTTCTTTTCAGGATATCAGTTTCACTGAATTCACTTGTTTATGTTTCTTAATTTATGGAACACCTCCATTGTTACTTTTTGAAAGATTGTTCTTTAGGAGTGTGTTTTGTGTGTGTGTGTGTGTGTTTTACTGGCTTTTCCCATCTCCAACTTCATTCTCCTTCTCACTCATGTATTAAATGCTCTCCTTTGCATTTTTTAACATATATGCATTCTTTAACATATATGCATTCTATCCTCTATATTGCATTTTTTCAAGATTTTATGTATCTGTGTGTATATACATTTTTTATGTCTCATTCAGTTTATTCCATGTTGCTATATACATGCCCATTTATTTCTGACTGATACATATTTTTCTATCATGTCCCATATTTTACTTAACCATTCATTCCCTCAGTACTCTGCACTTAGATTGCTTCTGTCTCTGTTTTACTGTCATAAGCAACATTACAAAGAATATATCCTTTCTTCAGAGGACTAGAAGAGTTTTTCTGGGATGTATGCCCAAAAATTGACTTGCTGTATTACTGTGTACAAGCTTACCTATGTTCTGCATACTACTTAAGAGAGGTTAACGGTTATCCTCCCACTACCACTGCATGAAACTCTTTCACCATATCCACATCATCACTGGATTATCTAGCTTTCTATTTTCTGCAAACCTGATGGCGGGTACCCAAAGTGTTTTAATATGCATTTATCTGTTACGGTGAAGTTGGCTATATCTTCATATATCTATCTATTATGATTGGATTTTTCCCTTTTTGGCATTATGTATTTGTATCCTTTTGCCTGTTTATGGTCAGCGTTCTTTATCCTAAGATTTGTACAGTTTTCTTGTATATTTTAGTGGGGTTTTTGTCTGTTTTAGTCTTTTTTAAAAGAAACTTTTTCCTATATTAGGATGTAATTATAGCCAATATTTTTTTCTTTTCTGTAGTTTTACTCTTTATATCTATAGTTTTACTGTTTACTTTTAGATATCTGGGTTATTTTTTTCAAAATAGTAAGAAGTAGGGATCCAAACAAATCTTTCTCCACATATGTAGTCAGCTAATTTTCTCACTACCATTATTAACTGTTATCTTTTCCTCCACTGATACCTGATGCCAGTCTTGTCCTACAGTATGTTTCTGTGTATTCATGGACATTCCTTACCTGTGTTTCACTATTGATCTATTTATCTAATTCTATATAATTAACCCAGTTTTATATGGCTTTATATCTTATTTTGAATATAAAAATCATCCTTTTTTTTCTAACTAACCCTAGCTTCACATTTTTTTCCTTCAAAAATGTTGCTGTACTGTGTATTGCATTTAGTTGTGTGTTTTAATTTTTCTAAGTCTAAAACATCTACACATAGTGTCTTTGCCCCATGACATCTCCTTGTTAAAGAATTTGTAAATTGGTCTGTAGAATGAATTTGCATCTGATGGCTTTTTCACATTTACCTTTTTTTCCTTTGTGCTTTGTGTTTCCTCAAAGCTGGAAATTTGATCAAAAAGCTTGATTCATCTGGGTGTGGTGGCGCACGCCTATAATCCCAGCACTCGGGAGGCTGAGGCAGGCAGATCACTGTGAATTCAAGACTAGCCTGGGCTACATAGTGAGTTCCAAGTCAGTCTCAACTGCATAGTGAGACCCTGTCTCAAAAACCAAAAAAGAAAAAAGCTTGATTCACTTCAGACTTTATATCATTGGCAAGAATATCTCATAGCGATGCACTATAGTTACATGCATACATATCAGTAGAACATTTTTTAAGTGCTCTATCACTGAGCTACAGTGCCCAACCCTTTACATTTTTTTATTAATTTTATTGGTACATTTTAAGTATACAATATGACATTCATCATTGGAAATTTGTACCTTTACATAATATATCTTGGTTATTTTTTTCCTCATTCCCCTGCCCTCCCTTCAAACGCTCTGCACCTCCCTATTTACAAAGACTGTTTCCATTTTTTCCTTTTCTCATTAATATATATTAATTCCATTTTCTTCTTTCCTTTCCCAGCCCCTCCAACTTCCCCTTCTCCTTTGGACCTTTTCTTCCTATTTCACATTATCTGTTATGGTTTTTGAGGCTTACTTACACTTTCAGTTTCTCACCAGAGAAACTATTTGGTATTTACACATGTGTGTCCTATTTATTTCACTTAAGAGTATCACTTCAATGTGCATCCATTTAGCTATAAGTGTCTCTAATTTCTCATTCTTTATGGCTGAGTAGTACTCCATTTTATTTTCTAAAATCACATTTTCTTTATCCAGTCTCTGGTTGACGGGCAGTTGGGCTGTTTCCAAGTTTTAGCTATTACAAACTGTGCTGCTATGAACATGGATGCACATATATTGCTGTGGTATGATTCTTTTAATTCTTTTGGGAAGATAGCCAGTAGGGGAACAGCTGGGTGAATGGGACCTAGTTCTGTTGAGCAATATGCAGTGACAGTAAGATTGGTTACTTGGTTATGGTTGTAACTGCCAGAGTTTCTCCATTATTGTTATCCCTGTGACTAACAAGAAATAATACCTGGGACAGAAACTTTGACTCCATGTGAATATTCATTTCATCAGCTTTTTACCTCATACTACTAACATTTGTTGATGATCTTTACATTTTTTATTTAAGAGTTGTAAAGTTGCTTTTGTTATTCCACCATTCCTTCTACATTTATTGGCTGAGGTTCTGTGAAGAAGACATTGCTTTCAATAACTGTCTACTCCATACCCTAAATACATTGCCTATTAGAAAAGTGGAGAATTATGTTTCAAACTAACTGCTGATGTCATTCTAGGGGGTGGCATATGAGCTTTTACATGTTTTGAAAGATAGATTAGCTATTATCTTAGTTAGGATTTTGGTATATATGTAAGTAAAATATGCCTAATATTTGCTCATAGCCGTGTTCACTAGTCATTATGGTTATTGTTTTAAAACAAATTGGTAACTTTCCCCTTGCTATTTTCTAGAACAGTTTTTTTTTTAAACTTGATAGAATTGAACCACAAATCTACCTCAGAATATGACTTTTTTTTTCTTCAGGACACAGGGAGCAGGGGTTATATATCATTTTACAATTTTTAATGGGTTTAGTTTACTCATATTTTTCTATTTCTTATATCAACCACCTGCCCACAATAAACAACATTTAATATCTCTCATCTCTCATGGTTTCTGCCAGTCAGGAATTTGGTAGCAGCTTAGCTGAGTGTTTCTAGTTCAGGATAATGGAAAATTATCCATTTCACCTAAATTTTCAGTTTTATTGCATAGAGCTATTCAGAAGTCCTTTTCATTTAAAATTTTCACTATATCTAGGATTATTTTCCCTTTTCCATTTAATACTTTTCTACTTATACTTTTTTCCCTCCATACTGGGGAGAAAACCCAAGGCCTTGTGCATATTAGGCAGGCAAGCTGTCAGCCAGAGCTATAGTCATCTGAAGGCTGGGCGGAACTGGAGGTCTTGGTTCGAAGATGTCTCATTCCCCTGGCTGGCAAGTTAGTGTTGGTTTTTAGTGGGAGGGCTGATTTCCTATCCATATGGGCCATGCCATAGATCTGCTTTGTATCTTTGCCCCATGCTTTCTCAGAGTGAGCAGTATGAGGAAGAAGGTCATTTAAAAACTGATCCCTTTTATCACTTAACCTTGGAAGTCTCAAAGCATCACTTCTACTGCATTCTTTTTCTTGGAAGACAGTCACTGAGTCCAGCACACAGTCACAAAGAATTTCAGGTATTCCTGAAATCACCAAAATATTTTTACAAACTCATAGTTCTGTTCATGTTTTTAGATCACCTCTTGCTTTTTCCCCTTTTTAATGCATAAATCTGATGTTGACATTCATAAATTTTCTAATGTAAAAGCACACTTACATTCTGGAAGAAACCTAACTTGATTATGAGCTGTTATATATTCTTTAGTTGCTGCACTGATTTAATAATGTTTTATTTAGTAATTCTTTGTTTACATTCATGAGAGGCAGGCTTACAGTCTCTTCTACTATATTTTGCTGGTTTTATCATAATGGCTCTACTAGTATTATTAAATGAGTTCTATGATTTTCCGCCTTCTCTTTTCTGGAAAAGTTGTATAATTTTGGAAGTATTTATTTCTTGAATATCTGTTAGAACATTCCCATAATATTATTCAGGTTCTTGTATCAGTTTTGGTATTTCATTTCTTATAGGAAAGTATCCATTTCCCATGATAAATATAAATATTATGTACTATAAGCATGTACTAATAAAAATAAAAATTAAAAACATTTTAAAGCCAGGTGTGGTAGTTCATGCCTGTAATCCCAGCATTCAGGAGGCTGAGGCAAGAGGATCACTACAAATTTGAGGCCAGTTTGGGCTACATAGTGAATTCAAGAACAACCTGAACTTCATAAGACCCTATCTCAAAAAGCAAACAAACAGGACCAGGGATTTAGCTCAGTTACACCATGCCTACCTTGCAAGTGCAAGGTCTCAAGTTTGATTCCCAGTATCAAGGGAAAAAAAAAAAAAGCAAACAAACAAAAAATTACCCATTTCAACTAAATTTTCAGTTTTATTTCATAGAGCTATTCAGAAGTCCTTTTCATTTAAAATTTTCACTATATCTAGGACTATTTTCCCTTTTCCATTTAATACTTTTCTACTTATACTTTCTTCCCTCTGTACTGGGGAGAAAACCCAGGGCCTTGTGCATATTAGGCAGGCACTGTGCCACTGCTCACACTGCTTCAAAACCACTACTCATTTTAATTCTATCTAATTTTTCTTGCCAGAAGTTTGTCTTTTTAAAAATTTAAGCTGGGCGTGATGGCGCATGCCTATAATCCCAGTACTCAGGAGGCTGAGGCAGGAGGGTCGCTGTGAGTTCAAGACCAGCCTGGGCTACGTAGTGAGTTCCAGGTCAGTCTCAACTACATAGTGAGACCCTGTCTCAAAAAAAACAAAAGATAAATAAATAAATAAATAATTTTTTAAAAACAGCTTTTTTATTTTTCTTACGTGTTTTAGTACATATATTTGCAGTGCATAATGATTATATTCGTCATGGGATACAGATAATTTCCTATAAGAAATGAAATACCAAAACTGATACAAGAACCTGAATAATCTTATGGGAATCTTCAAATTTTATTACTGCATTTCTTGTTCTCCAGGCGCTTCAGTTCTTGTAGTAAACATTCTGAATGATCTGAGTGTTACTCAAATAGATGACATTACAATCCTGATAGGAGACATAAACCAAAAGTTTTAAATTGGTATAGGCCACATTTGATTGAGAATTTGGATGTAAGTGGTACTATATTTAAGTTGCATGTTAAATTGCCAGTTTTGTGATGAAAGTCAAATGAACCTACAGAAAGTATAATTGGCCTTATCCCCCTTTTTTGTTGATGTTGATTTGTATTTCTTTAATCCTTATCATGATGAAATTCATTTCCTGTACCTGATAGAACATATAAACTGGTATTAAGTTATATATTTTTTTAAAGAAACATTGAAATACTTCAGAATAGCTCTCAAAGTTTGTGATTTTGATTGGTAAATGAATGTTATTTGTGAAATGTATTTTTTGGTATCCTGTGTCTATAGGATTTCACTGTACAGAAATGGGAAAGGAGAGACTATCAAAAGAAATGTGAGGAAAGGCTGAAAATTATAAAGGTTAAGGTATACTCAGAGAAATAGTAGGTGATTTACTGTGTCTTGCTGACAGTGAGAGAAAAGAGAATACTGAAAATGAAGGATGATGCTAGGCTGGAAAGGACAATGAGGAGATCACTCAAAAGTTTTTTTTTTTTAACCTAAGAAAGTAATATGATCAAAGCTCTTATCAGTTATATTCTTCCCTCCTTTCTTCCTTATTGAGGGCTAGGATAGACATTTTGCACGGCTATAATGTGATTAAAAAATGAATATGGGAATGAATATAGAATATAGATTCAAGTGATTTGGACTGGCTCACTTGTATGATGTTCCTTTGAGCCAGTGAAAACAATTTGCAACACTGCTTTCTAAAACTCAACTGTAATACTTAGTACTGCTGCTAAAAAAAAAGTTTGTCCATTCATTAATTCAAAAATTACTGAGCACCTTCAGCTTAGTGATGGACTTCTAAACAGCACAGACAAAAGGCTTGCTCCTTTGGAGCTTATGTATCTAATAGAGGAGACATATTATCATGGTCCTTTGATAGAGTGAGAGAGGTAACCTGAGACAGGATCTTCAGGAAGAGCTGTGAGAAGTGGACTTGTAAAGTGACACCGGAGGAGCCCCTATGCTATTGTTGAGAGGAAGAACATTCTAGGTAGACGTAATAGTGAGTAGGGAGTTTTAGTGACCCTGGCCTAGCATGGCTGGGTAGTTGTAACAAGCAGGAGGGCAGAGGGGGGATCCTTATAGGGTCTTTGATGTGATGGAAAGAGTTTTCATAGGAGGGTTTTAAGCAGAGCAGTGTTTGAGAGGGAGGGTCCATTAAACCAAAGTATTATAGAGACTACAGGCCAGCCTGTTTAATCATAATTGTAACCAGTCTTTAGTTACTACAGTTTTATAGCCTTCTCCTAGCAACTCTGATTTTTGCGAACTGACCCTGAAAAAAGTTGATTTAGGCAAAAAATAGACTGTAATAAACCATTATAAACTGATAACAAACTTATACTAGCTGAGCTAAATGTGTATTTTTATAGTCATGTAGCATTATACATGTTTATACATGCATGTTTACACATACACAGACATCAGTCCCTTAGTTTTTTGGTACCGGGGATCAAACTCAAGTCCTTGTGTTTGCGAGGCAAGCAGCAGAACCACTGAGCTAAATCCCCGGCCCTAGTTCCTTTGCTTTTTTATGCCACTTTTTTTTTCTTTTGGTCTGTGAATGTAGATATGAGAGAGAATGAAAGAAGAAAAATTAGGTTGTTGCAAACTATTAGTTTAGCATTATTACTAAATTAAACCCTGGAGAGAAATGTAGTAAAAAGCTTTTTAAAAAATGAAAATACATTTTGTGAATATGACTAGTTACTGAAAATTTTTAAAGATTTATGCTTTTTCTGTATTTGGATTAATTACTAAATGTAGAGTGGGTAAAATGATCATTTTTATCACCTATCATTTTAAAAATATACTGTAATTAATACATTTTTTAGAATAATGGTGGTACATTATTTGTAGCAAAGGTTTTTAGGGAGGTAGGAAAGCATAGTAGCCTCTTGATTAAATATCAGT
Source organism: Fukomys damarensis (assembly GCF_012274545.1). NCBI lineage: Eukaryota > Metazoa > Chordata > Mammalia > Rodentia > Bathyergidae > Fukomys > Fukomys damarensis. The sequence goes on along the minus strand of NW_022900938.1, from coordinate 23,839,148 downwards.
TTATGGGCCAGGGATTTAGCTCAGTGGTGCCATTGCTTGCCTTGCAAGCACAAGGTCCTGAGTTCATTCCACAGTACCCCCCAAAAAAATCAGTTTATGATAAATACTGTTTGACTTGAAAGATTTTAGTTATTAGTAATTAAGAGCTCACTTTCAGGGCCAGGTGTGGGAGCACGTGTCTGTAGTCCCGGCACAGGGATTGAAGCAGGAGGATCGTAAGTTCACTGCCAGCCTAGGCTACTTAGCACATTCAAGACCAGCCTATACTCTGTAGGAAGATTTTGTCTTAAAAAAATAAAAATAAAAAAGAGTAGAGAGTCAGTTCAAGGAAACAGTAAACAAATAAGTTTGTAAAAGAAGCCAAATGTCATAGCTTTATTTTAACTTTTGATACTTATTTGAAATTTTAAATGTTAAGACGTGAGAGACTATGTTTAATAAAGCAGAGTAAGCTGGTTAACATTGAGTCTCTTTGAGTCTCTTAAGAGTCTCTTTGGATTGCTAGGGAAATGCACAAAGGACCTACTATAACTTCATTAATAAGGTTATGTTGTTTAAGGCTTTAGCCTTTAACTGGTTGGGTGTTGTGTTCTTGTAGTCCCAGGTACTTAGAGGCCAAGGTGGGAGGATTAAGTGTTCAAGGCCACCTAGACAATTTAGCAAGACCCACCCCACCCTCTGCTCTCACTCCTGTCTCAAAAAAATTTTTTTTATTTTGAAAGATTAATGTGCTGAATCACATTAAAGAGAATATTTAATCTTCACTATCAGAAGGGGCTTAGGAATTGGAGAATTTAGTATTTCAAAAGAATTAACATTTAAAGCTACATCTTTCAGGATAAAAGTAAGGAACCATAAAAAATTATTTAAATAATATTCTAGGCTAGGAGCACTTATATCCACAAGGAAGCATAAATTGTGATGTGGGCTATATTTGAGTACTGGGTATAGCTAGAAGAGACCTTACAATTTGGGGTTATTCTAGGCTCGCTTCTTCCATTTCACTGTCTTCTGCCAGTGCTTCCACTCCTTATATTCATGTTCCTTGGCTATATACCTTCTCTATGGCTTTCTTCCTGGCAGAGATTTTCTTCTACTTGAAAAATAATGGGGAGTGTACGCCATCCTTACATCCAATTATATGTAGTTCACATTAGACGTGATGTAGACTTAATGCTAATTCTAAATCTAGGTGCATTCTCAGGTTCTTTACAGTTTAAAAACATTTTTATTGTTTCTTTATGAGCCAAAAGGTAGCAATGTGAATTTTTTTTTCTTTTAGCAATATGAATTTTATATCCTTGAAGACCAAGATCTTTAACTGGCAGAAAAAGTCTTCTCAATTGGCTTTTTTTTTTCCCCCCGGTACTGGGAATCAAACTTAGGGGTGCCACTGAGGCCCTCAATTGGCTTTATATCCTAAAGACTTGAAGAGTCATACTATTTCCATATTGTTTACATGATCTGTGAATGCCATGATAGCTTTTTTTTTTTCAATTCAGATTTCTCCCTTGATTCTCAAGGAAATAGGTGATGTCTTTGCACTAAACTTCTGAGAGGCTTAAATTTATTCGCATACTCATAAGTTTATGTCAGTTGCTTTATTCTGTGTCAAATATGTTTTAGGCTATTTTATACACAGTAAAGATAATCTGCTTGAATCTCTGCTCTTACTAAGCAAGTCATGACAAAAACTACTTATTAATGATTTATGTTATTTTCAAAGTACAGTGTTAGCTCAGTGGTTCCACCACCTGCCTTGAAAGTGCAAGGTCCCGAGTTTGATCCCTGGTCCCGCCCCCCCCATGAATTCCAGAAGTGAATTTTCTTAGATTTGAGAGCCTGTGATTTCAGTTTGGAGGGGTTTTCTTTCTTATTTATTTATTTATTTATTTACTTTTGGTTTTGTTTTTCTTTTACCACCTCAAATTCATGCTTTCATTTATTTTCAGAGGTGCGTTGAAGTCTGAAAATATAGGGGCTATTACCTTATTGTATAATTACTGTATTTGATTTTTTTATACTAATTGGGTAAAATGTGATTACTGAATAGCACTATCATTCCCCCCTTGGTTTTTTTCTGTGAGAATTCCCCCTTTTACAATGATAGTAATTTTCTTTTTCTAGGTTTGTCCCTTCTATGGTATACACATTATTTACTGTTGCAAGATGAAGTTGGTGAGCTAGATGATAGCTAGGAGTCTTTTAATGAAGATGGCTTTAAAGCATCAGCTGGCTTTAAACTCTTCCTTTAGCACAAACACTATAGTTCTGGGATGGAGGTTGTTTTTTATTTATTTTTTTATCTAATACAAATTTAAAGTCATGATGATTTATTTTCCCTTGTTTGGCTGAGAAACTATGATAATTTGGTACCATCACCCTTTTATTTTTTTCTGAAAATTTTATTTCAGAACTGGCTGGGTTAATGTATCTATATATGTACAATACTGTGTATCCTGTTTTCTCTAAAGAATTTGGTTAACTTTTTAAAATGCAGCCTTAAGCATATTAAACAGGAAAAGGATTCTGTAGTTCATCACAATAAGTAGGTTGATAGGAATTTCACTTTCTCTAATTTCTCTAGTTATATACTTGGAAAAATTATTTTTCTAAATATGAATATATAATTTAAAGAAAACAATTTCTTCTTTGAAAATCTTTAATATGAAGGCATTATGGTACCACACTATAATAAACATTTATATATGTTTATAGCATTCAAGTAACAATTAGATATTACTCTTTATTTCTATATCAGTTTGGACTTAGTCCAGGGGAAGCCTTACAGTGAGAGATGGATGAAAAGATGAAGAAATATAACTTTTGAGAAGATAGAAGACATTAATATTCTTTTATTTTGGATACAAGCCCTGTTTAGCTACTTTGAATCATATATATAGCACCTAGCACAGTACTATATCCACATATGAACTACATGAAACTATCTGTAGTTAACATTGTAATTTTTTCTGATTTAATCAACATTAGGAACATTGTTTTTATTATCCTTTGAAATTTGATGATAAATATAGGAAATATAAAGACAATGTAAGAATGAACCCATCTCAGGGAATAAGTATTGTACCTATAATTTTTTTCATCTACTGTTGTTGTTTACCAATGGAATTTACTATTGAGAAAATAAAAGATGAGTTTATACCTGGATTTAAGATAGAAATCATGAAACTACATATGTACATTTTGTTAGATTACCAGGCTCTTTGTTTTTATCACAGCATGTGTAAGTGTTTAATTTCTTTTTTTTTTTTCAGCTTTAATTGAGTTTATTGGTACATTTTAGGGATACAGTAGAGTTACATGTATTGTTGGGATCTTGTACCTCTACATGACAAGTCTTGATTCTCATTTTTTCCCCTTACCTCTGCCCTTGCTTCACCCCCTCTTCCCCTCCCCATCTACAAACACTTTATTTCATCTTTTCATTCTCTCACATTTTTTTCTTTTCCTTAATTTCTTAATTGATTTCAAGAGTTCAATGAGTGTAACTATTCCACACATAGAATTTTAATTTAATGCATATTTCTTTAGTTCCTATATAACTAGGAACTTAACTTCCCTTCAGAAGACTATTCAAAGAAGGGCTTTCATTTCAACATAAAATGTATTAGTTACTTAATATTGTACATTGAAAAATTATTTTAAAAAGATACTTGGGATTGGGGAAATGTATGATAAAATTTAACCAGAAGATGGCAGTGACGATCCTCCTGTACTCCCTGCTACGGTAATCAAAAAGTTTTCCAAATGTCATAGTGTGAAGTGTGCATGTTCAATGCTGTTATATGATGTTAAAAGGTGACAGTTCAGGAGAAAGCATTTGCTATTTATATACTATGAACATGTGTATTTTTCTATAAGAAGGGATTAAGAATATTTTGGGTGTCTGTATCTTTGTCTGTACACTTCAGTTTTTTCTGAATACTGGGGTAAGGAAGTTACCGTAAATCTTGCCTTGTTTAATTTGCATGCATCACTTTATGTTATGCATCATGTCTAGAAGGCATGCTGTTTTATGGCCTGTTTGCATTTTTCATCCAAATTGCTGGAAACTAATAGACATTTTAAAGGAGCCATTCCTTGCAATCATTTCTCTGAATTGCCCTTTTCGTGGTTGAGAGGGGATGAAATAATTTTCAAATCAATTTTTGGAAAAAAAATTGTTGGGCAAAAAATAACATTTAAAATCTTAGAAAACCAGTGATTAAATGACTTGAAGTATATTTCAGGGTTTTAATTCTGGCAGCAATTGTAAATAATATAATCTAGTTGTTTTTAAAATGGGAAGATAGAGGAGAAGGAATGCTCTCCTTTGAAAATTAGTGGCCACATTTGGTGATGGATGAGATGAAGATGCATCCTTCCACACTTTGCCCTTTTTAAAATAATATAAAGCCCAAATGCATTTTGCCAGAGAAATTGCATGAATCTTCAGCATGCATTGTTAACCTTGTCTTTTCCCCTTTCTTTTCTACTGTTCATTTTCATTCATGTATTTTTTATTTGCCATTATTTTTTCCTTTTTCAATTATTTCATGTTAAATTATGTTTGAAACGTCATAAGCTGAGCAACCTCTCCATGTAGTAACAGCGGATACCTGTCTATTTCACTATTTAGTCCCTCCTCCTATGTCTCCATCCTCCAAATCTGTGAGCACACCAAGTGAAGCTGGAAGCCAAGACTCTGGAGATGGTGCCGTGGGATCGAGGTACAGTAATTTTCTTGTACTATTTTAAGATAGAATGTATTCAGTTTCCAAATACTGCCAGTGCCTTAAGGAGGTTCTAAATAATTTTATTAACTTAGTCCTAAGATTTTTTGTTTTTTACCAGTACAGGGTATTGAACTCAGGAACTTGCACTTGCCAGGCAGGTATGGCATTGCTCAGTTACATCGTGGCCCCCATAGTCCTAAGATTTAAAAATGTAAACAGCATAGACATTTTTTGTTGAGGGGCCCAGGATTTAAGGAAGGAAGGAATTTTGTTTGGGTTTTTTTTTTTTTTTGGTACCAGGGAGTCGAACTCAGGTCCTTGCGCTTGCGAGGCAGGAGCAGAACCACTGAGCTAAATAAATCTCTGGCCCAGGAATTTTCTGTTGTAAATTTGGGGTGAAATTTTTAAACAATATTTTAACTATCATATATTAGTACTAAAATTAACTGATTTTATGATAACTGTTTTATATTAAAAAGAGTTATTAGTGCATTTATTTTTTTTTCTGTTTAAGCATTATATTGACTATTATGTGAATGTTGTCGTTATGAATAGTGTAAAATCTTTGTTCTCTGTCCAGTAATTAAAAATCGAAATAGTTCATTTAATAGTTAATTCTATTCTCTTAAATAGGGGGAAATAAAGGGGAAAGTAATATATAAAATATGAAGAATAAGAAAACTGGCGAGGAAATCTTGATTGAGAGTGTTTACTGCCAAGTTACGTTGAACTTGCATCTTCCTTGTAAAACTATTTCATGTTTGTTTTGGGGTCCTGCACACATGTTGGGCTTTGTTTTCAAAAGTTCAGAAAGATTTCAGTTTTCTTCCAAAGGTCATATGAGGAAAAATATTACTACATATTTCACTATGTCTCATGCATGCATGCATGCATACACAAACACATAATAGCAAGTTTTTATGTAACAGCATTATGCTTTTTTTTTTCTTTTGTACCGGGGTCAAACTCGCTCCTACCTTGTGCTTGTGAGGCAGGCGGCGGAACCACTGAGCTGAATCCCTGGCCCAGCATTATACTTTTTGACTTTTGGTGAGAGCTAAAATTAAAGTAAACACAACTAGTCAAAATCCACAGCTGACTCAAGCCCATATTTTGGGCCTGGAAGTTAAGTATCTTCCTTAGAAAAATCTCTTTAATGTGCCTTTTTAATAACAATAAATTATTATATGTTTTACTTTTTGGGGGCCTCAGTCCCTGTGAAGATGCAAATAAGTGATGACTAAATGTGAGGGCAAGAAAAAAGAAGCAAAGAGGCCGATTGACCTATAAGACAAACTTAAATCAGTTATTGAATAATCTCATTAACAATTAAAAGGCACATAATGTTTGCTAGTTTGAATTGGAGCTGTGCTTTCCAAAAGTTATAGATCTTGTAATGACTGTTTTGGGGATGATGACATAACTCTATCATTTAAGAAAAAAACCAAAACTTTCTCTTTAGAAATAATGTTATTACTTTTTAAATATTATGTATTCTGAAGACTGACCTAAATTAATTTTTAGTGCTAAATTTGTTTCAGACTTACACATTTTTTGTGCAGTTATGTCAGCATTCAGGGGTTAGGCGTATAGCCCAGAGATAGCTTGCCTTTCACATGCATGGACCTGGGTTCTGTCCCCAGCACCAGAAAAAAAAAGTCCCTACAGATGTTGGTATTCCTTTTAATACCTAATAAGCAACTGATATTTTCAAGTGAAGGTTTTTTCCTTCTACAACAAACATTATCATAGCAAAAATATTTCCCAAGATTAAAAAATTACTATATTTGTTAAATTTCTTTTTTATACTGTTATTTTTATGTAGATACTATATATAATGTGTATATTCATTTCTGATTTTGAATAGGAATAGAAAGATTATTTAAATGCACTGGAAGTAAGTTTGCTTTCAAAAGTACTGTGTAACACCTACCCCTGGTTTTTAAAATTAATATGAATTAAAACATGTCTTGAGTTTCATGGACAACCTAGAGATTATTAGAGTCCCTTTAGAATGTAAACTAGTACAGGGAACAAATAATGGTAAGAAAAATATTTGTGAATAGAACAAATATTAATCAAATTGCCAACTTTGCATTAAATACTATAGATTATCACAGAAAATATAATGTTTATGGCTCTGCTTTCATAGAACATGCATTATAGTGCTGATTATGTTATTAATTTAAGCATATTATTCTCTTTACTGAAAAGTTGTAAAGATACTATGTTAACTTATGTTACATGTATAGATTTTTTTAGCAAGAAAGCAAGTAGTTTAGTATCTTTAGAGGTGTTTGTTCTTAGAAAATGAATAGAAAATTAACTTTTTCTGAGTGTAACAGAAAAATCCTTCTTTTGAATGAGATGATCTTATATCTTTTAAATCTTTTTTAACATTTTTATTAGTACATGTTTGCAGGATATAATGATTACATTCATTGTGGGGAATTAGTGCATGTATATAACATCTTAATTCTTTTTACTTCTTCCCCCTATCTAGTTCTTAATATATATATTATCTCTGTTGAGAGCATTGACTCATTTTGAGACATAAATTTTCAGAAGGCTCAGTATATTCATTTTACACATATACAATATTAGAAAACTGTGAAATCTAAACAGTTTCCATAATTGGGAAAAATATTGTAGATTGTAATATTGATTGCAAAATAATGCATTTCTAAATACATAACATTTAAAAAGAATAGTAAGATCTGAGAAAGAAACAGAATGAACTTTAATTGTACAGGAATGATGACAATGAAAGAATAAAAACAATGAGGAGATATTGTAGGAATATGCATGAAGATGTGTAACATGTAAGCACCTGTATCCTCAACTCTTGTTAGCCAAGACAGACTAAGATTAGTACACTAAAATGTAAGAAAAGATGGATTATACATTATAAAATATGATATCTACACATTTCTGAATTCTTTATAATTGCCAAGAATTTCTATTGGAACTTGTGGTAATTTATGACTAAATATAAAAGGTCATAAGAAGAGATATTTCTCTAACTTTATATACATTAGGAAATTGCATTGCTTTAATTTCTAGTTCTTTTTTTTTTGGTACTGGGGATTGAACTTGGGTCCTTGCGCTTGCAAGGCAGGCCACCGAACCGCTGATCTAAATCCCCAGCCCCTATAGTTCATTTTTTCAATCACTTCTGTTAGCTCTAAAATTTAGGTGACAGTCAATTGAGTAATCCATGCTTGTTCTTTTCCCATTTTTGATCAATTTGTTACTAAAGTTTTGGGGTTGTATTGGAATTGTACTTTATATAACTGAAGATAATGTGTATGATCAATGAATTTTAGTACTGGCTCAATTTTGAGGTTTTAGACTGAAATGACATTCTCAACAAGGAGCTTTATGTTATAGATAATAGCTAGAGCTTTAAATAATGTAAAGGCTACTGACCAAACATTCCTTGGAGACCATCTCATAGAACTCTTTTTGGTTTAACAAAGCCTAAGCTTGTTGTTCATTGCTTAATACAAAGTAGGTCTTCTCTGTGGCTTTTTTTTTCCTTGCATATGTGCAGCCATATGTAATGTACATATGTACAAGATCTGAAATTCTAAGATCTTTTTAATATTTTTTAAATGAAGGATATCTCTAGCTCTTCCCTTCTCATTACTTTATTGATAAAATTTGTAGGCAGGTTAAGTAGACATTACTTGTATTAAAATATTGTAGCAATTAAAGTTGCATATTATAACTTCTATGAAAAACAAATATATTTGATGAAATTGGTTTTACTAAGTACAATATTATGCTTTTTATGGGAACCATGAACATTATACAATATTGCTACCTATAAGAAATGCAAATATGATAAATTGCCCTTTGTTCTAGTAATGACTAGATTTAGCTTAAGTGTAAAAGATCCTGTATAAAATATCTACCCAAGAGGAAATGCTACGACATTGCTGAATATATACATGTAGGACTGATACTGTCCCAAAATTAGGTAGAACCTTTGAACATAAAATACTCTTCTAGGGAAAAAAATCTATTTTTTTTTCCTGGAGACCAAAAATCTTCAGTTGTTTTCTATAGCAGATGACATATAAGCCTTAGGCAGTGCTTAACCCATAAATTACAGCAGGGTCACATTTTGGAAACTTTAGCTATTTTGTGTCCCAGTGGGATAGTCTTTGGTTTTCTTAACGAAAGGCTTATGTGTTGACTCATTTCCTTTACCAATATGACAATTTCCTGCACATATTTAATGCTTTGAGCAAGATTAGACTATTTTAACTGAAATGTTTTTACTAATTTTTTTTTCCATTGGGAATTCTAAAATTTTAGCTATTTTATAGCCGAGCTTATTATCCACAATTAATATATTGGTCGTTATCTGCATTAGCTGTTCTTGACCATTAATTAGTACACAATATTAGTTTCCCCTAATCTGAAAATATTAACTATTCTGTCATCTTTAACTATATTATGCTTGTTGCCACACTAGAACATTGAGTGATACCTAGTTTATGTCTCTCTTGCCCCCTCCCTCTTTCTTCTCCCTTCCTTTTTTTGTACTAACCAGAACATGTGTTTTTTAATTGTGAACAGTACTTTAGCTTTAGCTATTTGTAGAATGTATTTGCTTGACTAACTTATGGCCTTTTTTACTAATGCTTCATGGCTGTCCTACAACCAACCGTTTAGGACGCTGCATTGGGATACAGATCCATCAGTTCTTCAGCTTCACTCAGATTCCGATTTGGGGTATTGAATAGATTTATTATCTTCCCTCTTTTATAATGAATTTGATTCTTTATGAAATCGTCCTTTTTACTTGGTTTAGTTTCTAATATTGTTTATAATTAGAACAAGAGATCTGTTTTGCTGTGACACCTCATTTATCCTGTATCATTAGTGAAAGAAATATTGTATGTATGTGATTTCCTAGGCACCATAAACATACTCATTTAGGTGCCCAAATTATTTCTATTATTTCTGTATTATTTGATATAAAGTTTCCCAAGTTACACTATAATCTTCCCAGTCTTTTTCTAACATATGCTGTACATGTAATTGAAACTTCTCTGAATTATTTAATATAAGAATTAGTTTTCCTGTGTTAAAATTCATTTGAGTCAAGGAACAGAGATGTTGGTCTCTACACTATGACCCTAGGTTATTGTTTGTTTATTTATTTGCTTATTTATATATTTGTTTAGTCTAGATTCTGGTGCAAATACTAAATACTTGCTGCCTGAGTCAAATAGCTCCTTTCCTCTGACAGTTTGCAGCTTCTAAAATGTGTAGCCATAACTTTTGTATCCAAAAAGCAAGAATAAATAAGTCTTGAATTATGGCATATAAGAAAAATAAATGAGCAGTGTACACACTAATGAGAAGGCCTCACTATTGAGTATCCTGAGGCTTCTCCTTCTCCCCTTATGTTATTTACTTGTTTTCAGTAAAAGTGGCTTTTAGATAAGTGAGATATAACCTTTTACCCTCTTCCTCTTACAAAATCTTGGAATATTTTATGTGTTTTAATATTGTGGGTTTTTTATTATTGTACCATATATATGCATTCAAGTTGGCAACTTGTTCTTAATCCTGTTGGCTTGATAATTTATTCCAGATACGTAAGTGACTGGCATTTTATGTAGTTTACATCTTAAAAAATCAGAATCTAAAGTTCTTTATTTCAAATAAAGTTCTTATTTCACATATTTTTCAGAATATTCTATATTATTTGAAATACACTTAAAATTTCCATTTAATTCTTTGCTTAGGCTTTTTTTTTTTTTTTCTTTAAAGGCTAATATTCCTAAAGTAGAAAACACATTTAAATTTTCTTATGGCCCATATTGGGGATGTTAGAACAAATTAATTTTTAAAATTACTAATCCCTTACATTCTTTTATATAGGATTTGAATTTAGTTATAAATGAAATGGGAAAAATGTTTGTATATATTTGTTAAAAAGTATATTACCAGTGACATATATATTTTGGAAGTTGCAACAGTGTCTTTATTGGATAGCCTTTTTAAGTTATTACATAATTGAGAATTTTGGCAGTTTACAAGCATACTTTAGTTTATAATTTAAATATCTAATATAATAAGTAAAGCCCCCAGGTAAAAAATATATTTTTGGGGGAGTCCATTTTCCTCAGCTGAAATTCTCATCTTCCATCTATCAAAAAATAATGTTATTTCTTCCATCTTATGAAAACTGAAATAACTTTAATAGTTCCATTATATTCAGAAGATTTATTGCCTTAGTGCAGAATATCTGGATCTTAAGTTTGTCCACTGTGAATCAAGGACAGTATTGAGTTTGTAGAGATTAGACACTTAAAAGTTTTAAACATTTCACTTTGAAATTCAGATTAACAGTGGCTTCTCAGTTTCCACCACACATAAGAAATAAAGGCTCTCAACAGAAACCTAGCTTTCAGTCTTAGAGCTTACTAATGGTGAATAGAATTAAATATGGTACAAGATCCATGTATCTAAAATCTAGACTCATATCTCAGCTAAAAACAGTTCTTGTAACAACCTTATTCAGTAGTCTACTCTGAAATGTCTGTCCTCTTATTCTGTTGTGACCCACACCTTTGCTCTCAGAAATGAAATTATTTACCTTTTTAAAGTAAAAAATAAGTGCTTGCTTCAGCAGCACATATACTAAAATAAAAAATAAATACCCCAGATGAGTCAGAAATATGTTTTTGCTTGCTACCTTCTGATTCTTTTGTTAAAGCTAGCTTGTTCATCTAAAATTTCTTGAATAAAACAGGTTTAAATTACAATGTTAGATATACACGAATATTTAATTCTTAATTTTTAAAAATAACAGGATTTGACATAGTTAAATTGTATCATTTGTTGTATTGAAAAACATTTGTATTCACTTAATTTAGACGGGGACCTATTAAGCTTGGAATGGCCAAAATTACACAAGTTGATTTTCCTCCTCGAGAAATTGTCACATATACCAAGGAAACTCAGACTCCAATTATGGCTCAACCCAAAGAAGGTAACTATCCTTAATATGATTGTCACTAAGACTCCATATTAAGTAAGTGGACTCTGGGGTTTCTTTTCTTCCTTCCCACCTTCCTACCGTCCTCCCCCCCCCTCTGTTTGGGGCATATATTCTTGGAGAAATAATATAAAAATAATGCTTTATGGTTTCTATATCTTTGTTTTTAATAATTTTTAAGCCTTTACTTTTAAAAGCTAACAGTTTAAAGCTGTGTGTTTGGTTTTTTGGTTGACATAAATTTAAATCTTTCAGTCTTTATTTTGTCACTGCTATGTAATTTCTTTAGAAATGAAAAGGTTAAGAATGTTCTATTCCTGTCATTGAGTATAATTCTTCCCAGGAGAGATTGTCCTACAGAAAAGAAAGTCATGTAAATTATTTTCTGTGGAGCATAATACATTCTGATAGGCTGTCATTATTCATACTAATGAACAAATCGAGACGTAATTATTAAACTTTATCTCTTATGATCTAAGGTTTCTAACATGTAGATTATTTAGTATCCTTTAATCTGTATGTAATTAGATGAAGTGTGCCCAGACATTATATTGAATGTAAAGTCCTTTGGTTCTTTTTTTTTTTTTTGGTACTGGGGATCGAACTCAGGTCCTTGTGCTTGCTAGGCAGGTGCCGGAACCACTAAGGTAAATCCCCAGCCCTAGTCCTTTGATTCTTAAAAAAAAAAGAGTTACTGTTTTAAAATTGAGGATTAATTTTTAATTTTTTAAACCAATGAGGCTAGTGAATTTATGTCATACTTAAAAGAAGTTTACATGAGATCTCTAATATAGGTCCACAGTCTCTTTTGAGGCTACCTGTATGTTAGAATTTGGAATTTTTTTAATTTTAGAAAAGTGATTTTTGTATTACAGATTAACATTTCAGCAGCATCTCGGGCATTAGTATTTTAGCCACAAAAGATTAAAATATACTAAAGAGAAAAATAATGATTATAAATAACTTTATCTCTGATCATCTCAGGGTTTACCACCAAATGAGTTATGGATTTTAGAGCTGTTGACAATTTTGGAATTATGGATAAGGTATTATGGGCCTAAAATAAATTATCTTTTTGATAGTTTCTGCATAAGGAACTTTTTTTTTCTATTTGTCAAGGGAAATCTGTTCCTACTTATTTACAGAAAATCAAGTATAAAAATTTTTTCAAATCTTAAACTATTTACCTTTTTACCTAATAGTAGGTCATCACATAAACTTCTAACAACTTTCCTTTTTCAGTTCTCAAAAGATGGACATGAAATAAATATACATTTCCTTTTTCTTTTTTCCAAAAGGAGTTGATATTATCAGACATGCAATATCTTGAAATTTTTGAGGAAATTAGGGTAACATTTTTATCCAGAAATTTTTTATTTACCATATAAATGCTCATTTCTGAGGAAGCAATTTTTTCATTCCTACTGCTCCAGTGATTGCTAAAATAGCTTTTGTAAGTGCAAAATCCTCATCCTAAAAGGGGGAAAAAAAGCCATTGGTGATTGTTTGAGACATAAGCAAATTTTTAAAAAGGAAAAATACTGTTGAATTATTGGTATAGAAAATACTAAATCTGTAGGATTCCGTAACTTCCAGAAAGTATTTCATTAATTAGTACATTAATTTTAGTATTATGTTTTTGGAACTATATGATTAGATACATTAACTCACAGAGTAGGCAAAATAGCCAAAATGAGGGCACAATGACTCACTTATAAAATAAATTAGCCTTTTTTATCTGATAATGTGGAAATTGTATTTTTACAATTATAGCTCATCATACTTATGAAATGCATTTTAGGTGTTTGAAATGTAAAGAAATCTGAAGCTATTTCGGATAATGCCTATTAAAATATAGCTATAATTGTAGTTAAGTGAAAATGTTCATATTTTTAAATATTTTTTTCTAATTATTGTAGTATACATAATTTAGAAAGTACATAAATGAAATAAAGAGGAAATGGATGTGACACTACTATGTATTAGTGATTTATACTTTGTTTCAATAAATATATCCATTTTCTAAGAATGTACTTTTTCAGAAATTCTATATGTTTGAACATACACTTACACACATGACTTTGTCCTACTTGAAATTCGCATTTTTAATTGCTCATTTTAAGGGCTTATAAATTTTAAAATGTGAACATGTAACATTTCCTTTTAATTAATTTGACTATGTAACTGGTGCAGTATAAGACTAACATTTTTAAAAAATTTATATTTCCCATTTTTATATGTAATTTTAGAGATAAAAACCATAATTTGTTAGGTAAGCTGATGATCCACAAGTACATGATAAACTGTTCTTTTCAGCTTGAAAATATTCAGGGCAAAGCATCATTGTACTTCAGCTTCTTTGCCAAATTTTCCATAAGAATAGAGACTGTTTCTTCCTTTCTGTGATGTCTGGCTTGAATAGTATGTGGCATGCAGTAAGTACTCAAATATTTGGTGAAGAATTTAATTGCTATTACCTACTCAGGAGGATGATTTTGCCTACTTGGGATGTTTATTTTTATGCTTTTACTCTGAAAGCAGCTACTGGAAAAACATGTTCTTTTCAAGTGTTAATGCTACAATGTAACTAGTGATGTAATTTGGGTGGAAAAGAATGATTAGTCTTAATTCTTGGTTTTAATATGGTGATGTCCTGATCATCATTTGCTTTTAAGTCCAGAAATGAAACCATTATAGATTCTTCTTTATAGTCTTCATGAATTCCACATTTATATCACTATGTAGATACAAACATATACTGTGATTTTTGTGTTCTCTTTATCCCTCTGAATACTATGAGCAAAATTGAACCTGTCGGCATCTTTTAATATATTATTTCAATTATGTATTTGTAACAGTTCTCCAAACTTCATGTTTAAATTGATGACTGAAAATTATAACAGCAAAGAGTATATATCAGACATAGCATGTAGCACTTTATATTATCTGTATCACTTCTCTTACCAAAACCCCACAAATTAAGCATTGGTTCTTATTTATGCATGAAGAAGATGAACCTGAGTATGTAGTTTATCTAGGGTCACATAACTAGTAGCTGTGATCCTAAACCATGTCTGGATGATTCTAAGTTGCTCTGTCTCTCATGCTACCATGAAGCAGCAACTTTCATGCTTTCATAATAGTAAACTACAGTAAGTAGCTCAAGTTATATTATAATCCAGTGCAAACAGCTACAAAACTAACTGAAACAAAAGTTTTATAAAACAGCACTGTAATTCCTCAGATGTTGACCACAGCACACTAAATTTATTGGTTTAGACTACGCTTTGAAAAATACTTCATTAAAGGAGAACATATTGGGTTATCCTATTTATTATTGTTTCCACATCAGGATAATTAGTTGTAGTGATAGTCTCACAATATTGAATAAGCATTGGTAATCTTCCCTACTGTTTGAGTTTTTCTTACCTTAACTGGCACTTTATGCTCAACTGTACATTGCATTAATACAGTGGTTCTCAAACCCAACCTGGTTGGCTCCAATTTAAGAGCTATATAACAGAGCTAGGATTGTAGTCCTGTGGTAGATATGTGCCTAGAATGCATGAAGCCATGTGTTAGATCCAGCATCACAAAAAAATTTTAAGAAATTTTAGATTATGGAACAAATTTTAAAACTCACCATGAGAAAAAATTGGAGAAATCACAATTGGAGTATAACAGACAATAAATTTAGGTAGGAAGTATAATCAGTGAAGTAATGTGAATTACCAAATTGAAGGTAAAAATTGATCATAACTCTTTATCTATCTTCCATTTTTTAAAAATACCAAACCTCTTCTTTTAAAAGGCAGTTTTCATTCTACTTCCCCCACAACCCCATTCTGGCCATCTACTTGCTTTCACGTTTACTCTGTAAGTTGGTAGTGCTATTTCTGAGCTGAGGTGCTTTGTTGTCTTAAAGCACCTACTGTGAATGAAATTGACTAAGACCATGTGACCTCAGTCAATTTTCTTCTCCACAGGTAAACAGCTTCTGGCAAGAGTGGTGCCCACAGATAGACTCTTGGAAGTTACTTTCTCCCCTTACCTTTTAAAAGTTTTAACTCTTGAAAATGGCATTTTTTCTCATCCTTCTTCAGTATGGATTTTTGGGGGATTGTTGTTTTTAGGAAAAAAGATTTTTAAAGGAGGAAGAAATTCTAAAGGTTATTTAATGAGTAGGTTTACATCTGTGGAAAATGAAGACCTGGGAAGTTAATTAGTGAACCTGAGTCCACAATGGAAGAAAATAACAAGGCTACAACTAGCGCTTGGCAGTTGATTTCCAGTGAAGGTCTCATTTTCCTTATTCCATTTTATTTTCTTATCTGTGAAGGGGCTTTGTAACTATTGTTGGTATTTATTTATTGGCTAGGTAGTTTTCCTCAATAATGTTGATTAACATTTATAATATATAGAAAATTATTATTATGTAAATAGTTTAATCTTTTATTGCATGGTCTTATTGGAATCTATACTTTCCTAGAGTCCAAATTTGTAGGCTTTCTGGTTAATAAGTACTATTACCCTTATCTAAAATGGAATTTTTTAAATTCTAGGATCAATAATAGATTTGTTAAATTAGTTATAACCCTCAATCTGTGAGAATTACTATAAACATAACTGAAAATTATTCATTCTTAATCTGGAATTAAAAGAATATAATCAAGGTACCTAAAACTTTGACTTCAGAAAAATGTAACATTTTGGGGATTCAGCTCAGTGGTGCTGCCACCTGCCTCGCAAGCTCAAGGTCCCAAGTTCAATCCCTGGTACCAAAAAAAAAAAGTAACATTTGATGAGATCACAGAGAATAGTCTTGTGTTAAAAAGTCTATGACAACTTCCATGTTAAAGTAAATGGTAATTATTCCTTTATTTTTCTCTTGCATTCAGAAATACTTAATAGTCAACTGCATATATTTCCCTTGTTGAAGCCCCAAATAATTAAAGTAGTAACAAGTGACCTTACATCTGATTCTAGAGATTTGTTCTAAAGAAGTAAATTCCATAGATACATTGATGAAGCTTTGCCTCTTCCATATGATTTGATTTTAAGATATAAAAAGATGACATGTGGACAAATAAATTGAAATGGAGAGATTCAAAATGATGCTAATCCAGAAAAAACTTAGTTGGAAAATCATTTCTTACACTTTTAAACTAGTGTTAGAAGGCTTTATTGATGTCTTTATTGATGTCTACAAAGTTATTCATAAGTTGAATTTTTAAAGTTGAATCATATTTTGTCAACAACCAATTTCCTGATTTTTTAGAACTCCGTAGTTTTGAACCTTGAATAATTAGACTACTTTGTAAGTTACAGACTCTTCCTAAGATACTGAATTATCTTTAAAAAGGTATGCCAGTATAACAAAACAACATAAGGAATTGTTAGCCAACAAATGTACTTCCTAAACAATGCACTAATATGGGATTTGTTGTTCATTTCATATTGTGAATCATAAGTGATATAAAGTAGCAATATGTGTTTAGTAAGAATTTTCTAAGATCTTGGGTATTACCTTATAAACATAATATTTAACTCAATGTCTACTTTATGGCTTATTCTTAAATATATCTTAAATGTAATATGACATATATATGAGAAGACTTGTTCTAAAGACTTATTCCCATTTCACAGATGATTTAACTTTGATTAACCTACTTCACTGTAACAGATTATTCCAACAACTGGAATTTCACTCAGTGGTGTTATTTCTAGGTGCAGCCTAATTTACAGAACAGCTTTTCTTTCCATCTCACCAAAATACATCACAATTTTGATGTTAACTCTAAGTAAAAATTCAATGGTTCATTAAACCTATTTTTAGAATTCATTGACAAGAGATTTGTCATTTTAAAAGTAACTGCTACTTTCACCACTCTTTACTGCTCAGTTTGTAACCTTAGATTCCCTGTCAGAGAAAGCATGGAGTTAACCACTTAGCATATTGTAATGAATATTCATCAGCAAATTGATGTGGCAAGTCAGTCCCATTTTTCAGGCTGCCTGTACTGTTAACTCTTTTCTACTTTTAAATATGTTATAGATTATCATGTAACAGGGACTAGCTTAGAAAATCTTTAGAACTTATTAATATTATATTTTTTGGCCATAGCAATAATCATTTAGTAGCGTATTAGTTTATAAGAGAAGTATATTTGTTTTAGAAGAACATTTTTTTGCTAATATTGGGAACTGAACCCAGAACATTCACACTGAGCTAAATCTCCAGCCCTTCTTTGGAAGCAAGGTCTTGCTAAGTCACCATTTTTCCAGGCCACGCTTGAACTTGAGTTCCTCCAGCCTCAGCCTCCCAGAGTACTAGGAGTAAAATCAGCTTTATGACAAAAAAAAAACAAAAACTACATTTTGCAGTTTTTCAGAGGAACATATCATTTGTTTTTATGTTCCTAGAAATTTATTTAGCTTAATAATTTTTGAAGCTTGTTTTTTGAGTACCAATTACAATTTTTAAATTCAGTTTTAATCCACATATAAAAGGATATGTGCACATGGATTCTAAAATAATATTCAGAGGGTATGTATTTAAATAGTTGATACTGAACTACCACTAAAATAATTTATGTAGATACATAGGTATGGAAAGTGCTATATTGTAGAGCGATAACTGATCACTGACTAACGTACTTCATCTACATTTTAAATTTTAAAAGGAAGAGTGTCCATAAACAAGATCCTTTCTGTTAAATATGTATATTATTAGGTCACTTAGCAGTACAGCACTGACCATATGCATTATGACAGGAATTTGACAGCTGTCATTGAAAATGGTACTTAGAAGCCATATAATACAACAGAGTTGAAGGAAGAGACTAAGATGTGGGTAGGAGGCTGTAATTTATAATTCAGTGCTCAGGAATGACCTGTCCATGGTAACTCAAAAATCTCTGTCTTGGCTTTAGGACTCACTAGTGGTGAAACCCACTAGTTAACAAAATCAATTAGGAAAACTGATAGTATTAGCAGAAAATGAAACATGTATGTGTATTTTTTCCTCAGACTGAATTTTTAATTGAAGTGAATGTCCTATTCTAAAAGTCATCTTGTAGGTTCAATAAATGTAATTAAGGGCTGGGGATTTAGCTCAGTGGTGCAGCTACCTGCCTTGCAAGCACAGGATACCGAGTTCAATCCCCAGTACCAAATATATA
>NW_022900938.1:23700890-23819823 GCF_012274545.1 Fukomys damarensis | reverse complement strand
ATAATTATTTTATTACATTACACCTGCAGACAACTTTATGACAGAATTGTATCCTAATGTTTGATATGTACAGGTAGAATTGTCATCAGTTATACTGTTTTCAGATTAATAATTTGTTGTATATGAGAACTTATCAAAAAGGAGTAGAGTCTTTCTGTTTGTCTATGTGATTATTTTGCCCAAAAAAAGCTTTCATTTTTTTAAGTAGCACAAAAGCTGTAATTGGCATGCTTTGTAAGGAAGTGTCAATGTGCAAGAGAGTGGCGATCACTAAGAATTCTTTTACGTGTTCTTTCCCCTTTGCACCACCGCCTCCTCAGCAGGGTCACTGAGATCACTAGCTTTTCTTGAAATGGCCATTTTCACTGGCAGGTGCATTATACCCTGTATTTTCAGATTGTTTTTCCATTCTGAATGTTTGGCAGGTTGATTGCTCTGGCTGCATTGACGGAGAAAGGGCTGACAAATGCGGTTGGGCTGGCTGAAAAGACAGTGATTACTGTTTTCCTTTGTGGCTGATTGAGGCCCTTGAAAGGAAAAATTTTAACCTTCACCATTTGGTTCAAAGTATGAGCATATATTGAAATCATTCGTGCCATTTATCCTAGTTCTGTAAACTTGTCAGAACGTAAAAATCGCTCAATTTCAAGTAATGTGGGATTGGCATACGTCATTATCATTTTGATTAAGTTGGAGGTTGTATCATTGTGTGCATTATACAGTGTCATTTAAAGCTTTCTTTCCACAGGTACAGATATTTTTATTGCTTATACTATAGAGTTAGAAAGATTTTCATAGCTCTCTAAGCCTAACACTATGTGTGTGGGTTGGCAGCTGGTGTAGCCTACAAGCAGTATTTTGTTTGCAGGGTAAAGGCTTGTCTGTAGACCTCCTGGTGTGTGGGTAATTGCAGAGGCTCGCCATTGGGGAAAGGCACAGGATTGGAAGCAGTCAGGCGGAAGAATGTTATGCCATCCCATTGCCACCTTGTATCAGAAAGACACAATCCCAGCAGTGCCATCTGGTTGTTGCTATCTAGTCAGCTGGCCTGGCTGCTGGGACCATGACTTGGCAGCTGGTTCCCATCCTTGACCATTCTTTTGTATATGTTGTATGTGTGTGTGTTTTAGTTAATTTTGTACATGGGTCAAGGAAATGACTATTACCAACAAGTAAAGTCCTCTTATTGAATAGGCTCTTGTTACTTTGGTTGCACTCTGCAGCAGATGCCTGCTGCTATTCCTTGTAGTCAGATAACACATGGTTAGATGTTAAAAATAAGCATTTTTCTCCTAAAAACCTATCTTGGTTTATAGCAAAAGAAGGTAGGCAGGGTTATATTCCTGTAACATTTTTAAATACATGATTTTAAGTTACTCCTTATTTGGCTATGCAAGAGATTTAGTAATTTTAAAAAGTCATAAACATTGTAGTTCTCAATATATATTTTTATTAAAATTAAAGAAAACATTATTTTAAGTCCTTATTGCCACATCATACAACAGTAGATAATGAGACTTGCATTTAAAATGACAGAATTGAAAATGTGGTCTCATAGCTATTATCTTTAAAATCTGCCTCTCAAATAGCAACCTGAGAGTTAATGTAAGCTGTCTTTATGCCATATGAAGACCCATTAGACACTGATGGTTTCAGATCACAAGTAAACAGCCAGCTCTGTAGGCTATTTTAGACATTTGATTTTCTTCATTCTACAGCATTAATGTGTCAGCATGCTATATAAAACTATGCAGGAGTTGTATGTTGTTCTGTCTGGAATGATAAATGCTTGCAAGCTTTTAGAGGCTTCCATGAGGAATTCATCCTACTTGCTTATATATCTTATTCCTGCTTATGTATCCCAGAATTTGGTATGACTGTTGATGAGATGCTGCAGAGGTATGTATAAAAACCAAGAGGTTTCACCCAATTTTTTCTTTAACCTTGCTTAGTAAAACTTATATTATTTGTACTTGTTTCTGTCTTATAATAGTGATATGCTTTTTCTTTTATCTAGGGAGTTGTGATACTCTGAAATACTATTTCTCAAAAGATATCGACTATTTTAAAAATAATTTATTTAATTGTTCTGTTTTTTAGATGAAGAGGAAGAAGATGATGTAGTGACTCCTAAACCACCTATTGAACCTGAAGAAGAAAAAACTTTTAAGAAAGATGAAGAAAATGATAGTAAAGGTATCTTAAAGAATTTAACTTTAAAATTTTTTGTTAATTTCTCTTACAGTTTGTTTTATTATTTTATAATTAGAATAAAATGCCCTAAACCAGAGAGGTGAATCTAGTTAAAAAGAATGTGTGGCATTCCTTGATCCAAATTGTGATAGTGAGTTGACATGATTTGGCTGACACAAGTCATATTTCAAAAATGTTTGTTTTCCAGCTCCCCCTCATGAGCTGACTGAAGAAGAAAAACAACAAATCTTGCACTCAGAGGAATTTTTAAGTTTCTTTGACCATTCTACAAGAATTGTAGAAAGAGCTCTTTCTGAGCAAATTAATATCTTCTTTGACTACAGTGGGAGAGATTTGGAAGACAAAGAAGGGTAATGTTTAATTGCTGGGATTATAGCTTCAGCACTATTAAATTATTTTAAAATTAAGAGTGATATAAGTTATAACACAATCTTTTTGGGGTTTGGTCTTTTTCTATAGAGAGATTCAAGCAGGTGCTAAACTATCGTTAAATCGACAATTTTTTGATGAACGTTGGTCAAAGCATCGGGTTGTTAGTTGTTTGGATTGGTCGTCTCAGGTAAAATACAACAAAATTAGTTGCTATTAACTGAATTTTTAATTGTAATTAGTATAGAGTTTTATTTCAGTTAGAGGAGTTTTGTATAATCAAATCAGTGTGCATCATTTAAAATAATAGAGGATGGTTCTAATGTTGCCATATTCACTTTGTCTTAGGTACTTTGGATGAAAGAATTAGAAGTATTATTTATTTTTGAAATTCAGGACTTCATGCCAAACTTGGTTTTATTTATTTCAGTTAACTTACCAAACACTTTATAAAATTGAAACACGTTTTAATTAAATGTTTTAAACATTTTAATTAAATGTTAAAACATTTTCAATAATTAATTGTACTAATTCAAAGTTGTACTGCTGTCTTGATGAATGTAACTCTAGAGCTGTTTTTCTTGATAAAGTGTTAGACATTTATATTTTCAGAATAATCTGATAAAGACAGTCAAATTATTGACATGAAATAGCTCTTATTACATGGCCTTTCTTTTTCACTTGATTCTTACAAGCAGTATCCAGAGTTACTGGTGGCTTCCTATAATAATAATGAAGATGCTCCTCATGAGCCTGATGGTGTGGCCCTTGTATGGAATATGAAATACAAAAAAACTACCCCAGAGTATGTGTTCCACTGCCAGGTGAGATGGTCTTTTAACAGTCTTCCCCAAGTTTAAGGATTCATTAATGAATTTAGACAAGTGCCTTTTTTCTTTTCTTGTCAACATAATGATTTCATTGGATTGGCATTTACTAAACCGCTCCATATTTGCAAACAGATGTTAACAGAAAACTAAAGACTTATTAGTTCAGCATGATCTGCCTTTTGTAGCTTTTCTAACATCTCATAATGTTTAACCACACCTAAAGTCCTTTGCACTTGTGATTTTCTGTTGTGATTGATCCTATAAAAGGAATCTTTTATAAAATGTTTTTTCTTCAAGGAGTTTCTCGGGAACTTATTTGCTAAATACACAATTAGATGGTTGGCCCACTGAATTGCTTGTGTACATGGCCTGAGGAGTGGGAACTACATAATTTTAAGTCAAAACATATGGTTGAAGTAGGAAACAGATGCAGGTTTTTAAAGTGGATGTAGTACAAGGTTAGAATGTACAAGTCTTTTCTGTTGCACAAATTAAAATCTTTAATAATGTCATAATCCTGAGTAAACACCTGAATCAAAACTAGTAGGTGTTCTACTATCAGATTGCAGTCAGAGGCCAATCGCGGGGCCATTTACCTTTTAATACTATAATCTGTGAAATAATTTTTTGATATTTTGATAAATTGCTTAGATATATTTATGTAAACAGTCATTACATTTGACTATTAAGCAAAAAAATATTCTAAAGATCTATTTTTATATTTCTGAAACAAAATGAAAATATTGATGAATTTATTGACTTGTTTTATAACTTGTACTTGACAACAAAGGGAAATTTCTTCGATGCATACATTTATTTTTATAATTTGTCAGATTTTTTCCATTTAAATTTTAATTATAAAAGTCCTACTTATTTACAGTCAGCTGTGATGTCTGCTACGTTTGCGAAATTTCATCCAAATCTTGTTGTTGGTGGTACATATTCAGGCCAAATTGTGCTTTGGGATAACCGTAGCAACAAAAGAACGCCAGTCCAAAGAACGCCACTGTCAGCTGCTGCACACACAGTGAGTAAAAACGGTTATTTCCATCAGACTTCTGTGCTCCTTCCCTATTAACTACTTAGTGGTATCCGATTGGTTTCAGAATGTGCTTCTTTTGATGTGTGAATTCCTCACCATTTAGCAACCAAGAACAATGCTTTTTTTCTGTATTTTTAGGAATCCATTTATCAGAAACTCATTTTGTCTGAGACAGTCTTGTTAATCCACAGAAAAATTGCAAACTTCATATTAAAAATGCCTTCAAGTTGACTTTTTGAGATAAAACAAAATACCTATGATTAGACTAAAACTTTTGTTGTATTTTAATAAAATAATCCATAAAAACTTTCTTTAATGTCTCTAGCACCCTGTCTATTGTGTAAATGTTGTCGGAACACAAAATGCGCACAATCTGATTAGCATCTCTACTGATGGAAAAATTTGTTCATGGAGTCTGGACATGCTTTCTCATCCACAGGTAAGTTAAGCTTGGGAAACTGAAATTTTGAGGTTAATGTTATTTTCAGTGTGTTTTTACCCCAAAATATGTTATTTATAAACTACTTTAATTATTGCAACAAGTTATAAACCTAAACATGTTAAATATAGTTTTCTGTGTATATATTTTATTTCCAAACATGTTTCATTAAATAAGGTATGTTTACATAAATAGTATATTAAAATAATCATTTATAAATCAGTTAAAACTGAAGTTTTTCTATGATAACTTTGAATGCTTGCAAATACTCAATTTTTTCTTTGTAGGATAGTATGGAGTTGGTTCATAAACAGTCAAAGGCAGTAGCTGTCACATCTATGTCGTTCCCTGTTGGAGATGTCAACAACTTTGTTGTTGGGAGTGAAGAAGGTTCTGTGTACACAGCATGCCGCCACGGCAGGTAAACCAAAACTAGAATTTGCAATTATTTAAAATTCTCCTTTGAATAACTTATTGAATCAAATTGCCCCTTCTTTAAGCAGAAATCTGTCCTACAGCTACTCATTATTTGAGACAGATTGAGTTTAGGCATATAAAGTTAAAGGTTAATTTTTTTTTTTTTCTTTTGTATCGGGGACCTTGTGCTTGCAAGGCAGTTGGCACCACCACTGAGCTAAATCTCAGCCCATAAAGGTTAAATTTTAAGTACTTTGCATTCATGTGTTCTGAATTTTGTGAGTTGTTGTGTATTGTCATTTTTTGTGTACATTCACTCACAGAAATTAGTAATTAGAGCAGAACATTCAGCAGTTACAAATACAATGTGCACAATGCAGCATACTGGCCTTTAGATTTATAAATAAGATCTTTAGCCACTTTCCTATTTTCATTTATTCGGACTTTAGTTCAGCCCTCCTGATAATTGTACAGTAATGTCACGTACACATTTTAAATTGACTAGTATTTCTCCTGCTGTTCAATCTATTTTGAAATTGTCTAGCTGTACCTTATCAATTGCTTCCCTTAAAAAAAATTGTCTGTGTTTCATCTCAAATACAAATCACCTTCACTTCAAAGCTTTTGATTTAAAAGTAGCCCAGATTATTTCTCTTACATGTAGCATCCTTTTGTCTCTATTCTGCCAACTCAGATACTAGACTTTTGAGTTCTGTTGTAGACAGAATGATGTTTGTGATTCTAAAATGTATTTCCTACCTTATCAGAGTGTGATCAAGTCTGAGTGGAATAACACTAAATATAAGTTATTCTGTTGTATGTAAGTACAGAGTTAAGTTTGTTAAACGTAAGTCAAGATCTGGTATATAAACCCATAATAGAATGTGTTTATAAATAGTCTACTCATAAGAAATTTCCCTAACATTTTCACTTCTATGAAATAGCAAAGCTGGAATCAGTGAGATGTTTGAGGGACACCAAGGACCAATCACTGGCATCCACTGTCACGCAGCTGTTGGAGCAGTAGACTTCTCACATCTTTTTGTCACATCTTCATTTGACTGGACAGTAAAACTTTGGACAACTAAGGTATCTAAAATACAGATGTCTGCTCATTTGGTCAGGCTTCTGACACAAGGTGGTGCTCTTCTACCACATAGGAAAGACAGCTTTTGAATAGTTTAGAATTGTTTGTTAATGAATCAAACCTGGTAAGAAGCTACACAGCATGAGTGATGTTGTTTTCATAAAAGTGTGCTGACAAATATTGTAACTCCAGACATGATCAAAGACCAGTCTTCCCACCACTTCAGACTTTTCAAGCATAGACCTGTTTACCCTGATTGAGATGGAGAAAAAGGCCCTGAGTATCTTACGTGGTACCTAATATAATTGTCTTTCAGCCCAACACAAAAGCTGTGCATTTGCTTTTTGGAGTTTAGAAGCTTATTCAAAACTGGAGTGCCTCCTAGAGCTGAGGAGAGATGGAGAAAAGACAGAAACTGATTGATAAATCCTATGAAATAAAGCCATACATAATAAAGTTGAATCATTAAGCATTGTGAAAAGGCATGGATGAATATTTTTGTTATTCTGTAAAATTATTTATTACAGAATTATTTATTTAAGTAGTTTGGTCTTAATAGGCTCTGTTATTTGAAACACCCATTTGTAACATAAAGTGCTTCCTTACCCTCCAGCAGTTCCAATAAATTGGCTTTTTCCTGTCTGGCTGAAAGTCTCAAGACAAATCCATGTAGGGAATATTATATCCTGTAGTAGATTTTGAAGTTTCTTTGAACTCATTTTATAATAGAAGCTCAACTTTGCTGTGGAGTTTTTCTGCAGTATCACACTGTTGAGAGTAAAACTGTACACTCCATATATCAGATTCTATTTAAATTAAGTTAAATTTTTAGCTTTATTTTTTTCTGTCCAACTCCCTTATCCTAAATGTTGACTTTTTGAATAGTTAATGAGGCAATTTAAAGACCTTGTTTTGTTCTTTGAGAAAACCTACTTGTCTTAAGGGTGTCCACTATTTTAGTGATATCTTATGTATTGTGTGCTGGCCTCAAATCTGGGATGAATGCAGTGTTCACGTTATCCTATCTTGATGCTGACATTCAGTCTCCTTTTAGTCTCACATGAAATGAGTGAGAAGACTTTATTTCCCTAAGCTTGCCTTTTAAAATTGAACACTTTTACACACATGTATAAATACCAAATAGTTTCTCTGGTGTAATGGCACATAAGATACTAATGGTATAATTGGCAATGTGAAATAGGAAGAAAAGGGCTAAAGGTGTAGGGGAAGTGAGAAGGGTAGGGGAAAGGGAATAAGGGAAAAGAAAAAAAAATGAGAAAATGGAAATAAAGTCTTTGTAAATAGGGAAGGGAGGAGGGGTGAAGGGGGAGCAGGGGTAAGGCGAAAAAATGAGAACCAAGACCTGTCGTGTAAAGGTACAAGATCCCAATGATGAATGTAACTGTACTGTATACCTAAAATGTACCAATAAACTCAATGAGAAAAATAAATAAATAAATAAATAAATAAATAAAGTTGAGTACTTTTAGATTTGGCCTTAACAGACATAAAAATAGCACCCTTAAGTCTAATGAAAGGAATATCTGGAAAAGTTGCTTAACATGGTGTCCAGTATGTAAAAGAAACTTAACAATGTTCAGTTCCTCTTTCCTCTTTCTTAATGGGGTTCAGACAGAGCAAAAATATATTTACTAAATCATCCATTTCTTAGATTGTTCTTCAATTTTGTCCTTTTAATGAGATTTATACAATGGGAAAAGGTGAAGAAATTCTCACATTCATAAACAGAAGTACATAGTTTAGCTTGGAAAAAAAAATACAGAATTGGAAAGCCATATGATTTCCTAGGTGTCCAGATGTGCTCTCATTTTGAGTCTTATGTACAGTTGCAGCCCCCCTCCCACTCCATGTATATATGTTTTGGGGATATTTGTTTTTGAGGTACTGGGGATTGAACCGAAGATGCTCTGCTGCTGAGCTACATCCCCAGTCCTTCCTACTTTTTAGTTTAAGACAGAGCTTATTAAGTTGCTGTCTTTGAATTTTGCAGTCCTCCTGCCTCACCTTCCCAAGTAGCTGGGATATTAGGCATATGCCACAAGGCCTGGGTGAGACATTCTATCTTTATTAGGTTGTTGGCTAGCTTCCTGTTTGATGGTTGTAAAGATTCTTTTATCTCTTTGTACATTGATTGGTTTTAAGTCTCAAGGCTTTGAGTTGCAAACCTTCTTTTGGCTTTAAATTTGAGGTTTCCATCTTTATGTATATTAAGAACAAGATTTGAAAATGAGTTAATCTTGCCTGATCAAGCAAAGAGAATTTTATCTGTGCTAGCAGACTGGTTGATAATTGCTTTTGTGGTACCACATAGCTAGTTGATAGGTGGTTGATATTTTTGTTCTTGTATTTTGCTGTATTTCAACATAAAAGTGGCTTTTTAAGGGCCGGGGATTTGGCTCAGTGGTTCCGCTGCCTGCTCGGGAAGCACAAGATCCCTGGTACCAAAAAAAAAAGAGGTGGCCTTTTAATAAGAATGATTATCCAACCATATTTACCACAAAGTGACAAAGTTAAGATTGCTAATATAGTAATTGCTTAGAATCAGCACTTCTTGGAGTTTTGCAGTCTATATGTACTTTGAAATTTTTCTTGATCTGTAAGGTCTCAAAGCCCCTTCTTAATTTGGCAGCCTATTTTATACTAAGAGGATACTAGCATTAAAACAGGGTTAAGAGATCCTATGAGTTCTTAGAAAAACAACTGCACATATTAGATAAAATGAAAACATGCTTCAGAGTTGGGGATTCTTGGAGAAGGCTGAGTGCTGATCCAGACTCAGTCACATCTAGCAGCATTTACCTCAGTGACTTGCTACTGGCCAGTGTCCAGCCTCTTTTTTGCATATTTAGTGACTCAATTTTGTCAGCCTACTAGAGTTGATTAGACAAGGAATTGCTGAATGGGACTAACAGGCTGCTAAGACCACTGATACATTAGAGAATGTCAATTTATTAATTTACAGTGAGAAACCTAACTACTAGGAGGCCCAGATACTCCTGCTGGCCTGAGCAGCTCATTGTTTCCCTGTAGACAGCCCACATGGGAAGCCAAATTATAATCAGAAGATTACTTGGTGAACAAGGTATTAGAACAAAAGAAGTTTTATAATTTGAATATTCAGTGGCATCAGCTAAGATAGCTTGATTCGTTCATCTTCAAATAGAGATAGCCTTGTCATGGGATAGTAATTCTCACAGTCCATTGGCTGAGACCCCCCCCTCTCCTCCCCTGGACAATGCTAAATGGGTACTATCTTCGTTTTCTTTGTAAGACTGATTCTCTATATTTACTTTGCTTCTACTAGACATACTTCTCAAAAAGTGTCTTCAGTCAAGTCATATAGTAAGTTATTTTTTAACCTTGAATTACTTCTGATCCAAGTTGAGGACATAATTATTTCCTAGTTCTCTAGCAAACATCCCACTATTATATCAACATATTTCCTATAGGTACTAATTTTACTAATCTAGAACTCTCCTGTTACCCAAGCTTTGAAAAATCACCTGTATTAGTTTTCTATTATTGCTGTAACAAATGGGTGGCTAAAGCAACAGAAGTTTATTCCCTCACAATTTTGGAAGTTCGAGCTGGGGATTTAGCTCAGTGGTTCCGCTGCCTGCCTTGCAAGCATGAAGACCCGAGTTCAATCTCCGGTACCGGGGGGGAAAAAAAAATAATTTTGGAAGTTTGGAGAGAATCTATCTGTTCCATGTATCTGTCCTTTCTCCTGGTGATGGTTAGCAATCCTTGGTGTTCCTTGGCATGTGGCTGCCTGACTCCCGTCTCTGCCTGTATTATCAGATGGCATTCTGCCTGTTTGTCTCACCATGTCTCTGTATCCATAGTTTTCACTCTTAAAGACAGTAGTCATGCTAAATTTAGAGCCCACTCTAATGCAGTATGACCTCATTTTAAATTGAATTCTTACATCTGGAATCTTTCCATGTAAGGTCACATTTACAGATGAACATGAATTTTAACCAAGTATGTAACTTGAGCCCAGGAAAAAAATATTGTCCCTTGATCATACAATGTTTATTCTCACAAAAGCACCAACCACAATGAGCTATTTTTGCTTATTCAAATGCTATCTATCATCAAAGAAGCCCTTAATTTTGATTACAATTCTTTCGGCAAATATATTTTGCAAATCGTTTATGTATGAGAATTTTAGAGCTGCAGAGACCTGTAGACATTATCTAGTTCTGTGTTTCTCAGTTTTGTTCATGCATTAGAATCGCTTTAACAGGACCAAGATGTAGCTCTGTGGCACCGCGCCTACCTGGCAAGCGCAAGATCCTGAGTTCAATCTCTGTTACCAAAAAACAGACTCGCCTTGATAATTTCTAAAATTTTCTGTGCTTACCTAATACCCTAGACAGATTAATTCAGAACATCTTAGGGAGAGACCTGGGAAACAGGATATTTTTAAAAGACTTTAGGTGGTTACAATGTACAGTCAAGCTTCAGAACCACTGGTACATAGTCTTTGTTTTTTTATAAATGAGTAAGTGGAGGCCTAGAATGATGTAGTGACTTTTCCAAATCCTTAGAACTAGTTGCTAGAAGGCCTAAACAAAAGACTAAGTTCCAGGCCCCTCTTCAGGTTTTTCTTGCTGCCTGTCTGCCATTTGAGCAGAAGTGCTCTTAATGGTTAGAAAAATCATTTGTGTTTTGTGTTGGAGAGAGGATCTTACTCTGTTGCCCTGGTTAGCCTTTTACTCACAGTCCTCCTGCCTCAGCCTCTTAAGTGCTGGGGTTACAGGTGTATACCACCACACCTGGCTTAACTTTAAAAATAATTTAAATAATCAATTTAGGATTTTAATTTGCAGTGTCATATGTAAAACTAATGTATTACGCAACAGTATTTGATATTAAATACTCGTTCCTTTTTTCTCCCTGAAGGGAAAAATAAGATTAATCCTTGGATAACTATGTTTTTAAAGTAAAACTTGAAATTATAAAGAGGTCCATAGTCACATTTCTTAAAATTTGAGAATGTGTTGCTTTTTTCTTTTTTTTTTTTTAATTGCGATCTTTTACCCAGATGTAATGCATCCTATTCTTGTCTGGCTACATAATAGTCCACAGTGTAGATATATTTGACCCAACCATTTCTTGATATAGTTAGCAATCATTTTTTCTATAAATAAGTTTTTATCCAAATTGCTTATAGCTTTTTTATATTTTGTATTTTGTAAAATGAATACATACTCACCTGTCCCTGTTTCTTTTGCTTAACATTCTAAAATTCATGTTGTTGAAAGCAGCTGTAGAGTGTTCATTCTCTGTGCTAAATGCTATTCCAATTGAATTGTATAAATATACCATAATTTATCCATTCTTCTTGGTATTTAGGTTAATTCCATTTTGGGGCTTTTATAAATAGGTCTTTTAGGAGCATAGCTGTAGTAGTTGTTTTTGATGAACATAAATAGTCATTTCTGTTGGACATTTACTTAGACATGGAATTACTTGGCCATAGGATATGCCTGCATCAGCTTTGATGCTACCAAACAGTTTTCAAAGTACTGTACTAGTTTACAGTCCACCAGTTGCATTACAAGTTCCTGTAGCTCTGCATCCTTATCTGTACTTGGAATTGCCTTTTTTTTTTCATTTTAACCATTTCAGTTCATATGTGGTGATGTTCATTTGCTCTACCTTAAATTAATATGGTTAAGCACCCTCCCACCTTGAGCTTGCAGTGTTTCTCCTGCCTCAGCCTCTTGAATGCTGAGATTACAGGCATGCACCACCATGCCCAGCCCAGAACTCTTTATTTTTCAAAAGCTCTGCAAATGATTATAGTACATATTCTAAGTGGAAAACAATCACATAGGAGCAAGACCTGGCATGTTGTCATGGAGAGCAACAGGTAAATATGGTCTTTTTTTTTAAATGTTGTACCTAGGGATTGAACCCAGGACTTCAGGCTTATTAGGCAGTTTGTCTACTGAGGTGCAGCTCTGTTCCATTAATTGTCTTTTTAAAAAATTAGCTTCTATGCTTGACTCATGTTAAGTTTTGTTAAATTTTTTATTTTGACTACTAAGATGATCATAATTTTAACATTGACTATCATAACTAAAAAACTGAAAGAATTTAAAGCTTTTTATTATAGAAAATTCTAAGTAAATGGAAAAGCAGAGGGAATAGTGTGATGTAGCCACTGTACCCATTCTGCTCCTCTGTCTATCTTCCACAGTGATCAGTGCCTGGCTGGTCTTGTCTGTACCCAGGTACACATTCTCTATCTCTCTACACCCCCAGATTACTTTAAATCAACCTAGACATGTCATTTCACCTATAGGTGTTGAGTATATATCTAAGATAAAATCTACTTTTTAAAAATTACCATGTAATTTCTCTCTGCCCCAAAATGAACGGTAATTTATTAATTTCATCAAACAGCCAGTCGGTATTCAATTTAACTATTTATTTGAAGGAGGACCCAGATAAGGTCCGTAGATGGATGATTGACATATCATATAAGCCCCCTCTTTAAACAGGATCTCTCTTTTTTTTCTTGATGTTTTATTCTTGAAAAAAAAATAAATTGGTTGATCTATAAGATTTTCACTGTCTAGGTTTCATATTTTTGTTGTATCATTTATTTGTATCTCTGTATTGTTTATGCCTATAAAGATTTACATGTCCAGGGGCCGGGGATTTAGCTCAGTGGTTCCACCACCTGCCTCATA
Organism: Fukomys damarensis; assembly: GCF_012274545.1. Classification (NCBI taxonomy): domain Eukaryota; kingdom Metazoa; phylum Chordata; class Mammalia; order Rodentia; family Bathyergidae; genus Fukomys; species Fukomys damarensis. The sequence continues at coordinate 23,806,697 of NW_022900938.1, read as the reverse complement.
AGCGCAAGGTCCTGAGTCCGACCCACGGTACCAAAAAAACAAAACCAAAAAATTTACATGTCCATAAAGGGACACATCACTTGGTTATCCACTAGTTCTTATGTTGATATCTGTTCAGTCTTTTTAGTCATCTGAAGCATATTCCATTGTACATTCTCAGAAAATGTTCAGAGGTACATTTTCATGTTCATAGGAGCATATGGTTATGAAGATTAGTTTGGTTATTTGTAAAATCAACAACTTACATTTTTTTTTTTGTGAGTACCTTGTTAGTTACTCTGTTGTCTTCTAGCAAAAAGCATTGTCAGAATAACTGATGACAATCAGATTTTCTTTTCCTTACTTGGGACTTGATATTTTTTTAAAAATTTAAGTGATAAAGTGATTGTTTCTTTTTCTTTAAGTAGGCCAGTTTAATTTTATTTGCAATGATAGAAATTGAACTCAGGGCCTTGATCATGTGCTGTACCACTGAGCTATACCCCAAAACCCCTTTATTTTTCTTCAAAAAGATAGGGTGTTGCTATGTTTCCCAGGCTAGCCTCAAACTCCTGGGTTTAAGCAGTCCTCCTGCTTTAGCCTCCCAACTGATGGACTACAGGTATACACCACATCTGGCTAGGAGAGTTCTTTTGAATTATTTTTCACATTCCATATTATTGCTTTGCTTTGCTTTCTTAGGGCCTGCCTTTGTAGATGTATCTATTGATTTGTCTGTCACTTTTTTTTTTTGGTACTGGGGATCAGACTCAGGACCTTTCACTTGCAAGGCAGGCGGTGGCACCACTGAGCCGAATTCCTGGCCCCTTGTCTATCACATTTTAAAATACACCTTCTTAAACAAAAAAATAAAAAGTTTTATTGAAATAATAATTCGTATACCATAAAATTAATACTTTTAAAGTGTAGTGCATTTCATAATATGCTCACAGAAGTATGTGCTGTTATTAGTGTTTAATTTTACATTTCAAATTTAAGAAATGGTCTCCCCATAATAATTTCCCTTCCTATAGCTCCTAGGTCTCTATGGATTAGCAGTTGATAGTTTATGGATGTCTCATGAAATCATGCAATGTGTGCACTGCTTCTTTCATTTTACATAATGTTCTCAAGAGTCATCCATCTTGTAGCATGTGTCAGTACTTCATTCCTTTTGGGGCTGAATAATAGCCCAGTGTGTAGATATACCGCTTTTTGTTTATCCATTCATCAGTTGGTGAACATTTGGGCTGTTTCCACTTTCGGGCTATTACAAGTAAGGCTACTGGAAACACTTGTGTGTAGGTTTTTTGTGTGTGCCTGTGTTTTCATTTCTCTGGGGTGGAACTGTTGGGTCAAATGTTTAGCTCTAATTAGTATTTGAGGAAGTGCAAGGCTGTTCTTTAAACTAGCTGCACTATTTTATATTCTTATCAGCTAGGTATGAGAGTTCTGATTCTTGGTGATAATGATTATGTCCCCTGCCAGGTAAGTGAGAGTTCTGATTACTCATATCCTCACCTACACTTTCTGTTGTCTTTTTTTCTCAGAGGCCTAGTACTATGAAGTCCTCACTGGTTTTAATTTGTGTTCTTTTTGTTTTGTTTTTTTGGTACTGGGGATCAAACTCAGGACCTTGTGCTTGTGAGGCAGGCAGCAGAACCACTGAGCTAAATCCCCAGCCCATAATTTGTATTCTTCTCATTACTAATAATGATGAACATCTTTTTCATGTGTTTATTGGTTATTGTTAAGAGTTCTAAATGTGAGTCACTTATTAGCTATATGGCTTATAATTTTTTTCATTGTGTAGGCTTTTGTACTTTCTTGATATCATTTGAAGCACAAAAATATTTAATTCGGATAATAGACCAGTTTATCTACTTTTTCTTTTGTCCCTCTAGACTTTGGCTTTATTTCTAAGAAACTAAGAGTCTAGGTTTTAAAGATTTACTTCTGTACTTTAAGAGTTTTATTGTTTGGCCCAGTATCATTTGTTGAAATGATTTTTTTCCTTGTGACACCACAAAAAACTTACTATGGGATTTGACCAAGATCTTTTTCTGTTATTTATTATTTACTAGTGAAATACAATGTTCTGCAGTTTTAGGAGGGAAAGAATGAGCAAGAATTGCTTCCTTGGTCTAAGTTAAAAATTTATTTTCTGTTTTTAAAAAGTGGATACATCCAAACGTGTTTATATGGTACCTTCTGAAATGTGCCTTTCTGTTCCTTTCCATTTTTATCTGAACCTTCTCTTCCTTTGTCCCTTTTAATCTGTATTTCATAACTCGAGCTATGTCTCTTTAGTGAACTTTTACTTTGGAAGGGAGCTTTGGTTTGTTAGTTTTGAGCGTGAGTGGGGCCCAGAATGCACCATCAGACCTTACTTACATTATGCTGTAGTCTGCTCGCATTTATTTAGCAATGGGATGATGCCAGCTCCTTCCTAGTTTCTACTGTTCTCAGACTGGCTCACCATGCTGCCCCAAGCATGTGCTGTCTACAGTTTTTCTGTGTTCTGGCTATCACTCTCTCGGGCCTGCCCCTACTTCTTCTACACAGATGCTACTACCATTCAGGTCTGGTTTTGCCAAAAATTTGTTTCCCCCTGCTTATGCTTGGGCTTCATCTCCTGATTTTGCTGTAGACATTGTAAATCATTGGTTTTGCCATCCTCGTTGTGTTACCTGGCTTCATAGGGAGATTTAGGAGAGATTCTGAAAGTACACTGTCACTGTGTGCATTGTCCTAAAATTCTCTCACTGACAAATGTCTTAAAGGATGGTCTGTGATCTTTTCAAACAGTATGACATCTACAAGTTAAAGATTAAATGCAGCCCAAGTAGCTGATTCTTAGTTTAATGTCAAATAGCTTTACAGGGAAACAAATTACAGCAACTGCAGACTAAGATAAATATCATAAAATGTACACCTGTTGAATGTCTGTCATTTCTTCGGTGATACATAGTTTAATCATTTGTGTGTATGTTGCATCCTGTTTTGACTGTATTAAGAATCAGCTTTTCCCTTTCAGAATAACAAACCTCTGTATTCATTTGAAGATAATTCAGACTATGTTTATGATGTTATGTGGTCACCCACCCACCCAGCCTTGTTTGCCTGTGTGGATGGCATGGGGAGACTGGATTTATGGAATCTCAATAATGACACAGAGGTGAGTGGGAAAATAACAAAAATTGCACTGAAAAATAGAAAATTGGAGATTTATTGAATAATTTGTGAAATTCCTTTTATCCTAAGGAATGTAAAAGCACTCTATGATTGTAGCTTCATCACAAAGAAACCCAATAAGCTTTGTACCCTAAATAACAAATAGCATGCTGTGCAGAACTGAAGGGAGAAATAACGTTGTCGTGAGTACTGGGGCATTTCCTCTTACTTCTGAAAAGCAGTAGTGTCTCTGATGTCCTGGCAAAGTCTCGTTCATAAGGCAGCTGGAATATTTTCATTCATAGGCTAGAAAGCAGATAGTTTGATTCTCAAAGCATGTTAACCTTAATTCCGAATTTCTGAATTACCTCTTAGCCTTGATAGAATTGTGTATCATCCATAAGTATTAGTCTTAGCCTGACTTGTTTGAATGAAGAAAAATGTATTTTGATCTTTTCCAGGAAGGATGGAGATCAGCATTACTGGCCATATAAAAAGAATACAGAAACCATCCAGTTTCAATGGCTATATTAAAATCACTCATTAATTAAATAACATTTAATTTCACCTATCAGTTATTTTTAGCCATGTTTTTACTAGCCTAGAGAGGCTTATATTCTTAGATTTCAGTTTTGCTGTTGGTTAATAGAAGCAATGTTACCAGTTTCATCAGTAATAGTTGTTGAAGAAAAGGTCACTTGGTGCTTTCTCTCACATTTCGTATTTCTGGTGGCATCTTTCCTAATCCCTTTAGGTAAAATAGTTGGTTATACAAGGCCAGGGAGGTTGTATGATACAAGTGTAGGAATTTTAACATACCATGAACTTGTCTAGTAGTTTAGAAAGAAACATTCAGGTACTGCTAGGAAAAGGTATTAAGTCATAGTCAGGTGACTGGGTTTGGTTTTACATTTTTGAGTTACCCAGAACGGTGCCAGTTCTTAGTTTTGATTTTGGTACCAGAGATCTTTGGTTATAATTAAATGTAGATCTTTAATAGTTAACTCAATATTTCAAAATATATCAATATATCAAAATGTTTTTTTGTAACAATTTTGGGCTGATCATTAAAGATCAGTGTTAATCAAAAGGGTCATTTTGGTCAGATTTCAAAACTTTTTAAACATTTCATTGTGCATTTCAGCCTGAATCAGATGTTGAAGATTGACTTCATACATGGCGCAGAAATCTTTGCTCATTGTGAGAGTGGAACAGTGAAATTCCAAGGGGCGGGTGCTGTCGTGTTGGTGCCATCATTCTGCTTCCCTCAAGCAGTTCACAGGAGTAAGGGGCTTTGTAAAGACCTGTTGTGCACCTTACTAGAAACTGTGGACCTAATACAGGTTTTAGCTGTCAGAGAAGCAGGCTACAGAAATAATTCCTGTCCTCTTAAATTGAGCCATGATCTCTTTATGAGCACTTCTGAAATGTTTTCATTGTAAGTGGGTTTTGGCCATATATTTTCAAACAACTTTGACTACTTAAGTTAAAACAACAACAGAAATCCTTTATTAAAAAGAAGATCTTTCAAAATGATATATTCAGTCATGTGAGAATTTCTTATATAAGGACTTGTTATTTTTCCCAAATCATTTTCAAGGATTGACTATAATGTCATTCATAATATATTGCCATACAGGAAGAAACTTGGGGAAATTCTTGATCTATTTTCATCTGTCTTTTTAAAACATGCCAGATTAAAAGAAGAATTACTGTTTTACATGTGTATAGAAATTTTGATGAAACTTTTAACACTGCACTATATTTTAAATGACTTTAGGTACCAACTGCCAGCATTTCTGTGGAGGGTAATCCTGCTCTTAATCGTGTTAGATGGACCCATTCTGGAAGAGAGATTGCCGTGGGTGATTCTGAAGGACAGATTGTTATATACGATGTGGGAGAAGTATGGGACTTTCTGTCTGCAATTTTGATACATATGTTTAGTGACATTGTAGTGAAGCTATCTTAGTGGCTAAACCTTGTCTTCATGGTTCATGAATTGTATAAACCATATGGTTGTATACGTTGCACCACAGAAGCAACTCTTGAAATTAATTTCCTTTCAAAACTGGATGTTCTGTGTCCCCGTGTAACAGATCTTGAGAGCAATACAATATGTTGGAAGGACCCTGTTGCTTGAAGCATATGTTGCTAAAAATTAGAAATTCTTCAGGCAAAAGAAATGTGGAGTTATAAATGGACATTGGTGTTCTACAGAATTGATAGAGATAAGATTTTATGTTTCTGCATCCTTAGATTTGTTTCACCAGAGAGTAGAAACCAAAAGAGCTGTCTTTTGCGTTATCTGATGACAGTGGGAAGTATGAACTTTGAACCTTGATGCAAAGCCATTATAACTGGATTCGACAGGATGAGTTGCAGCTCTTTCAGCTTTAGTGTTCCGCTCGGCAGTACACACTGTTTGGGATTGATCCCTGGCTGGTGCCTTAATTAATCACTTTTTCTTCTGCCATGGTCATGATTCCACATCCTGCCTAGATGGCCTCTAGCAATTGCAACTGGAGGGAGGTAGACTGAATCATTTTAGAAGAGCCAGTTGAACTATCTGTACTGTCAAATATCTACTGGCAGCATGTGGCTATGAATAATTAATGTGGCTAGTACAACTGAAGAACTGAATTTTTAATTTTAATTAAGTATAAACAGTCACATATGGCTAGCAGCTACTCTACTGGGTAGTACAGACTTAGAAGCAAGTATGTACATTTGCCACAGTGAGTGCTTTGTGCCCTATCGTGGCAGTGTCAGTCATATTATAATTCAGTTATCAGAAGCCTTCATAATTGGACTGCCTCTGTGAAGGAGAAGCACCACAAGCTTTTCTGTCCCTTCTGCCTCTGATATATCAACACTAAATGGTAAGCATAACATAGCTTCTGGAAGAAACTAGGGTATCAAGAAACACTGTGCTCCGAACAAGAATAAATACATCTAAGAATCAAGCTCTTACAGACCATGTTTCCAAACTACTTCATAATAGGGATGACACAAAACTGAAGTTAAATTTTTAAAGGAATTCCTCTCCACCGGCAAAATCCTTAAGATGGTGCATAGGAGTTCCATTTACAAAGCATCATGTTATTTTCTCTTGCACTGATGATGATAATAGCAAAGTCATTTTTAGGGCTGTCACAACATACTTCAGAAAAACCCTCTTTTGTTTTGAAATGTTATAAATCATTGTTATAGTCACTGTCATTGTGTAAAGGACATTCAGGTCAATTATCACTTTTTAGTGGAAAAATTATTTGAAAACAAAACTGAATAGTAGTAGATAAGATGATCTTTTATTTCAGAGTACATAAAACATTGTCTTTCTTTTAACAGCAGATTGCGGTTCCCCGCAATGATGAATGGGCACGATTTGGCCGAACACTTGCAGAAATTAATGCAAACCGAGCTGATGCAGAGGAGGAAGCAGCTACCCGAATACCTGCTTAGGTCTTGGAAAGGGGGATGTAGTCTTAGTGGATTTATGGAAAACACTTAAGTAGATTCTAAGACTATTTGCATGTTTCTGTCTGAATGATGATTAAAAGAAAATTTCATGGATTATTCTGTGGATTTAATGCAGCAAGCAAAGCTTACAATGTCTTTTTTTATATAATACACATTTTGTTTTGGATTCGTGTCATTTTTAATACAGCTGACTTTACAGAATGCAGCTTTTTCTGAATTCTAATGCACAGGTGTATATTTAGTAATCTTTTGAATTCTTTTCAATTTACAACACTATATACAGTTATTTCAAAAGCACAGATTAAATAAATCCTACATATTTTTAAATAATCCCAATTCCTGTTACCCTGATAATGTTTTAACCATAATGTGTAGGAACATTTTTCATCACAGCATGTAGACATTTATCCAAGTTCTAGTCTAACATCCTTTTTCTTCTTTGTAGTTCATGTAGTCATTATCTAAAAATAAAAACAAATATGTTAACTTTTCAATGTTCATTTTTACTCCTTGCAATTTGAATTTTCCATCTTTTTTATAAAACGTCTTTTATTATTGTCCTTCCTAAGCCCTGTTGTGAGCAGCTACTATGAATCCTGAAAAGCTTTGTGCCTTATATATACCATCCAGGCATACTGCAGATTTCCCTATGCATTATGAGCTGATGTTTGGATGATCTGTCAGTGAAGTGTCCCCATGTTAACTTTTGCTGGACCACCTTATTTTCTTGCTATCCATATTGAAAGGATACATGGAAAGCTCTTGATAGTTTCACTGATTGAGACTACTATGCATGTGAGCTAGCTCTCTGAGAGTAAAGTCTCCTTTGAGACAAAATGATTTCATGGTTGCAGTAGTGATAAAGGCAAAGTGCTAAAATGACCTATGCTTTGGCATTTATAAGCTCCACACCTTGAGAGCTGTTACCCTACCTTTCTCTACAAGTCTGAAATGTAGGTGATGAATACCTAGCAACTAGTGTTGAAATCAACCAATTCTAAAGCTAGAGAAATGTATTTTGATCAGATCTTGGTTTGTAGCCATTTTAAACTTTCCATCTCCTTGGTTGTGACCTTTTTTCCATCTAAAGCTTGTCTTTTATTCAAAAGAACTTGAACTAGGAAGGAAGATTAGAAATCAGAATTTAAACATTTTAATTCTCATAAAGATTTACTGAGAGAGAATTCTAAATAACAGAACTTAACTATGAGTGTTCTACAACACAAAGAATAGTTGAACTAGAATAGTAGATCCTCAGTTCTAGTTCTAGCTCTGGCACTTATAAGAAGTTGGATTTTGGCCAAGCCTGTGCCTCATTCTTTTATCAAGGAATTAAAGTACAAATTAGGCGATTCTGAATTTCCTTCCAGCTCTAAAATTATTAATTGTCTTAGTTACGCCAGGCACTTTCCATGTTTGTATATTTAATTTTCCTAAATTGACCCCATTATTTGCCAAAGATGACATCTCAATTATTTCATGGCAACAGTGTCTTTTAAAAGTTGTTTCAGCAAGGTCACACTGTGTAGAAAAATTCATGTAGTCATTGTAATAGCTAATATATTTCTGCCCTCAGTTTGTAAGAATGACTAGAAAAGGAGAAAACATAGCTAAAACACAATTTTAAATAAGGTTGAAAATTAAGAGATGTGACAAACCAGATGCTCACAGGACTCAAATTGTTCATTTATTTTAAAAAAAATACAATTGGTAAACTTGAAAAATACTACTAAAGAATTTTTGCTTTGGAGGAACTCTTCCTTCCTCCCTAAACCTTATGTAGACCTTTGCTCATGCAATTTTAATACACTTTTTTAGACACACATGAATTTACTGTAAGGAATTAGCTCTAAAGGTAACTCTAATAGAAAGTACTATACTGAGACATAATTGACATAGAATCTAACAAAATTAAGTTGACTGGAAGTATATCAGCTCTTCGTACTTTTAGAAATGAAAGACATGAATTTTGAAAGAATAGTTATAGACATTGTAAACTCGTTAGTCACTTTTACTTTTTTTGAGCAGAAAAGAAGTAATAGCTCCCTGGCTAATTTTGTTCTGTTTTGTTTCCTATTTTTTGAATGGGAAGTTAATATTTTTACCATTATTTGTGTTGAAGGATACTTAGTTTTGCAGGCAGTAAATAACTTGCAGTAGTAAATCTCTGAGGTCATTTTTGGCTATCATTTAAATCAAATATTGAAAAATAGCTTTCTTCCTCTTATAGATACAGTACCTTTACAGTGTTTGGAAAATCTCATCTTAAATATGGCTGCAATAATGCTGAGATATTGCACTGTGAAGGAATGGTTGACTTAAAGGAATAGGATAAGGAAATTAAGTACTTTCAAGGATGACTGATCCTAGTCTTTCAGTGTTAGAAGAAGGTTGATCTATTTCTGTTCTATCCTGATACAGATAAACCACTCAAACTATTTGGAAAGGAAGGGCTTCAATGAATAAATGAAACCTGCCATGAAGCATGTAATTTTTCCTCCCTTCCTAATGGGCATGCATTTTAAATATCTTTTCCACAACAGTATTTCAACAATGGCATTGTACCCATTTTCTAAACATAAATGGCTGAGTGAGTAGATGTATGTTCGAGAGAACAGAGCTCCAGCTCCATCTCCAATGGCTGGATGGCATCCATAGTGATGTTTCATACCTAACCCTTGGTACAGAGCCTTAAGGTACAGGGCCTGCTGCTTTGCTTCTTTTGATGACTTGGTGATGGCGTTCCATTTGAGTTTTTTCTTTTTTAATAATCCAACCTATATAATGGTAATAAAGGAGTTCTTGCTTTCCAGCTATCATCTTGCTGATTGCTAGGGACCTCACAGCTTTGGGGAAAATACTCCCAAGTAGAACCTTATATTTGACTCAGAAATTATAAATGCTAGGAGATTATAGATCAGGATCTGGGGGCTTCTAGTTCTACCAAAGAAGCAAGAATTGCCCCAAAAGTAATATTAAAAGAACATCAAAGTTCATTATTTCTTTTCAGTGGAGAATTGCATTTCAGAACATTTTTTAACCACTATCTTTAGTTTTACTATCCAAAAATATTAATAACTTACTGTATTATGTTTTCAAAACAAAGTCAGCTTTAGAAAAAGATCCCAGCCAGGAGTGGTGGTGCACACCTATAATACCAACACTTGGGAGGCTGAGGCAGAAAGATCACTGTGAGTTCAAGGCCAGCCTGAACTACATAGCAAGACCTGTCTCAAAAAACAACAGAAAAAAAAGAAAAAGATCCTACAGTCCTAAACAGAATGTCAACTGCAGCCAAGGTGAGATAGCACCTGCCTGTAATCCCAACCTGTGGGAGGCTGAGGCAGGAAGATCAGAAGTTCAAGCCCAACCAAGGCAAGTTGCCAAATTAGACCCTGTCTCAAAGGGGGTGGGGGCGGTGTCCTGGGGGGTATGGCTCAGTCCAAAGGCCTTGTCTTCAATCCCTAGTTCCAAAGTGGGTGGAGTGTCAACTGCAAGACTGAATAGCCACCACACTAATGCTTTTCACAACAGGCCAGTGCTCTCAGACCTTTTGCTGGACTTTCGGTATTTAGATTCTCTTTCTGCCTGCCATGTTCACAATGCCATAACTTCTAAAAGTTCAAATAGATGTCTACTATGTAAGTTTTTAGTATGTAGCTTCTAGCTACAGGTAAGTTTTGATACAGCCAATCAGCAATCTTTCACAAACTTTTATAAAATTACAGTATTTTGTGTTGTTAGTTTCATAGCAGGAATCTCAGTTTGGGCTTTTTAATATTCCATTAGCAGTTCCCAGTAAGAGGATGGAACAGCTTGCATTCAGGTTAGCTTTCTGAAAGGTCTATTTCACTTTGTGAGGTCACTTATTCAGGCAAGATAAGGTATTATCCTGCTTCTCTTATAATGTACTTGATTTGGTCAGAAATCTCTGGGGCCGTGATTGTATGGGGTGCAGAACACCCCTGCATCACACAGAACATGCAGAGCCCTGACACTCTGACTCGGAATCAGGTACACCACCAGGAAGACTTTGATAGCAAGTAATTGTGTCTCTTAGGAATTTTTGTACTAGATTTTTTTAAAGCACTTTTTTTCTGAACAAAATAATGGAAATGCTTTGGCACAAAATTTCTTATATTTAGGGTTGCCTGTATAGGAGGAGATGGAACACTGGGCTCAAAAGGCCGAGGTTCTAGCTCTGGCTTATCTCATTGCCAATAAGATCACTGGGATATAGATCACTTCTGTTGTCTGTTAAATGAGGAAAATACTTGCTTCCTGTGACAATTCCATGAGAAAGATGTATGTGAAGACTTTATAAAGCCCTATAGAAAGAATACAAGAATGGAGAGGAGACCATTCGGTGAAGATTTTGTGCAATGTAATAAGGCTTATCTAGGCTGGGCATGGTGGCGCACACCTGTAATCCCAGCACTCAGGAGGCTGAGCCAGGAGGATCACCGAGATTTCTAGGCCAGCCTGGGCTACATAGTTCAGAGCCAGCCTAAACTACAAAAGCAGGACCCTTTCTTTAAAAAAAAAAGTAAAAACAGAAGCCTCATCTTTGAAGGATTCAGTAGCTTGTTGTTCATGAAATTTTTTTTGACTTCTAAAAAATCTCAGCACAGTGTAAACCCTAAGAAGAATCCTCTCATGTTTAGGAATAGCAGTGAACCCACTAGAAAATACTATTAATCACAGATACTCTTCCTAGAAATGTCTTCTCTCTTTACATTCTATGGTAAACAGCATAAGTAAAAAAAAAAATGACCCATTCTGAATTTCCAGCCTGTACCAGCTGTTGTTCTTACATTAGTTCCGTACATTTCCATCCAGAGCCTTAGAAAAGAGATAGAATTACTTTTTGAATCTGTAAGAAAACAAACTTGCTTCAACAGTATATTTTTAAAAGACTGGACTGCAGCATAGTAGCAGAACCAGTCAATTCCTCAAAAAGCTAGGGAACAAACTCCTAATTTCTGTGGTCCCCTGTGCTAGGGTTGTCCCCCAGAAACAACACCCGCATACTGTGAGCAGATCACAGAGAAACCTGGTTCCGCGGGGAACTGTGTGGCTGTAGAGTCAGAGCAAGCACTGACGTGAACCTGCAAGGATCACTCTCTAATCTACTTCACACCTGGACTGGCAGCTCCTTGCTCTCTTACTGTATCCAAAATATGATTTTCAGACACGTCAAAACCTGATAATCAGAAACACCAGCTGAATACAAAAGTTGGTAAAATGACTAAGCCCTTACTTACGGGCCTATCAATATTTGATATAAATCGTGAATTTGTTAGTACATGAAGGATCATTAAATTTGCAGGGCAACCCCTCATCTGCCAAGGCTAAAAGAAATGACTTTAGTCTTCTTGAAACTCAAGAACTACTTAAGTAGTATCTGTATCAATTGAGGACATTTTGTGCTGAGAGTCAGATGAGTACAGTGTGACACAAAGACTGCCCCCATCCTGTTTGCTGTAAAGTGAATGCTATAATATCAGCGTTGCAAGAGAATAATTGGATTAATACCATCTCCAACATGATGCTGTGCTTTAGTTGGATTTGTAACTGAGAGGAAACCAACTCACCTAAATCTTAATGTTTGGTTGGTAGATTAACCCTTCCAAAAGAGAGTGGTCCTGGGGTTTCTAGTTGAGAGCCTTGGCCTTGGAGACAATGTATGTTGAAACTTGACTATTTGGGTAAATTCCCTTACCTCGCTAAGCCAATTTCCTCTTCTGTTACTTCTCAAGGCAGTTGTAAGAATTAAACCTGGGGAGGGGGAGCGGGGAGGGAGGGAGGGAGAGAGAAATGCATGCTAAACTATAAAGCACCATACGAGTACAAAACCAGATAACCTTCAGCAGAGTCACTGTTCCACAGTAGCCCATATGAGTGATAGGCTCTGTTTCTGCAAGAGATCAAAAACAGGCTCTTAGAAACTCACAGGTCTTTGCTAACACAGCTGCTTCACTACACAGGCCTTCGTGATCAGTTAGGATTCCCTTGTAATCTTTATTTTAGCTTTTTTATTCTGCTTCCTCTACCAGGAGAGATTACTAAGTCATGAGCTGTTTCACAGAAAGACTGTTGGGAACAATACAAGTACTTACTCAAAGGTCTTTTACCAACAGTATGTACTTACTCCAACTACACGAATGTTCCCAAAGGTGTCATTTCTTCTGCCTTATAAACAACTGGCCTGTACATTTTGGCCATTACTGAGCATTTGCTAAATGGTCGTGTATGTACATACACAAATTCTCATTTATCCTAGTTCTCATGATATGAAAACTTACGATTACTGTTTATAGAAGAGGAAATTGACTTGAACCAACTTCTGTGGGCCTCATTGGTAGCCTGTTTCCAAGGCATAAATGCCCCTAACAAGACCAGTTGTTAACTACCAGTGTGATGTCACTGAAAAGGAATTGGGAGGGTATATAATGGGCTATCAGTGAGCTGCTCTGAGGCAGGGCGAGTTATAGGGTTTGGAGACCTTAAATGACTGCATTGTAGGCAGCCTGGGTTTTAGAGCTGTATGCATAACTGCTTTATACTTTCTTGATGATCCTAGTCAACCAAGAATTCAGTTTGGGGCTTTGGGGGTTTGTTTTGTTTGTGAGATGGGAATCTCACTATACTGCCTCTGTTGGGTATCTGAGGTAACAGGTACATGCCAATACGCCCAGTAGGAATTCAGTGTTTTACTCAGATAACCCTCCACATAGTGAGTGACATGTGTTTTAAGACCCTAAGCATCTCCATATGAAGAGATTAGTCTTAGGGGTTCCAGAAAGTAGTTCTAGAAATTTTTACTCTGATTAGCTCAACCCTACTAGAATAGGCAGGTTAGATACAGGACTTACCTACAACTGCACAGAGCTCCCTTATGGCCTCTCAGCTACCCATTCAGCCTTCTCCTTCTTTAGTCCTGAGAAAATAATTAAAACTCTTTCAGTGTTATAAATTAAGCTGAAAGGCTGTATTACGTTCACAACAACATACAAGTTCAGCTGCAGTTTTAGTTCGCATACTCCTCAGAATTCTGTGCCAGAAGATGGCGACCAGCACAGAGTCAGTCCGCAGCCACTGCCTTCCTCTTCCACCGCCAGCTCCACGCTCGGGGTGCCTCACAGAGACGCCGGTGGGTTCTCCGGTCTATGCCTAATTTTGTTCGTATCCCTGCAAACAGGCAGCCCTTCGCCTCTCTTCATTTGTGTGAATGTGGTAGATGTGGATCTGGGGAAGAAATCCCATAAGCCCCCAAAGCTGAGCTGTTTATAGACAGGAAATTCAGAGACCCAATACCCTGAACATAATGTAAAAGGGAACAACTTGGTTCCAAGTGGGGAATCCCACTCACTCTGTAGACTTTTTGCCCCTTCAGGAAAGGCACAAGTAGGCACAGGACTCTTGGTTCAAGAGAACTTCTAAAATGAGGCAGCTACAGGCAGTGCTGTATCTGCTTTTTCTCCTAGACAGCTGACTCATTTTTAAAGGTATCTCTGTTGATCCTAATCTGTTATTTTTCTAATGCAAATAATATTGGTTGTCACTACTTTTTCATGACCCCTAGAAATTAGTTTTCAGCCCTGATAAGTCTGTCACAAAACTTCTATACTAGGAAGCAGAGAACTGATGTTTCAACAAATGCTTGTAAAGTAATACTTTCTGTGAATGTCTAATTGTACATTACGTGCTATAACTACAGGATCATCCCAGGAGGCGCTTCAACTCTAATTCTTTTAAAGAAAATAAGGAAAATTTATAAGTTTTTGTTCCATGTTGAAAGAGGGGCTAGCAATAGAATAAAAATTTGAATGAACGCCAGAAAAATAGCCAGCAGGATCAGAGCTATACACCAAGAAAACAATATAAAATCATAATTCAAAACAGGCAAAGATTGCTAAAGAGGAAGAGTGGGTTGGAACCCAAAATAAACCGATACAAAGGAGGAAGTTACCTGGGGTGCGGACTGCAGGATGAGGAAGCTGATTCAAAATAGCTAAGTGTGCCCTATTCCCAACTGCAGGGCAAAAATGATGTCTGACCCAGCCCACAGAGTAAGCAGGGAAGTGCTGGGGCACAGTCAGTGATGGAGCACTTGCCCAGCAGGCGTGAGGCTCTGGGTTCAATCCCTAGGCTGCCAAAACCCCCAAGCTTCACATAAGACAGAAAAACCACCAAAATTGGAGAAGCAGGGCAATGCCTAATCCTTAGGAGGAGAGAGGCTTATAGCCAGAATCTGAATACTGGATATCCTCAACTGGCAGCATAGCCCACGGTTCCCAACATCAGCTTTGATTAGCAGCAACATCTCTAAGACAGGTGATCACTAAATAAGGAAGTAAACAAATTACAACTAGGAGTCACCAAAACGAAGAACACCAATAATATGAAAGGGCCTGAACACCAAACCAAACCAAAACAATTTTTAAACATACGAATAACAGAACAGATGGAAGTAAATTAATTCAATGCCAAGTAAGTGTATTTACTATTCCAAGAATATAAACGAGGTTATCATAGCTATAAAATGTCTTTATAAAAGGTCATGCTGATATTAGTAAAATTATACCTTTTAAAAGGCTGAGTAATTAAAGGGTACAGCTGAAAAACAAAACTGACCCTTACAAGGTGCAGATGGAGTATTAAGGAAAGTCAAAAAATACAGCAACAGGTAAAAATGTTCTAGTATTTAAACAGAAAGGAGATGGGAGAAGTAGAGAGAAATGTCTAGTTTTCTTTGGTCTGAAAAAGATACAAGTTTTAAGATTAAAAGAGGGTTGGGGATTTAGCTCAGTGGTTCCAGCTCCTGCCTTGCAAGCGTAAGGACCCAAGTTCAATCCCCGGTACCAAAAAAAAAACAAAAAAATAAATCCCTGTTAAGGATGAATTATTGACCAAAAACGTCAGACTATTTCAAAAGGTGTATTTGTGAACGTATTTTCTATCACAGTGAACTAAAATTTGCATTGAAAAATGAAAAGGTTGTCACAAAGAAAAATTTCAAACAGATGGAAGTTAACTGAGTAACAGGGTAAAAAGGAAATATTAAAACCATTAATCATTTAGTATTTAATACAGAATTAGGACTTCTTGGGGAATGTCTGGTCCTGGCAAGAATGGAAACAAGGGCTAGAGTCCTTTGCTGAAGAAGCAAGCGAGGAAATGACCAAAGGGTTCCTGAGGTTAGATCAGTAGGAGCAAAAGGCTCCACCTGGTCAAAAATGAGATCATTTGAGCAAAGAGTATAACTGCAAAGGATTGAAACATCAAACATGTTCAATTTGATTTTTAAAAAATCCTCCTTTTGTCATCTCTGGACAAGATGAAATAAATTGTTTTACAGAACTGAAAAAAAAAAAAAGGCAAAGAACCAAGCATTTTCCTTATTTTTCACCTTTGGGTAACCAAATTGATGCATCTCTTGTACCCTAGTGAAAGCACGGTTGAAGGTACTCATCAAAGCTGCTAATGTTACAAAAAGAGGCGTTATGATGTGCTACCTTTAGGGTATACACACACCACATGCACAAAGAGTTCTTGCCCCCACCAAAAAAAGAAAAGAAAGTTATTAAGCCTGAGTCTGTCAAGCCTCTCTAGAACCTAACTACAAATAAACAAAAAATTGTAGAAATAAAACAAGCTAACCACCACCAGAGGGATGCAATCATAAAAATAAAAAGATACAGGAAACTACAAGATGAAGTACTAGCGTTAGTGTCTTAATCCACATGAGAAAGGAAAAGAGGTAGCAAACAGATACCAACCAATTTCATCTGTAAACCTTATTCAGATCCTCTTTATAACCATATATGAGACAGACAATTGCGGAAATGGTGTAATACTGAGAGTTCTATATGAAAATATTTCTAGATGCTATATCTAGGGTTTGTCTCAGAACAATCCAGTAGCATCTACAGCCATACCACCTTGAATGCACCCAATTTTGTCAAAATAATCCAGTAGGGGTGGGAGAAAAGTGGGTGAAGTGTAATTGAAACAGGTTTACTATGAATAGAATAGAATAGGTCATAGAAGCTAGGTGATAGGTAAATGGGATTGTATACTGTCCTGTTTACTTTAGATGGATGAACTTTTCCAGAAGTTAAAAAAGGGTCAATATAGTACAGTGGCACCTTAATTCATCCCACAGTTCGGAAAAAGATGCCCACATGTGGGTTTATGCAGGAAAGATGGCCACGGTCATGTTTGCCACCCAATGCAGACTTTGCAAACAAACACAAAATTTTACCAAATACTTCTGTTTGAAAACCAAATCATTTGCAGACAAAGGCATCTGTAGACCGAGGTACTGCTATATATCTTTGTTCAGAAATTAAAAACCCTGACTTGATAGAAAAAAATGTAATAGAAATGTAAAAAACTTGGTAATCAGAGAAGAAATTGAAAAGGTGATCAGAGTACTCTCTAGGAATACACAACTTTTAAGGGCACAATTTATAGAAAGAGCTTCATGAACAGCAATTCCACAAATTAGACAAAGATTGGCAGTGTAGTAAACATCAGATCAGAAACCATACAAAATCAATCCCAGCACACACACACACACACACACACACACACACACACACACACACACACACACTCTTACACACAAATTTGCAAGTCTTTACCCTATCCTAACAGCAAGTGAAAGCTGACTGGAAAAATCAACAGCTTTTCTTAGATGCATCAGGCAAGTGAAGTCACAGAACAAACCTCTGCCCCAAAAGTTGGAGAAGCAGACAGAGGACAGAGAATCACAGTTCACCACAACAGAAGCCCATGAGCAGAAACCTCCAGGGAAATTAGAGTGGGCATAAAAGCTGGAATCACCAAGTTGCTGGGGGCTCAGTAAAGATCTGGCTGAGAGAAACAGCCCAATGGGCCCAATCACACTGGGGGGACCTCATACTTGGTGAGTGGTGTCTCTTGGTGTTCTGCCAATGTGGAGAGAATAAGAGAAGCCACTAGTGGAAGAAAATACTTGCAGAGGAGATTAATAAAGGACTGCTATGCAAGCTATCCAAGGAACTTTAAAATTCAATGATAGGAAATAGAACCCAATTAAAAGATTTAAACAGACATTTCACTATGGAGGCTACACAGATGGCAACTAAACCTACAGGTGATTAGAGAAATGTAAATTAAAATAATGAGGTACCACAATATATCTCTTACAGAGGCCAAAATCCAAACGCCAGCACCACCAAATGCTGAAGAGGATGTGGACCAACAAGAACTTCCATGCTTCACTAGTGGGAATGCAAAACAGTACAGTCACCTTGGAAGGCAGTGTGGTACTTTTTAACAACACTAAATCTATTCTTACCATATGATTCATCACTCACTCTTGGCATTCACCCAACTGAGCTGAAAACTTATACCCACATGAGTGCCTGCACGCAGACGTTTATTCCAGCTTTATTCAGAATTGCCAAAAGTTAGAAGCCGCCAAGATCTCTCGTGGTGTTTACAGTATATAAGCAAACTGTACTACATCCAGATAATGGAATACTATTCAGCACTAAAAAGAAATGAGTTCTCGAGCCATAAACATTTATAGAAGGAATTTAAACAGATATAACTAAGACAAGGAAGGCAATCTGAAAAAGCCGCTACATGCCCTGTGATTCTAATATATGAAGTTCTGGAAGGAGCAAGACTGTGGGGACAGTGGGGGGCTTTGTGGTTGTCCCGAGTTGAAAGGAGAAGTGATGAGGAGGCACAGCACAGACTCTGGGGGAAGTGAAATATTCTCTTATGATGGTGGACACATGCACTGTACTCCGTCAGAACCCCAGAGTGGTCTGCAGCATGAGCTGTGGACAGCGGGCCCTGGTGCTAGTGACTGTGGCCAGGGAGCTGCTGGACGGGTAGGCCATGCCCATGTGGGCTGGAGGGGCAGCAGATGCAACACTGTGCCTTCTACTCAATTCCACTGTGAACCTATAACTGCTCTAGAAAGTTTATTTTTAAAAAATAGATTCTCCTATTCCTCATCCTATGTTCAATCAAAAGTAAAACTAAACAAAAACTAAATGCATAGAGAAATATTAGAGAAACATAGTTAACAATTAAAAACTTTTAAATGGAAAACCCACAGCACACAAATAAAGAACTTCATTCCTAGGAAAATAGCAGACTAGGTTATTTACATCAGTGCTGAAAACTAAAGTACTAATTTTTTAGTATATTTAAAGTACTGAAGACCTAATATATTATATATTTACAAGACAACAATGTAAGGAAAAGCCAGAACCCAGAGAAGTAAACCAAGCACTTAATCAGCCTTGAAAGTTCATACCAAGTGTTCAGGGATAACAAGATCTTTGTAATAGGAGCAAGATAACAGACTCCAACTTCAATTTAATGAAGTACAGTATGCATATTATAGACTTACTAAAAGAATAAGGAAGTATATAAACTCCAAACTAAAACAGCTGGAAAGCAAAACACAAGAAAAACTGGTCCAAAACACCCAAGAAAAGGGAGAATAGTATTAAAGAAATGGGACAAAGAAATCACAAAATAAAATGTTAGGACTAATTGCAAATGATTGGTATCAGTAAGCACATTAAATGAACTACAGGAGGGCATGATGACACGCACCTATGATCCCAGAACTCAGGAGGCAGAGGCAGGAGGATCGCTGTGAGGTTAAGGCCAGTCTGGGCTACACAGTGAGTTCAAGATCAGCCTGAACTACATAGCGAGAGCCGGTCGCAAACAAACCAACCAATCCCAAACAAATGAACTATGCTGCTTTAGCTTGAAAGACTGAAGTCAAACTACACATTCTTAAAAACTCAAATATATGCTGCTTACAAAAGAGATAGCTAAAACTAGAGAAAATATGGGAGAAAAGATGAGGACAATATGTCTTTTAAATACAAAGAAAATTGGCCTATTAATATAAAAAGATTTTTAGACAAAAAGCATTATAAGAGATAAAAATGGTGGGCTGGGGATTTAGCTCAGTGGTTCGGTGGCCTGCCTTGCAAGCACAAGGACCCGAGTTCAATCCCCGGTACCAAAAAAAAAAAAAGAAAAGAGATAAAAATGGGAATGTTACAATGACAAATCAATTCACCAGGAATTCTGATAAGTTTAAGTTTCAGTACACCTAATAACATAATCTTAAAATATGTAAAGCAAACATTGACAGAGCTACGAGGATAAATGGAAAATATCAAATTATGACGGGAGACTTTAACATACTTCTCTTACTAATTAACACAACGAGCAAACAAAAAACTCAGTAGGATACAGAAGTCTTCAATCAATCCCGGCCCTTGACCGAGTATGAAGGAAGGAAAGTGAGCTCACACACATGCCAGGCACACATGGCAAACGCCTGTCAACAGCAGAACACGTCTTCATCCGCGTCCACAGGACGTTTATTAAAAATGACCACTTGTGGGCTCCAGAGCAACACTCAGCACATCTTAACGGGACTATAATCACTGATACTGTTCTTTGGCCACAATGTGAATTGTGCTAAAAATCATAAGAAAAAGTACCAAATCTTCCCAAATTTGGATATAAAGAAAGATTCTTCTAGCCAAGCACAGTGGGGCATATCTGCACTGCCAGCATTCAGGAGTCTGAGTCAGGAAGATCACAAGTTGAAGCCCAGCCTGGGCAACTTCGGGACTTAGTGAGACCCTGTATCAAAATTAAAATTAAAAAGAGCCGGTGGGGATTTAGCTCAGTGGCACCATGCCTGCCTCACAAGCTCAAGGTCCTGAGTTCAATTACCGGTACAAAACAAACAAACAAACAAAAAAAACAAAGAAATTAAAAGTGGGAGCCTCTAGATTTAGCTTAGTGCAAGGGAACTGGGTTAAAAATTTTCTGAAAATTCTGGAAGTTTCCGAATTTTCTGAAAAAATTTCTGAAAATTTCTGAAAGTCTGAAGTACTGGAAGAAAAAAAAATCGCAAAAAATAAAAAGCCTCAGAGACCTTTGTGGTACCAACAAGCATAACTGGAATTCAGAAGAGAAAAGCAAAAGAAAAAAAATGGATGCAACATGTTCAAAAGACAAAAATATGAAAACAGAGAACACTATCTTACCATATTTAAAGTAACCACAATATACACGATCAATGCTCATTTATCATCAGAAATAGTGACAGAAATCAGGCAGGAGAGTGGCATATTCAAAATTTTGCAAGGAGGGCCGGGGATTTAGCTCAATGATTCTGTTGCCTGCCTGGCAAGCGCAAGGACCTGAGTTCGATCCCCGATACAAAAAAAAAAAAAAAAAATCTGCAAGGAAAAAAATCTGTTAAACAAGAATTCTATATCCAGCAGTACTACACTCAAAAAACAAAAGTAAAATAACAACATTCTGGAGGGAGAGGAGAAGAAGGAGACATAAAAAGAACAAGGACACGTTGTGTACATTTACCAGCTCTCCATGAAGTATATAATTATTTACCACAAATGCATACTATTCAAAATAAAAACTGTAAAAAAGAAAATCTACCAAGCCGTACATTTTTAAAAAGTAACATTCTGAAACAACGACTGCAAACATCTGTTGTTAGCCAACCTGCCTTGAAAGAATCACTAAAGGAAATCCTTCTTTTGAAAAGAAATACCAGTATGTGATAACTCAAATTCACAAGAAATAAAGAACAAGGGAACTTCTTTTCAGTAGTAGGGATTGAACCTGAGGCCTTCTCACTGTGCTACATCTGCAGGTCTCCAAGCATGCTGGGGTTATGATGCTGGTACATAAATAGGAAAGACTCTATGTTCTCATATTTCTTTTCTTAATGGATTTAAAACATAACTGCAAGGATCAATAATCATAAAAGTGTGACATTATAACATATAAATATATAATATATATGACCACAACAGCAAAAGGGAGAAAATGGATCTCTATTAGAGTGAAGTTTTTATATTTTATTGGAGTTTTCTGGAATATAATTCACTGGAATTAGTATTAATCAGAAGGAGGCTTGTTATAAATTAATATATTATAACCTCTGAGCAACCACTAGGAAAATATTTCCCAAAACAAGAATTAAAATGGCATACCACAAAATATATGTGGTATGGGAAAAAACAGTGGACATTTACATTTTTAAAATGTTATTACAGTAGAAGACACATTGCCAGTAGTATCCCTCACAATACTCCCTGTCAATGTGAGCACACTCATCCCTTCATTCCTGCCACTTTCTGAAGCAGCTCTGAAGTCCTCTTTCCTGAGTGTTTTGCTTGCACTGTTCGTGGCTGCTCTGAAGTCCCAATTCAATTCGAAACATTTACCTTCCCATGGTCATTTTGACTTCAGGGAAGAGCCAGAAGTCACAGAGTGCAGATCTGGTGAGTAAGGTGGATGAGGACACACTAGTATTTTTAGAAGTCTGCTTTTCCACTGGACATCACTTAGCAGTATCATTCACCAAATGATGACTGCTCTTTTTTTATTTATTTATTTTTTTTTTTTGGTACTGGGGATTGAACTCAGGTCCTTAGGCTTGCGAGGCAGGCGGCAGCACCTCTGAGCTAAATCCCCAGCAAGGACTGCTCTTTTTAAAGTGAGGGGGGGTACTTTATTTGGAGGTAGATTAATGGCAATGTCTTTTATTGTGATAAATTTTAAAAAATTTAAACACTGACCATATTTCTGACACCTCATATATCTTACATAAAAGGCAGTTTAAAAATAAAAAGGCGGAACAAGAGAAAACAAAACCAAAGTACCAAACTAATGAGTTGAGCAAGTTTGCAAGTACAAGATCAATATACTGAAATTTTATTCTCTGTATACTCGTAAACTTCTGAAAGTGAAGTTAAGAAAATAATTCCATTCATAAAACACCATAAACAATAAAGTACCTAGAGAAAAATATTAAGAAATACTCTGAAAAGTTACAATTGTGGCTGAAATTTTGAAAGATCCACCTAAGCAGAGAGAGATTTCATTCCAACTTGGAACTCCATTCCCCGTTCATGGATTGTAAGACTAAGAATGTAAGGATGGCAGTTCTCCCCAGATTCATCTCTAGAGCCAGCAAAATCCCTATCAAAACACCAGCGGGGTGTTTGCAAAAAATGACAAGCCAACCTTAAAATTTATTTGGAAAAGCAGAAAGATCCAACATAGCCAAAAATTCTAAAGAACAGTTAAGAGATTTATACTTCCCTATTTCAAAACTAAATACGGAGCTATAGTAATCAAGACAGTATGCTGTTAGCATAAGCACTGTACAATGACACAGATGAAGGGAACAAAATTTAAAGTCTAGAAACAAACCCTCATAGGTATGGCCAATTAATTTTTGATAAGAGCACTAACACAGTTCATTAGAGAAGGGTGGTCTTTCCAAGATATGGTGTTCAGAAACTTGGATATCTACGTACAAGATAAATGTAGATCCTTCATACCTCATATAATAATTGATACTATAGTGATCATAAACCTAAACGTAAGATAAAATACAAAAAAAAACTTTTCAAAGAACAGGAAATCTTTATGAGCATAGGGCAAGCACAGAGTTTTTAGATGACTCTTGAAGTATGATTCATTGAGGGAAAGAATCAGAAATTAGATTTAATAAAAACAAAATTTGATGCTAGAGATACACCATTAAGAAAACAGAAAATGTTTGTAAATCTGATACAGGACTCACATTTAGAGCACATAAAGAACACTTACAACTCAACAATAAAAAGACACACCCCAGGTTAAAAATAGGTAACAGATTTGAAGAAACAAATGTTAAAACACACAGGAAAAGATACTTAGCATTATTATTAGAAAAATGTAAATGAAACCACAGTGTGGCTTCACTTCACGGCCACTGAAAAGCTACAGTAAAAGATAGGCAATAACAAAGCATTTCTGAACTGGTGAAACTAACATTCATCCATTACCACTGAGAATGTAAAATGAAACGTTTCACATTTTGGAAGGGAACAGAAATGTAGCAAAATCAGCTTGTGGTGATGGTTACACAGCTCAATAAAGAAAACCTCAGTAAAGTTGTTAGAAAGAAAACTTTAATGGGCATGACAGTGCATATCTATAATCTTAGCTGCTTGGGAGGCTGAGGCAAGAGGATCCAAGTTGGAGGCTAGCCTGGGGAACGTAGCAAGATCCTTTCAGAGGGAAAGGAAAAGGGAAGAGGGAAGGAAAGGAGGGAGGGAGAGAGCAAGAGGATTATACCGCCAGACCAATCTGCAGTTTACATTACTAGAAGGAGTTAGACAGTACGAGGAGGAAACAAGCAGATAAACAATACCAGGCTTACAGTGAAAAGCTCTCAAAATGGCAGGGCTATTTCAGAGCCATCAATTAAAGATGTTTAACTACCAGGCGTAATGCACGGATCCGACTAGATGAGAAAGACACTGCTGGAGTAGTTAGGAGGCACACACTGAAACAATGATGATGCATGTGGTGAAAAAATGTAAATAAGTGGACCTACCTGAGAAGTACTGAAATAATTCATTTTACCTCTTCAAACTTTCTTATCCATTTGAAAGTGTGGATAATAAAAAGTCAGGGTATACTTTATTCCTGCATACCAAAAATAACATTTTAAGGGATATAGTTTATAGTAGCATCCACATACATGATGTATTTAGGAATATATACAACAAAAGACTTACAAAACTTCTTTGGTGATTATAAAACTTTAATAAGACATTAAAAATATTTAAAGAGAGAAATATATCGTGCTTGTAGATTGGAAGCCTCCACTATAAATACAATATAAATTCTTCCACAGTGGCTTACAGACTCACTGTGACTCCAATCAAATTGTCAATGTGTCTCTTGAGTGAAAATTGATAAGCTATTTCTAATTTTAAGACGAGAGAATTTGCCATACTATAGATCAAAACATTTTTTTAAGGATACAGCAATGAAGAGAGTGCAGACTAGCACAGAAAAAGACCAGTATAACAAACAAAGAGCTCAGAAATAGGTTCAAGTGCACATCGACACTCACCACACAACAAAGAGGTGCTGAAAGCCATCAGGAAAGGAAGGTTTTTGCAATAAACAGTGCTGACCGGCAGACTGGCCAAACAGAGAAGAAAACCAGGACCTCACCATATATGCCAGAGACAGTGTCAAGTTGATGAAACCTAAAAGTGAGGAGCAAAACCATATAGCATTTAATGAGGAAATCACTAATTTCATTTTTGACCTAGAGACAGTAATTTTTAGAAAATGAAATGCAAAATAAACTAATCACAAGGAAAAATACATTTGAACATAGTCAAATTAAAATGTTAACCTATCAAAAACACTGTGAAAAGACAAGCCACAAAGTAGGCAAAGATTTTGCAACACAACTTATAGCGTCCAGACTATATAACAAACCCTGCAAACTAACAAGAATGACAGGTGAAAATTTTTAACATATTCTTCACTGATGAAGGACAAAATCCAAACAGCCAATAAACATGAAAGGTGCTCAGCTTCATGTGATATAGGAAAATGCTAATTAATACCACCATGAAATTCCACTGTATACCTACCAGTTTTTGGTAAAAATAAAAAAGCCACTATACCTTGGAGGAAATTAGTATAAGAATCTTCAGAAAACAGTCTGGCATGATCCCTAGTACAGGGATTCTAACAAACCTGATGTCTCTATGCCACTACATACCTGTCTTCCGGATGCACACTCCAGAACACACACTCATAAAACCCACAGTAGCACTGTCTGTAACATCCCCAAACTTGAAAAAAAACCAAATGTCCATCAAGAGTACGATGAAAAACGAACAGAATAAACGAATACATTCATACAGTGGAATACACTACGGCCAAAACAATATGAATCTTACAGTGTTCAGCAAAAGAAGTCTCAAAAGTACACAATAAAACTTGATTCATAAAAATTTCAAAAACAGGGTATATATGAGTAATAAAACTATAAAGACACAGAAATGATAAGCAGGGGTGGTGTTAAAAGTGGAGAGAGGGCTCACGATAGGGGAGAACCAATAGAGAACTTCCAAGGCGTGGGACGTGTGCTATTTCTGGAAGTGGTGGCCACATGGATGTCACCACCACCACCACCACCACCACCACCACCATCGGTGGTATCAGGGCAAAATGAGGGGTGCTCTACTACTGAGCTACTTTCCCAGCCCTTTGGAAATTTTAATTTTGAGAAAAGGCCTCACTGAGTTGCCCAGGCAAAACTTGAATTTGCAATCATCCTCCCTCAATCTCCCAGAATGCGGGGATTACATGTGTGCACCACTACACCTGGCATTTTAGGGTTATGTGGAAGGTGTGTATTTGTGTACGTTTCCGGTACTTTCTGCATATTCCACAAGAAGAAAATGTACAAATGACCAGTAAACATGAAAAGATATTCAACTGCATTAGCAGTTATGAGAATAACAAGTTTAAAAATAAAAAAAACAAGATCACCTGTCATAATTTGCCTAAGAAATAGGCTTTCTTTTTGGGGGGGTGGTGTTGAGACAGGGTCTCACTACATAGTTCAGACTGCCCTGAAACTCTGTGTAGCCCAGGTTGGTCTCAAACTCAAAGAGATCCTCCTGCCTCAGCCTCCTGAGTGCTGGGATTACAGGCATGCGCCATGAAATAGGCTTTCTTACATGCTGCCTATAAAAAAAGCAAGGTGGCAATATGTATTAAAACGTAAAACTCTTGTGAATTTTCAACTCCAATTCTAATTACTGAGTCCTAAGGCAATACTAGCAATGCTAGCAAATATGTATAAGACAAACACACAAAGATGCTTTTCATGCACTATAGCATTGTTTGCAGTGGCGAAAAATGAGCAAATGTCAGTAGAGGAATTTTTACCAAAAGTTTCATAATCTACACAAGGATGTACTATGTAGCTATAAGAATGATATATTTTTGTAAACTGAAATGGAAAGGCCTCAAAGACATACTTAGTAAGGAAAAGTAACAGAATAACACATAGCATAGTCCTGTTTTTTAACTATAATCATGTATGTGCATTTCTACAGCTGTATATAAAACAGACTACAGATTTAAATTTCTACTCTAACCTGTTAGCACTGATTACTCAGGCAGGAAGTGTGAGTTAAGTCCCATCCAATACACACATATTGCTACATGATATTACACATCCTTGGACTATTTGCGTATTTCTAACAAATGGTCCGTATAGCAAAACAACAGTGTTATCTGCTCTGCTCTAATGAGACCTGTCTAATACATTTGGAAATAACTTGCTTTCAAAGTGAATTCCTTTGTTCTCTGAGGCCCTGTGGCAGTCACAGGGCTATCAGCCACCTGCTGGGTGCCAAACAGGACTCTTAAGTGACTGCCCCTTGGAGACCCTGCGTACATTCTCACACCCCAGCTCCCTGGCCAGAGCGATGGTTCCCTAAAAGCACTTCGTTAAAGTAAAGAAATGCTGATGTTCCATAAGTCACATCCACAGGAAAACCTAGACATGGTTGTCAAAATGCACGCCCAGATCTAAATTAGTGACCACCTTCTTGGTGAGCCACTTGTGGAATAAGCAGGTCTCATCTGGACTCCTAAGGACCTAGACTCCACTCAAATCATCACATAAGTGCTTTGCTTCCTTAGTCTCTCCCCTCCCTCCACCCCAGTCTTTTCCAAAACAAACAATTTCCTATAAAAGGTGGGAGAGAGGGCAAACCTGATCAAGAGTTACTTAGAATCAGTAGTGCGTGAGTACAAAAAACACTGCCAGTGTATTCACGGAGAATAAGCCGACCACACGCAGACATTTCGGTGTGCTTTATTTTCAGTTGGAACCAGACCAACCGAAAGGAGATGGCCAAATCATCCTTTCCGCTCTTTCGGAGGCTGGGGCTTCGCCTTGCTGTGTCAGAGGAAAGCAAAATGAATAGATATTGCCGGAGACACCTATTTCCCTATGCACACTGACGGAGAGGTGCCGCCTGAGTGCTTTGTGACCAACAGAGAGGACAGGATCACTCACACTAAATACAGAGGGAGACACATCAGCCCTGCGAGTCCTTAGCCTGCTTCTTCAGCAGCCACTGGCAGCCACTCCGCTGAAGTGCACTGATTTATCGCTCACCTTATGTCTTTTATCAGCAAATACTTTCTCATTCCAGGATGGAAAACAGACTAGGAATTAAATATATCCTATATTGACACTTTATTACCATAAGTCACCAATAAGAGGAGGGATTTAAATACATTTATTCTCATGTGACTCTTAATAAAACACTTTCAAAACATTCTGTACATTTCAAGCCACTCCGACCGCATGACACTTCTATAAATGCGACTGGCTGGGATGAGGCGCCAAGATGTCTGTACAAAGATGTACAATATGTACAGTCACTGTAAGCACAAGCTGTGCAGAGCAGAGTCTAGGACACTAATTCATGCCAAGGCTTAGAAAACAATTCAACAAATAAGACTAAAGCTTGAAACTGCCTTGTGGTTTTCCCCCTGGGCAAATGATTACTTCATAAACAAACAGATGTATATGTCACGTGGAAAGAACAGTTGGGCTCCCGGCTCAGTCAGCACCATGCAGCTGACTGGCTGCGTCACAGGGCTGCTCTCCTCTGCCTCTCTCCTCACGGTGCCACTCCGCCACTCGACACAACCGCCTCCTCATCACTGAGCCACCGCCACTGCCTTTGGCTGAACCACAGCGACACTAGGAGATTTGAATTTGGGAAGATAAAGGCCAAACTTGTTTTCAATGCCAGCAAAAGTGGCTGTGGCGAGTCTGTATCCACCAATGTGATCAGGATTGGCAGGAGGAAGGTTTGCGATGCGTGACTTAGGCGTTGGTTCTGAGCCAGAGGGTTTGCTGTGGGCAGGAAAAAGCCGAGGGTTAGTGTACTCAAGACCAGGAGGGCGGCTTGCAACTGAGCACCCGGTCGCCCATGCACCACAAACAAGACTGCTTGTCTCGACCACTCCCATGTGCTCTGTCGCATTAGCCATGATTGATAACTACTTTGAAAGCCCTGTGTTCACATATTTGATTTGAATGAGAAATGGTATATGTACACATACATTTTTAAATATATGTGTTATATATGTATAACCAGACTAGACTCAAAAAAGGGGATTAAAAGAAAGTTCATTCTTTGGGAAATGGCATTATGAATTTTTTTCTTTTGTACCTATTTTCCAAATTTTCTGAAGCGCGTATGAGATTAATCACAAACATGTGCATTTTTCCTTTATTCTGACACAATAGTTAACTTTTAAAAATAGTGGGCTCGTAAAAGTTATCACTAAAATTAAAGAGAAACAGACTTAGTTCTTACTTTCACAGACTATGGAAGCACAGAAAGGCCTGAATCTTAATACTGCACAATGGAATTGGAGGATTTTTGTTCTCTTCTTTTGTATGGGTTCCTCTTGGATCAACAGCTAATTCCCTACATAGCCCCGGAGCAGGAGAGAGGGTCCCAGGTTTATGAGATGAGAACAGAAATGGTATTTGGTCTTCTGCTAAAAGCTGATAATTGCTAGCTTTGGGTACAACTTCGCCACCCAGCAAATTAAACAGTAATTCTTCTCTGCATTGTACGCCATGAAGGCAAAGCTTCAAGTGGCCTCAATCTTGGCCTACACACTGCCAATGATTATAGCCATGGGCAGAACCTCTCTGAACCTACTGGGGTCTTTTGCAATAAATTAGCTCTATGAATATCCATACTTATTTAATAATGAATGATGGTAAATAATGAATATCAAAGGTGCAAAAGTGCTTGGATCTTTGAAAAAAAATTCACCAGAGAATTACCCATACACATTTACATTACTTCTAGTGAAAAGGCCAGCTAATAAAATCGACATAATATGGACTAACCTCATAAAGCTCAATATTTTCTTATAATAAAAACATTATTCACGTAGCACTTTAATTTGCTGCCTCTTTAAACATTCTCTAAATAGTTGCTTAATACTATGCATTAGATCATTCTTTCAGGGTCTTAATCTCGTTAACACTGAAGCTTTTAAGCCCACTATTTTAAAAGCATTAAAGGATTCTGCCTTATCAGTTTTCTAAGAGTTCCAAAAATGCCTGTGTAAACACAATAAGCATTTGTTCTGGTTTTGGTGATTTCTTTGTAAAGGAATTGAGCAGCTGCACTTACAGGCCTCCAAAATCAATGTAAAACCACCGCTGGAGAAGTTCATAGGTGACCAAAGTAACACCAAACTGGGGTGAGGATCGAAACACCCGAGCTGAAAAAGAGGGGTGCGGGTGGGGTTGTGTTAAAACCAGGGTGACTGTGGCACAGAAAACCAGTGAGGAACAGGGACAGGACACTAATGCCGGGCAGCCACTATCTGTGTCCCGGCCCTTACCTGCAGTCCCTTTCCAAAATGCCGAGGGTCCTTCTTCCCGGAGGATCTTTCGGAAACAATCAATGACACCACTGTATGTTGTCTGGCCAGCACGAGCAGCCACTTGCAGTCTTGTCTTGATGACATCAGCAGGGGTCACCAGAGAAGCAGCAGGCACACCTTGCAGGAGAAAGACACAGTTAATTCATCTGGAGCACTCTATAGAGGATAGAAATACGGCAAACAGCTAACAGTACGATCTGCAACTTTAACCACTTGAGGGGAACACGAAGCTCCTTCAGCTGAAGTCTAGATACCAAAGGAAAAAA
This sequence comes from Fukomys damarensis, assembly GCF_012274545.1. Taxonomy (NCBI): domain Eukaryota; kingdom Metazoa; phylum Chordata; class Mammalia; order Rodentia; family Bathyergidae; genus Fukomys; species Fukomys damarensis. The sequence continues at coordinate 23,776,407 of NW_022900938.1, read as the reverse complement.
GGACCTAGAAGGTGCCTACTACCTGCTTCATATGATCAGGGTAAAATTATTTTGTTTTCTTTCTGAATGAAGAAAATCACCCTAAATTGCATGTTTTGAGGGGAAAAAAGAGCAATGTCAATAAATTCCCAAGTGTTCTCTTTCAGTTTCAATTATTTTCCCTGGTTTTTTCTCCCTTAATAAAACCCAAGTACTATCATGTGTAACTATAAGAGGATAATGTCATTTTAATAAGCCACTGAATGTACCTGGCACCAAGTTGTAGTGGTTGGTTGGTTGTCTGTTTGCTGATTCTTGTCAACCACACCATGTGAAATGAATATCAATCCTAATAACCACTCACCTGTTGGAGGGGCTGACTTTCGAGGTGTCTGTGACTCCTTCAGACACGCTTACATGACAGAAATTGTTACAGCTGGGGCGTAAGGAGGCCTGGCAACCAGTTAAGGAACAATGACCATCAAAGGCCTTTTCATCCATGCCCTGTGCCTGAGCTCCCTGGGGTCATGTTGAGATTGATCAGCAGCAGGACACAGAAGATGGATTTCACAACCACACCTTTCACTTATAAAACAAAACAGGACAAAAAGGAGCAACATAACCTTCCCCAGGGGGACGAAATTCAATTTGGCCTAAATACCACTGTATCATCACTAGGCAGATGGAAGTGGTGTCCTTGTGGGGAGCTCTGATAGAGAATGATGCAAATCCCTCCCCTCTGATCAGCCCTGCACCCAGTTGAGATGAAACTAGGTAAACTGCCTGCCTTTGGAGGCAGGACTCTGAATGTTCTCAGCGCTGGCAGCAAAGCTTTACCCCTAAAAATTATTCATCTCTCATCCTAAGAACATATCAAATGTCTGCGAGCAAGAAGTTGGTACTGTCTTGGAAAACACTGACTTGTTCTGTCAACCACTGACAAATATCTATCCATGATTAGACTATTCTTCTCTGGCTGTTTTTTGTTTTTGTTGTTAAGAAATTAAACTGATATGGAGTTCTCTTTCTTTTTCTTTTCTTTCTTTTTGTTGTTTTTTGTTTGTTTGGTGCTGACTGGAAAGTGCAAGGAGAATGGTGGCTCCCATTTAAAACAGGGAAACTGGCTGAGTATTAGAGAAAGGGGCTCGATGAACACTCAGTTGTGGGACTGGCCCTACCAAACTTACAAATGCCAGAGGACAAAGGGTTTCTGGAACCCACAGAAGGGCTCAAAGCTCTCTGGGGGAGTTTTATAAAATTATCACGCTCAATCCTCTGTCGTCATAGGCCAAAACAGCAGCATGTGTGCCTTAACACTCTCAGGACCAAGGGCTCCTCATACTCCCACATTTCAGAGGATGGCAGGTGGTCTTGCTGTTCAGCCAAGGTCACCAGCGGAGCTATGCTGAGCTCTGTAATGCTTCATTTCTGGCTTGGGAAAGAAAACACGTGCCCTGTCCTTCCTCTGTCATTTCTGAGTGCTGGTGCAGCCAAGTCAGCTCTTTGGTGACTCAAGGCTACACCTGTGAGACCAGAAGGAAGTGTCTTAGTATCCTCCTATATTTGCTAGACTCCTGCCTCGGACGGAATCTCCTCTGTGCCTTATCTGACAGCCTGGACTACATACAAAGAGTTTCACTCATTCCACTGTCATTTATTAAACTCCTTTTATTACTATGTTGGCCACACAGGGAAGACAAGGATGAAAAGAGTGAAACAGAATGAGCCCTCAAGCAGCTCTCAGCCTAGCACAGAGGAGAAAACCTAAGCAAACAAAGCATTCAGAGTCAGAGAGGCAAGGATCAAGTTCAGAGTGATTTACTTACTTTAGTCTAAAGTGCTATGGTAGGAAGAACAGAGACAGCTTCTTGAAGAAAGCTCAACTTTGAGCCAAATCAAGTAGACTCTAACACAGAGAAACTGAAGGTAAATGTTAGAGCTGCCTGTCTGCACTGACGGATGTAACGAAGTAAAAGATTTGATGAGAACTTTTCCCCAATATGCTGAGCTCGGCTACACCTAAGGTTGCAGGGGCACAGGAGGCTAAGAAACATGCTAATGATGAAAGCCCAATTTAGATGGGCAGATCTAATTTGGCTCCAAGTTGCTAAGCTGCATTAAGCTGTTTATCCACATTATGCAAATGTAATTAACTCTCATCAGAACTACAGCACATCCCACAAAGGAGAAAAAGCAATCATATTTAACTAAGTCAGATACAAACAATAACTCTTCCAGAAAAAAAAAAGGGGGGAAAAGTATCAGAAAGAGGCACTAAAGGTAGTTATAAAAAAAAATTCTACAGTTACCTGCCATGGCTCCAGCTGCAAGGAGATTTAGACCTCCCACGTGTCCATTTTCATCAGCGAGAAGTAGTTTGCAATGAGCATAAACAGGAAAATAGATTGCGGAGAAGGGAATGTCTCGGAGGAAACACGCTTTGGCACCCTGTCACACAGTAAGGAGATAGTGCAAAACAGTGTGTGAACAGTGTGAATGCCCACATGGGATCCAGGGGGCTGTCAGGAAGAAGCCTGAGGGGTCCCTCGAATGGCACTGGAACCGATGCGAAAGGGAAATGGGCGTGGGGGAGCCCTGCGGGGCACAGAGAAACATGCACGATCCCACACGCCAAAGGGAGCTGGGGTCCTAAAGCTCTAGACTTAATAATCATTAGGCAACAAAGTTCCTAGTGTTTCTCTTCGAGCTTCAGAATTTTAAAAAAAATCAATTTTTTGTTGTGATAAGAACACAGAATATGAGCTCTGCCCTCTTAAAATTTTTAATTGTGTAGTATATTAGCTGTAAGTACAGTGCTCTATAGCAGAACTCCACACATGATGACTGTAGCATACCTGAAACTATATTCATTAACTAGATTGTTTTTTTAAGGTTAACAAAAAATTCAATTCTCAAACCTTCGGGCTTTGGTAGCAAAGGGAGCTGAGGGAGGCCGGGGGAGGAGATTAGATTTCAGATCGCAAAATTAACAACCGATTCCCAAACAATCTTAAAGGCAGCCCCCCCATTCACAAATTATCAACTCAGTCCATAGCAGTGTAGAGCCTCTGTAGGCCAGGAAGAAGCAATAGCAAAAGTGGGGAAGGGAACTATTTTAGGAAAGGGGAAGTCAAACTATAAGAGGCTGGGCTCAGGGGCGAATCCCTGTGATCCCTGCTACATGGGAGGCAAGCTGAGAGGGTGGGAGTTTGAGGCCAACCTGGGCAACGTGGCAAGACTTTGTCTCAAAAGAGAAAACAAAACAAAACTCTCCTCCCACCACTACACACACGCACACACGCGCACGCACGCACATCTTTCCTCCTCATTCCCCATACCCTAAATAGCAAAGGACTAGGGGAAACCCAGACAAATATTTCAGCAGGAGGTTTCCACCGGAAGTAGAAAACCACCCAGGGGCAGCTTGTGGTGACTGAGGTCACACTGAATACCTTCCCCTGCCCTGTCCCTATGCCAAGCTATTCCATGGCCCAGGGCTTTCCCAAGCCAGGCAAATATTGGACCCAGGCATTTGAGCCCCTGAGGACACTGTTCTTAAAAGGAAAGTTTAAAAAAAAAAAAAAAGTCCAAGGAAAATACAGAGAGAAACAATGTGTGTAAATTCAACTCTCAAAGGGAATTCCAAAAATAATGGAAATGCGGGTTGAGGGTGGAGACAATGTGTGCACAAAACTCCTCAGAGATAAGCACCCTGCATCCCTGTTTGCTGTTTTCCAGAGAGCCCTGCAGCTGTGTGATTCTAATCTGGAGAATTTCTGATTTTTAACTTGCAGATACAGAAGCAAATTTACACATTTCTGCAGTGATAGATCTATAAATAAATCAGATGCTCTGGGAAACACAGTTAGTTGCCAATAGTGGTTAACTTTATGTATTCCCTCTTATACCAGGCAAAGGAATGGCAAGAAATGCCCTTCCTTGTTTAAGAAAAATAATAGCTTCTGCTCCATTACATCTGATCTGTAATGATGGGAGTAAATAGACCTGCAGGGAAGGAATCTATTGACTGGCATTTTGCTAAAGTATAGTATACTGTTGTTCTAGTTTTAATGGAAGTCATTATTGACAAATCCTACCACTTAACTTCTTAAAAACCAGAAGCCTACCAAACTCTACTACTGTTTTACTGTGCTCAAATTATTAAGACAAAGGGAAGCTCCTACTGGGAAGATAACAATAGAGATAACTTTGACTCAAAATAAACAGATGACTACTCCAGGTCCTAAACCTGTCCACAGAGAACACCAAAGAAACTTTTCTCAAACCCCCATCAAGGGAAAGGCTGTGTGACCTGAGGCTGAAAGCCTGCAGCTTCATAAAACCTGAAAATGACAACAGGGGACGCTGCTTGTATCTCACTCCCTTAACAGAAGTGTCCTCATTTTTTCTTTCTGTCTGATTTTCTACCCATGGACCACCTGTGTGTGGGACGAGACTGCTTTTCTAACAGGGGATGGGGAGAAGGGTCTTGTTTCTGCATTCTTTCACCTTAGTACTGGGTTAACCCTCCTCTCTTCCGAGATGGCCCGAGGGGATCTACCCACCTTATACAGACCGAAAAGCCCCAAGTCTCGGAGCACATTCAGTGCACTGACTCTGGGTCCGGTGGTGATCTCTCCAGCCACCTGCAGGCGAATCTTCACTATCTCCAGTGGGTTGGTAAAGATGACCTGGGAGCCTCCAGCCTACAGGCAAGGGAGGAGAGACAATTTCCACATCTGAGCCCATGGCAGTGTAAACAGCAACCCAGCGAAGACTCTGTTTTGTTCCACCCTTACAATTCCGTTTTCACAGAGGAATGAGAGTTCCAGGTTTTGGCTAAGGCTGGAGGAGCTCACAAAGTTTGTCTCCAGTCAGTCATGGCTGACTTTGTTTCTGTTTGAAACTTCAAGATCGTTTCTCAGACCAGTCTTTCTAGGATCACCCCAAGCATATCCAAAACAACAAAAATTAAACCCAATTTGGAAGACAAAATTGAACCCAGATGTGGCGGGGGGAGGGCACTCACACAATGAAAGGGATAGGGTAGGAGGCTGGTTGTCTTTTACGCCCTGCAGCTACAGTTCAGATCTACAGTAGTTCCTGCACTTTTCTTACTTAGCAGGACTTCTCTTCAGCCCACTAACATGCGTACTGCATCTGGCCTTAGAGAGGAGCCTTAAGCCTAAGGGAAATTAGTCTGCCCTGGTTCAAAATCTAAAATGTATGAGCTCGAGCCAAACTCCGGACAGTTTAACACAAAAGGTGGGAGTTTGGAAAAAAAAATGTCAGTATCCTTTCAAGACAAAGCTAGAAAAATTCTTGAGGGCAGAGCTGGAAGTGGAACATCTCATTATCTGTGCGTTTAATACACTCAGATCAAAGCCACATTCCATACTCTCTAGCGGTGAGTGACAGAAATTTGAATTTCGATAATCAGAGTATATTTGCATCTGAAACCTGCCTACTAGTAGAGGGGGAAAAAAAGGTTTAATATAAAAGCTACCAACTCCTTCTTTGCTTTCTGTAAGAGCAGGTATAGGTATGCGTGACCATGGGTATTTAAAAATAAAATATATATTATCTCCTTTTGCAACATGAAAAAAATTTCATTTGTACATTTTTATCTTAAACTGTGGCTGCTTACATTATACAATCAAAACTATATTCATAAAAGGTCCAGTCACATTCATATAATTATATAATCATAACTGCAATGCATGTCCCACACGAACTCTGAAATGTGGGCCTCCTTGTGGCAGTGTAATTCCCCGGGTATCAAAATGCTATAAACAATACCCTCAAACTTCTCCTGCAACAGTCAATGGTACTTCACTGCTCCACCTTCACCTGCACTCCTACTCACTTATCTCAAAGTCACGGCCTTCCAATTCCTTTCCAAAGGGCAGCAGTGTGGCTCAGCCCCTTTTCCAAACCACTGTGGGGCTATAAATGCCCAACTACTCGGGTTCCAATTGTGACCTCTGGCTCCTTTCAGTACCCACAACTGCAGACAGTGACACTAGATTCCTTTCCTCTTCAAGGGAGCTTACAGACCTGCATTCCCCAAGGCCCTAATCCTCTTTCTGTCCACCACACAGGGAGGTACACACTTTTCTGTCTTCCCCCACCCACCCTCTCGTTCCTCCTCCTCCTCTTTCCCTCGTTTCTCCGGTTTCCTGTAACTCATGCAGGTCCCCCAGTGACGTACTGGTCCTATTTCACATGTTGATTTGCCTGCATTTCTCTCTTTTAATCTGCAGCCCTGCAGGCAGAAGGGAGCGTTTCAATGTTTCAACCTAAGCCAAAAATACTTTCAAAAGGATTGCTGGGTAAAACATTGTTAAAATGATAATCCAAATAATTGTCCCTGTCGCTAGTGTTAAAAACCAAACCAATTGAAGAAGTTTACTACTTCCCTGAAATCTGTAAATAATGGCTGCAAAGACCATCTTTGGGAAAATGTGCTTTATATTTGAAACTAAAGAAGATTAAAAAGAAGAAAAGAACAGAACTGGATTTTTCTTTACTATAATTCCCCAAATTTGCCACCACCAGACAGTGTCGGTCCCTGGGTGCCAAGTGTTAATTGTGGATATTATGTTTAAATAAATGCAAAGTTCTTTCATGTTTTTAATCATTAGTAAATTAAAACATCCTGCAGAGGGGACTGCTCCAATCTGAATGCCATCCCTAATCCCACAGTTCCCTCCTGCTCTCTCTTCTCTCATGGACTCTTGGAAATAATTGCCAGCTTACTGAGATCTACTCGAGTAACAATTTGTCAATTTTTTTTCCTGAGTGTAAAAATAACAAGCTTTCTAAAATTCTACTAAACAGAATAACTGAGGGAAGGAGATGACTTAATAGATATTCGCATTCATAGTTGTATGCTTTGAAAATTAGTAAGCATGCACAGCAAGCCCAACAGTGCACTGAACACCACTACAAAACTAAATGATGTACATTTTACAAACATATACACTCTAGTAAAGAAACATGCAAACAATGACTCTATAATAGCAAGATGCACATCTATGGGTTGTTTCACACCTATGTATGCCACCATATTTGGAGCAAAACTTTTACTGGTTATAAATATAGTTTATGCTTTAAAGATTAAGACACTTTTTTTTTTTTTTCGGTACCAGGGATCAAACTTAGGTCCTTGAACTTGCAAGGCAGGTGGTGGAACCACTAATACAAATCCCCGGCCCTTAAGATACATTTTTTAAAACCTTATGATAGATCTAAGAATATATGAGCAAATACTATCCAGAAACAGTGAATATTTTACTATTTAATTTGTCTAAAATGCTGGGTATTTGTAACCCTTAAGGGAAGTACACATGGTAAATGTCACTGACCTTTTTTAAACCTGTGGTTGACTACTCTCATACATATTAAACTGGGAACAGAGGGTGGGGGAATAAAATCTGCAATTAGTTCATTATATTGTAAAAATTCTAGCAACACAGAATGAAGATCATATCACACCCTTTGACTGTGTTCTCTCCAAGGGAAAAAAATTCAGGAAAATATATTCCTTCTATTCTAAGATGCTGCTAATTATAAGTGATACCGTTAATACAGTAACAGCTTTCCAAATGGGGAAAAACTGTTTACAGTAAATATAATCATTTAATACATAGAATTTCATAAATATGTTAGCTTTTCAATGAAAAATATAATATCTTATTTGTACAAATATGTTATTTGCTAATTCTAATGGCAAGAAAATTACACAGAAAAATTTAACTGCCCAATAAGAAAACAGTTAAGGAAAAATAATTATATGCCCTTAATAAATTAATATCATATGGTAATAAAGTCATGCCAAATTACAAAAAAATATAAAATATTAGCTATATTCCACCACAAATACGTCAAAATACCAAAGTTTATCAAAAGACTGAACATTGGTTGCATCCTGGAAACAGAAACTGAGTAGCTGGGAGAAAGAATTTTCATAGCATAGCCTACTGTTACCTTTTGTATTCTGAATCATGTGAAGGTTTTAACTACTCAACAACAAAGAAGAAACAACTAGTCTTAGAAAGACTGGCTTCTTTGTAGACTAGGTCCTCTTTCACACATTCTCTCCCATAGGAAGTGTGGTAATTTTAATAGTTTAATTTTTTTTGTTTTGTTTTGGTTTTTTGAGACAGGGTCTCACTGTGTAGCTCAGGCTGGTCTCCAACTCACAGTGATCCTCCTGCCTCAGCCTCCCGAGTGCTGGGATTACAGACATGCGCCACCATGCCCGGCCTAAGTGTAGTTTTTAAACTAGCTGACACTAGTTATCTGTGGATTCAAAGCTTTAAAAAGTTAATGTCTATACGAACATAACCTTACTCAAATGTAGCTAGTGATCTGAAATATGAGACATCAAGATATATAAAATTTTAAATTAAACCATACTGATACACAACGACACAGATTTAAACGGCATTGCCTAATCTGACACCTTGCTGCTTCTGGTGCTGATGTTAACATTAAACAATGTACTAGTCTATAACTTTGGTGAATTTTTTCACTCACCAAATCACCAAAATTAGTTTCTAACCTGCTAATCACTATATTTCCTTCACCAAGTGTGTTAATTTTCTTCAAGAAATGCAAGCACTAATATTAAAGCAAACTAGATATTTTTATTTTTCAGGATTAAATGTAATTTTTGTTGTAGAAACGAACTTAAAAGACATAAAAAGAAACAAATCCCATTTGGAATAAGAGTTACTCATATGCAACAGGAATGGAAAGAACACAAAAACTTACATGCAGTCTTGTATCACATAACTTTTTATGAGAAAATATACCAACTAAAGTTGACAGTAAAAGTCAATGGGAAGCACCTGGGATTTAGCTCAGTGTTTCTGCCACCTGCCTTGCAAACAAGGACCGGAGTTCAATCCCCAGTAACAAAAAAAAAGTTAATGGGAAAAAGATATAATGTTGAGGTGTCAGCAGGCCTTCAATGCACCCCAGGCTGAGAGCCTACATACAGGTTAAGCCTGTTCAACCTTCTGTCCTCACAATCATACACCCAACCCCACCCCACCCCGCAGGGTCTACAAAGAGGTGGGGGGCTGGGCCCTGTTGTGCCAAGTCCCTTGTTGATTTCTTCCTTTGATCTGGTGTCTCCTATAGTCAAATTTTCTGCAACCACAAAATATCCAATTAGAGCAACTCATTATAAAGTCTTCCCTTACAAAGACTGATAAAAATCTAACTTCAATTTGTTAAAGCCACAAAATAGGTATATGAAACACATGCACTTAAAATAATCAGACAAATCAACAAAAGCCACGCAGAATTAGTCATCACTAGGACTAACTCAAGAGCAACAGACAGTGACTGTCTTACAGAAGATCAACCAAACATTCTTAGATACTTTTATAAAGCCACAGAGAATACTAGTCCTTTCTAAAATAGTCTTAAAATAGTGACAGCTTAAAAGGAACAAACTGCAATATGTTTCTTGTTGGGTGATTATATACCCCAGGGTGTTATGATATAAAACTATGCATAGTTATAACTAAGGTAAGGAAGCTCTATGACTGAATGTTGGTGTCCCTCCAAAATTCACACTGGAAACTATGACCTACCAACATGATAGCATTAAGAGGTGGGGCTTTGGGAGGGGATTAAATCCTGAGGGTTCCACCCTGGCTGCATGAATGAAAGTAGCATCCTTCTACAGGAGGCGGAAGGGAGCTGCTTCAGGCCTCTGCATGAGGATGTAGCAGTAAAGCACCATCATGGAAGCAGAGAGGAAGCCTTCACCACACTGAATCCTTGATCTTGAACTTTGCAGAATTAAGAGCAATAAATTACTACTGTTTATTAATCACCACAGTCTAAGCTATTTTGTTACAGCACACTGAATGGGCTAAGGCAGGAAGAACCAAGATCCCCGTGTGCCTATCAATCATGTCTTTTGTTTTGTTTTGCTTTTTGTTTTTGGTACTGTGGATCAAACTCAGGACCTTAGGCTTACAAGGCAGGCATGGTGCCACTGAGCTAAATCCTCAGCCCCGTGTGTCATTTTTGACATAAATATACAAGGACTTTTAACCTGCATGCATATGTGTATATATATTCATATAAGTATAGTGGGACCACCCTGATTCCTGGAGACGGGAGGTAGAGGAGCTGTTTCCAAATAACTCTTCAAAGATGTCCAAGATCAGGGCCAGGGATTTAGCTCAGTGATTCTGCCACCTGCTTCACAAGCACAAGGCACCAAGTTCAATCCCTGGTATCCCCCCCCCAAAAAAAAAAAAAAAAGATGTCGAAGATCAGAGACATAGAGAGATTTCTTTAGCTAGGAGGCTGGCTAGCTACACATCTTGCCTCCAAGGACTAGAAAATGCTACAAAATTAAAGAACTGTAGGCTTTTTGCTACACCCTATGGTACAAGACCTATCCATTCAAGGGAGAATGAAAAAGCATGGGAGAAGGGCAAGATTTTACGGCGCCATAAACCTGCCCAGCTTTGAAAACAAGGATCTCAACAAATACTGCATATCACATAGTTTAGAGAGCTAACTATCATGAGGCCACCAGGCAGACTGAATGCTACACAACAAGGAAGGCGTGTGCTCATACTGGGCTAAGGAAGCTCACCGGCATCACAAGAGCAGGTGGATCGCCTCAGCCCTTATCTGAGCAATAAATTAATTTGGGGTTTTATGACTTCTGTCTGCTAAGAAATAAACACATTCTGAAAGAGATAATGTGGTCTGTCAGGTAAGAGGTAAACTGACCTGTGGTTAGAGTTTGACAATAAAATAACAGGACTTAGCAGACAGACATTGAGAAAGTACATTTAGGTCAATCCACTTAGACTTAAAACTTTCTACTTTGATATTTAAATCTGTTCTCATTTAAGTTTCTGGATATATCCAAGAAACTACATAACTGATTTTTTTTCTTTTAAAAAAAGCACCATGAATAGACAAATGCTATGTTAGGGAAAATGTGCATAAACATAAGTCTAACAAAAGACCATATCCACAATATATAAGGAACGCCTATAAGTCAATAATAAATACAGAAAAACTGAAAGAAAACCAGACAAAGACTTAAACAGGTATTTCACAAAAAAGATATATGACGAACAAATATATGAAAGAATACTCAACATCTCTGGGCATCAGAGAAATACAAATTAAAATAATAAAAACAGCCTTTCAGGCTAGGGATTTAGCTCAGCGGCACCATTCCTGCCTTGCAAACACAAAGTACTAAATTCAATCCCCAGTACCAAACCAAACAAAACAAAACAAAAATAGCCTTTCACACTCACTAAATACCTAATTTCAAAACAACAAGAACTTCAACATCAGTGAGGATGTGAAAAAACTGGAATATTTGTAAAATAGCCTATTCTATTGTAAAAGTTGGTAGTTTTTTTCAGCAGTTTATTTTAAGTTGAAAACATCTATCCTCTACTCTTGCTCATCCAAGAAAAATAAAAATGTTGACAAAAAGATTTATACAAGAATGTCTACAGCAACCTCATTAATAATAGACAAAATCTGGAAACAACGAAATGTCCACCAGCAGGAGAATGGATGAACAAATTGTGGTAGATTTACACAATGGAACAATACTCAGCAAAACTGAGGAACAAAAAGCTGACTCCCTATACAACAAAAGGATGAATCTCTGCAAACACGTTCAGCAAAAGAAGACATAGAATATACTTTGGATATTCCATTTGGATACTTAATGTAATGAAACAAAATTTATGACAGGAATTAGAACTGTAACTTCCCAGAGAACAGACTGAAGAAAGGACTGAGAAAAGGCATAAGTGAATTTTCTGGACTGAAACGTTCTTTATCTTATCTTGAGTGGTGATCTATTTACATTCCTATTCCCAAAGGTTGTATTCTATTTCTAAGGTGGGATGTTCCACTGTGACTCCTTGTTGTAGTCAGAGTTTTGGCAAAGGAATACATTTAATACAAGACACATAATTTATAGGATTATTTTAGGGTTTTTTTTGTTGTTTTTGTACCGGGAATCGAACTTGGGACCTTGTGCTTGCAAGGCAGGTGGTGGAACCACTGAGCTATATAGGATTATTTTATGATGTTTACCCAAAGTCAAATGCAGAGGAGTACAAGAGATTAACTGCATACTAAGGCCCAAAGAATCCAGCCAAGGGCCTGGATCCCACAGCAATGTCCCACACAAGTCCAGCTAAAGGCCCAGAGTCCAAGGCAGTGTCCCCCATGAGTCCAGCCATTGGCTTGGAGTCCACGGCAGTATCTCGTGCTTGTCCGTATCAAAGATCTGCACCCGGAAGGTCCAAAAGCCAGAGGTGGAGCCAGAAAAACTACACTGATGGGATGAAGGATCTGTGCCACCAGGCTGAGGGACCTCTACTGCAGCCAAGAAGTAATAATGCTCCACTGACGAGACAGCTCCCCTGATGAGAACAGCAGCCATTCCCAGCAACAGTGAGGGCCCAGCTCCTCCTCCACTAGAACAGCCAAGTTCACAAACCAGTCGCAGCAAGCTTATAGAAAATCAACAGCCCATGATATTCCTTCCAGTTCTCTTTTTATAGATACTGGCAACAGTCCTCTGGTGGATCTTTCATACCCAGAACACATTGACTTCAGTTCAGCTGGGTGTTACAAGTTGCCCATTAGTTCTTCTCTTCTCTAAGTGAGAGCTGCTTTCATTTCTAATCATGAAGCCAAAGTCAACAAAATTTCTATGGAAAGGCACACAAATGCGTTCATGCACATGTGTTGCATAAGAGCATGTATGCATATATAGTATATGAAAACATTAGAAGGGAACACACCAAAATACTAGCAATGAAAAATGGTATCTTTTATCTTTTGATGATATCTCTGCTCAAAGCAAAAAAACAAACAAAAAAAATCCCAAAAAGCCCTCAAAAACCAAGGTCTAAAAAAAAAAAAAAAAACTAAACAAACAAGGTTAAAAACTGGTGCTAGGGCTGGGGATTTAGCTCAGCGGCACCACACCTGCCTTGCAAGCACAAGGTCCTGAGTTTGATTCCCAGTATCCACACACACACACACACACTCTGCTCAAAGCAAAAAAACAAACAAAAAAAATCCCAAAAAGCCCTCAAAAACCAAGGTCTAAAAAAAAAAAAAAAAACTAAACAAACAAGGTTAAAAACTGGTGCTAGGGCTGGGGATTTAGCTCAGCGGCACCACACCTGCCTTGCAAGCACAAGGTCCTGAGTTTGATTCCCAGTATCCACACACACACACACACAAACTGGTATATTAATAAAACTCTTAAAAGAGGCATAATTCTCTTATCTTGCATTAAGCAATGACTTCTTAGATAGGATACCAAAAACACAAGCAATGAAAGAAAAAAATAGACCAATGGTTCATTAAAATTAAAGTCCAGTTCATCAAAAGATGCCATCAAGTAAGTGAAAAATATCTGCAAATAACATATTTGACAGGGGACATAGATCTAGAATATATAAAGAATACCTTACAACTCAGTAGTAAAAGACAACCCACTTCATAAATGGGCAAAGATTCTGAACAGATGTTATGCCAAAGAACATGTACAATGGCCGATGTGAACATGAGAGGGTGGGCCATGTTGTCAGGCATTAGACCCCAACAAGATATCATACTTCATGCCCTGGATGGTAGCTATAACGAAAAAACAAACAATAACAACTTTTAGCAAACACTGCTATAATCATTTTGGAAAATAATCTGGCAGTTTCTTAAAATCTAATTGTAAGCTTGGTGAGAATTTATCTCTAAAAAGACCCAGGGACATAGCCCAGTGCAAAAGCCTTGGGTTCAATTCCTAGTACCAATCAATCAATCAATCAATCCCGGGGTTAATACACTATTGCCATATAACACACCAACCACTCCATTAATACTCAAATGAAAATGTGTGTCCATGAAAAACTTTATATGCCAACTTTCATAACAGCATTATTTGCAATAGTCAAAAATTGGGAATAACTTAAATATCCAGCAACCAAAAAAATGGATAAATGGATAAACAAAATCCATAAGTTAAGCAAAAAAAAAAAAATACTAATACAAGCTACATCACGGGGAAACTGAAAACATGCTAAGTGAATGAAACAAGCCAACACAAAAGACTACATATCATTCATTTAAAATACTCAGAATTGGTGAATCTATAAACAGAAGGTATAGTAGCCCAGCACTTAGAGGTAATGTAGAAAGATTGAAAGGTAACAGCTAAAAAGAACCAAGTTCTTTTTGTGGTAATGAAAATGTTCAAAAATCAATTGTGGTGATAGGTGCACAACTCTTTGAATTATACTAAAACCACTAAATTGTGTGTGCATATTAAATGGGGGAACTGTATATTAATTACACACCAATAAAACTGGGGTTTGGGGATTTTGTTTTATTTTAAGGCTGTGGGTATAGCTCAGTGGTAGAGGACACACTTAGCTTGCACAGAGCCCTGGGTTCAATTCTCAATATCATCACCAAAACAACAAAACATGTTATTTTAAATATCTAGCCGAGATTTAGCTCAGTGGTTCCGGCGCCTGCCTCACAAGCACAAGGACCTGAGTTAGATCCCCAGTACCAAAAATAAAATTAAATTAAAAAAAATAAAAAAATGTCTGAAACACAGCATGCATTCAATGAATAAATGAAATTATAAGTGAATGAATGAACAGACAAACCAAATGTGAAAGAATATGGATTATGAGAATGAAGTAGTTTGAATTTCAACTTTGGCATTTACTGCTGTATCTTACTGATGTTTTAATAAAAGCTAGTTAGAAATAATAATAAGATAATCCCCATAAAATGTTTAGTCCACTAGGAAAAGTCCCTACTGCACATTAACAATCTAGCAGATTAGAACTATATTAAAAACGAAAATCAGTGTCAATGACAATATTTTAGTTGACTAGGGTGGTAAGTGTATGCACGCCCCCTTTATTATTACTTTTTAGCATATTCCTTGGCATGTTATCAAATATCACATATCTTTAAAAACTGATCATGGGGCTGGAGGACGTAACTCCGTAGTAAAGTGTATGCTTAGTATGAGTGAGGCCTTGGGTTCAATCCTGAAGAAGGAAGGATGAAGGAAAAGAAAGGAAGAAGAGAGAGAGATCATAAAGAAAAACAAACAACAATGAAAAATATGTAACACAAAGCGACCAGAGATTTTCACTTGTCAGTCAGTGCATGATCCAGTCAATACACATCATTTTTCCTAAAAGGCAGGAGAGTCATTTTCATGGCAACACGATTTCCCTTCCATCTACTTATAAGAAAGTCAAAACCTAGGTCTTGGTGAATCTTTCTGCTGAGAAAAGTCTCTAACTCAGTTTGAGTCATTCCATCCTAATGACCCAATACCAGGGAGAGCTTTCTAATTGGGTAAGTTTTGAATCATAGCAGCATTCTCGCTGGTGGCACTGACAGCAGGCAGTAAGCACCCCAGCAGCTCTGTGCATTGCACATCAGCACCACCTTGGTAGGGAAACTCTCAGGATCAGCCTGGGGCCAACAACTCTTTCAGGCTTTAAATGATATCATTCAAGAAAGAGAATGCCGTGCATCTCACAATGTCAGGATATCCTGTCAATAGATAGAGACTCATCCTTTTTGTCTGTTGAAATTATCAACTTTTGGGAAAATTAGTGGATTATGCTTTAATTATCATTTACATCGTGGAATGAATGAATTAGTCAGAAGAAACTCCATAATCACACATTTTCTTCCCTTTCTAAATGGAGTGGGAAGCAGAAAGATGTTCAAGGTGAAGAACTGCAGACAACCTAATCATTCTGCCCAGAGTCCAACCTATTTCTCATGCTGTCCATTGCCAGCTGGACAATCGATCAAAGCTTCCAGAAATGAGTCATGATTAAGGAAGAGACTTAGGGTCAGCACAGCCCTCAAGGCATTCTAGACTTCAACAGAAATTCTCAAAGTTCAAATCTGTAAACACGGTCCATAGCTAGGAAGAACAAAGGAACTAAACACCTGACTATGGCCGCACCGTGTAGGTCACATGTCAGACATGACCAAAATCCTCCAGATATTGAAAATGAGAACTGAAATCATCAGCTATCTGGAATAGAACGAGCATCACTTGGGAGGTTTCTGGCAAATACGGGCATGTGCTGTGGTAAAAATGAACTGTGAAGCCTTTTAAGTAAATGGAGGTTCTAACCACTGAGAAAAATATTTATGATTTGCAAAGGTGCTTTCATTAGATGAGAACTATAGCACTTTTATCTCACCTAAGCAAGGGGCTTATTCTTGTCCATTGTTTATCCTTCATGAAAAAAGAAATTCAGCCAGAGAGGCTTCCTCCCTGAAAATGCACGCACACAGACACACGCACACATGTTCAGACATGTGTATGTTAGCACCCGCACACCAGTCCACCATTTCTGTAAGAACTCTGGTTGCAGAAAGTGCAAACTTAGGTACGTGCCCCAGTGACAAACTGCATCAAGCAGAACTTGGAGGAACCAGTCTCTCTGACCCCGGGGCATCTTCTTTGAATTAAAACTTCTAAGGTCACTGACCTCATCACCTTAGGCTCCATAAGCGACTCAGGTTTTAGCCAAAACTACCAACCAATGCAATTAAAAGTTATTAACATTTTTAGGAACAAAACCGACTAAACAAATCTCAAGCAAATCACATGTAAAACAATACCACAAACAAAACTAGTTAAGCAGCAAACTTATGTGTTGTAATTGGTCTAAATTCAATGTTATATTTTCAGTTTACAGACAGAAGCATTTGTGCTCTAAATAGATATACTCTGAATCTTGGCTTTGGAATTTTTATCAACAGTCATGATACAGTTACAGCTGTTTGCTGCACCCTTCAGTTCCTAAAGAAGGAACATTGTACTAGTCCTGTGTCCAAAGTATAAGGGCCCAATTAATCAATCATCTCACCCACTACTATATTTCCTGTGATGCTTAAGAAGATTAAGAATTAGGATTTATAAACCTGGAAAGTAATGCTTCAGAAGCTTCTAAAGAGTTGGTGAAAATAAAATCTCTCTCTCTCTTTTTTTTTGTCCTCAAAACCAGCTATATTATACAATGACATTTGTAAGTCATTCCATACGTAAGGACTTGCTTTGATTGCTTGAGCCCAAGGGAAATGCTACTCTGATATCATACCTAAAGTGCAAAGAGAGGAACATAATTTTTTACAAGAAATATATCGGATTAATACTTACACAACCTCCAGCAAGAATCTCTGCTGGAAGTGGAATGGAGCCATCTCTTTTGATAAATTTATCTCGGACAAAATCATTAACCTAATTAGAAAGACAGCATCAGTTAACCAGAATTCCCAACCATTTCCTCTCCTGGTACATGGCTGCTTTTTGAAGTCAGCAAAATATGTGTCTCATGATAAAAATTAGCCAAGGTTTGCACACAAATGTAAAGTTTCTGGCTGGGCATGATGGCACACACCTCTAATCCTAGCTACGCAAGAGGCTGAGACAGGGGGATCATAAGATCAACACCAGACTTAGTGAAACCTTCTCTCAAAATAAAAAGTAAAACAGACAGGGAATGTAGCTCGGTGGTAGAGCACTTGCCTAGCACGTGTAAGGGCCATGGGTTCAACAGGTCAACAGGGAGGGAGGAAAAAGAGAGAGGAGAAAGGAAGAGAAGAGAAGGGAAACAGCTGAAAGGAAGAGAAGGGAGGGAAGCAAGAAAGAAAAAGTTTTACAAGTGCTTTGTGGTATGCCCAGTCTCAGCAGTATCAATTTTAACTTTTGGCTTTATCTAAATAAATGACATATATTCAGTAAGGAAGAAACTTACAGTCAGTTTAATGGCCTTTTCAGGAGCAACCCCAATGAGCTGTGGTATTAGACCTAGATAAAGAGAGAAAATCATTAGCAAAATAGATGTACTAGATACAAACACACAAGTCCCACAAGGAAATATTTTCCTCATATTATTTACCCATCAAACATTCCTGGATTTTCATTAAAATGGGGGAAACTGACTATACGAACAGCATACAGTTGCTTAATATAGAATATCAATTCTAAATCCTCTCCAGAGAAAACCAGCATTCAGTAATCATTTATTTAAAAGGAAACCACAACTGCAAAAAGCAAAGAAAAAAAGAAAAGAAAAAAACTGAGTATCTTCTATAGGCAAAAACATATGCCTATTGTCTTTTTATTTACAAATACATGTCAAGCTTAAGACATTAAAACAGAATCCCTTCAAAAGAAACCACCATTCTTAGGAAGTTAAATTTCCAGGCTGACTACAAATTGAGAAAGAAAAAATATATATATAAACAATTCAACATCTGTAGACACACATATTCACTTAGCTCAGCTTTCTAATGCACACAGCTTATACAAATTGTTAGCATACACTTTTTTGCATACTTTTTAAAAAAGATGCTAACAATAAACATCCTATACCCTTTAAATCATCCAGCCAAGGGGAACTATGTATGTGCTTGAATACTTGCTTGCTGCTGATGTTAAGCCCACTTTGAGGAGGCTGCTGAGTGATTTCCATGAGTTGAGAGCCAGCCAGTAATCATGCACATGGGCTACTGTCAGTCAAACTGAATTATCAGTGACAAACACAAACCCACAAGCACCTTCATGGGTAGCAGACTGATTTTAAAGAATAAATCAGCAGATGGCAGTCTTAACTTCCTAACCCTCATGATAGTCAGGCCCTACTATTTTTAATCCAACTCCCATACAACCATGTCAGCATGTGTATTTGTTTTACAACTTGCTTCACTAAAGCTCAAGGATTTTAATAAAGTAATGATTTGTGTCATTTTATCATTGTTGCCTACAAAGAAATTTAGCTTATCTGTCAACAATTTTGTCAGTCATCTGACAGAATAATGCACTAGTTCTAAGCAATATATGACAATCTCAATAATCACAGTACTCACATATAGGACTCCTACCATCTCCTCCCTAATACAAAAATCTCTCATTGAAAGGACTGATTTTATCAGCTCACATCCTGAATAAAGCCAAAATCCCCTCCCTCCACTTGCTATACTACACCCATTTAATTAACATGATATTTCTCCTAAATGAAATATCCCATAAACATCTATCCATTATGACTTAACTAGGGGCCAAGGATTTAGCTCAGTGGCACCATACCTGCTTGGCAAGTATAAGGTCCTGAGTTCAATTCCCAGTTAAAAAAAAAAAAAAAGACTAAACTATGTATTATTTAGTTTTATCCATTGAGAATACTAAACTATGTATTATACATCTAAGTTTCTTCTAAGAGAAGACATTCTCTTTGTAATTTAAAAAGTATATCAAGAAGAAGAAATGTCACAAGGAAATATGTTTTATTATGTTTTATTAAATATGTTTTATTTTTGAACTGGGGATCAAACTCAGGCCTTTGAGCTTGTGAGGCAAGTGGCAGAACCACTGAGCCAAATCACAGATCTGTACAAGGAAATATTAGATGGGCTGGGGATTTAGCTCAGTGGTTCTGCCGCCTGCCTTGCAAGCACAAGGATCCAGGTTTGATCCCCGGTGCCAAAAAAAAGAGGAAATATTAGAGGTGTCAAAGAAAAAAAAAAAAGCAAAATAGTGCCACTCAACCCTAAACCCTCCACTAAATAAAATCTAGATATGCCAGGCTTAATCAGTTTAAAATACACCTTTACAGGAGCAGCTCAGTACTCAGGACAATGCACATCCCTTCCCTTGGAGTATATGCTGTAAAATGGAATTTAAAGAGGGTAGAGTTCTGAATATTCAAGCAAAATTAATGAACTCTCAGAGCAGAACTCTCAGAGCAGGGTGTTTGAGCCTAGTTTGATTTCAAAATGAATTTCTTATTCTATATAAGGAAAATGACTGCCCTCATGATCCTCTCCTTCACATACAAGTGTATCGGAGTCGCCTTACTTGAATACCTGAACATAATGCTCACTATGGTGTTTTTTCTCCTGACCATGAGGATAAAGCTTTGTTTTGGCTCAGCCTTTCTTTCCTAAGAAGAGGTTCTACACCAAACAGTTTAACAGAGTTCAGAAACAAGCTAGGGATTAATGAGCCTCTGTGGGCAAACAAATAAGTACAGTAAATTACATAAATGCCCTGGTCTTGAGCATGTTGAGTATTTTCAAAGAATTCCAAGTGGCGCCCAAAGGGATTAAAAAATTAATCTCCTCCGCAAAGGAACCCTAAATTCTAATGTGAAGACCTGTACATGAAAGTTACTCGCTTTCTAAGAGAACAAGTTCCTACAAAGCCCATGGGGGCTGGGGAGAACACTGCGTGAAACTGCAGCCTCAGTATAAGGTAGGCGGCAACAACCTCTGCAAAAGAAAGTTTTCTCTGCTTTGCGTGCCTCTGAGCGGAGGGGAGGAAAGCAATGAGATGGAGCCAAAGGGGTTTCTTTTATTTTGTTTTAAACTTCAGGTGACTCACTTGAAAAAATTCATAAACAGTCTTCTTAGAAGGGACAAAAATATTGCATAGTTCTTTCAGCCTAAACAAGTGTTGAGAAGGTAAATTCACCTTTAAGTAGCTGCCTGGCTTCTATTTCAAAGATAAGAGGTGTGCTGCTCCTCTCTAATTCTTTCAGAAAAGCTCTCTATTTCCTAGCTCTCATCCTTGTACTCCACCTGCAGGCATGTGCTTCAGTTTTAAGAGCGTGCTGACACAGATTCATGGTTGGGACAAACACTGGATTTGGATTCCAAGAAATGCAAATGACAGGAAGAAGAAAAGAAGAACCTGTTTGCAGAGTACCATTGCTAATCACCTAAATGTAAAAAAGGAAAATAAGCAAAGAGAAAATAGAGAAGTAGCCCTAGTCTGGCCAGGCAGGCTACATATTGGTTCGCACAATGAGCAAGTTACAATTTGCTGCTAGTGAGATAAAATCATTAACTTTAGCGGCTGAGATTTGCTTACTCACCCCGGTAGAGTCCAAAGAAGCCCTCGTAACGCAAGACTTTCTTGAAACAGTCAAAGCTATTTTTGTACATCAGCTCCCCGACCACAGAGCCAGTGCCACGCTGGTTTTGCATCCGGGTCTTCACCAGATCTATAGGATACACTGCAGTGGCTCCCACAGCTACAAAGAGAACAATTTTTAGTCTTTCAAATAAACATAATTAAGTGGAGAGTCCACAGGATAATAAATCTCATCTTAAAGGGTGAAATTTACAAGACACAATATCTACTCTCACACAACAGGGCTAGGATTTTGCCTTCTCCATACACAGCCAAAAGATGAAACCCCTGGAACCCATAAATAAAGCTGCTTCAAAGAACAACTATGAACAATGTTCTTTTATACCTTAGGTTGATAATTTAAAGATTGGATCATCACCAACATTATATAATCAATACTCAATTTCCTATAATGACAACATTACACTATAACATTCCTTTATACATTCCATTAATGCCTAATTTATTACACCAGGTACTCCTTAGTAACTAGCAAATGGCTATATATGTTAGCTAAGTGGCTGTAATTTTAAATTTTAGTTACTGAAGCACTTTGGTAAATTAATCTTAGTTACAACCATCATGTTAGAAACAAAGTTCCATTTGATCCTATCCCTACATATAGAATTTTTTTTTTTTTTGGTACCAGGGATTGAACTCGGGACCTTGCACTTGCGAGGCAGGTGGTGGAACCACTGAGCTAAATCCCCAGCTAGAATTTTTTTCAATAAGGCCATTTAAAAAAAAATTTTAAGGGACCGGGGATTTAGCTCAGTGGTGCCGCTGCCTGCCTCGCAAGCACAAGGTCCTGAGTTCGATCTCCAGTACCAAAACAAACAGACAAATAAAACAAAAAACATTTAAACACACACCATATTTTTTAAAAAAATTTTAAGGCCATGTTTGACTGACTGACTGATTTTTGTTTTTTGAGACAGGATTCTGTTATGTAGCTCAGGCTGGCCTTCAACTCACAAGATTGTTCAGGCTGGCCTTAAAATTTGTGGCGATCCTTCTGCCTCAGCCTCCCAAGTGCTGGGATTACAGATATAAACCACCACACCTGGCTTAGGCCATGTTTTAGAATTTCTCAGGGATAGATATACTTATTGTATGAACTAGAGTATCGTGTGTGTGTGTATCATATGTGTGTGTGTGTGTGTGTGTGTGTGTGTGTGTGTATTCCCCCACTTGGTACTGGGGATCAAACTGGGGACCTTGCGCTTGGGAGGCAGGTGGTGGCACCACTGAGCTAAATCCCCAGGCCAGTATTATGTTTTTTGACCACTGAAAATCCAAACATGCTTCACAGCTTCCAAAACTGATAATGAAGGAAAAAAAGAAAGAAATACTAGTCTCATCAATTCAGGTTTATTTTGAAAAACTCATAGGCATTTTAATCGCACCTGCTACAGGTTCTTTTCTTTTTTTTGTACCGGGGATTGAACTCAGGACCTTGTGCTTGTAAGGCAGGCAGTGGAACCACTGAGCTAAATCCCTGGCCCTATATAGGTTCTTTTCAATAAACCAACTTCTGATTCTAAACATTTCCTTTGGAGAGTACTTAAGCAAAAACAGTTCCTCAAATTTCTGCTGAGAGCAGGGAGTGGAACAGGGTTCAGCAAGTAAATTAAAAATCTAGATTTTTTTTTTTTGGTACTGGGGATTGAACTTGGGTCCTTGCGCTTGCAAGACAGGCCACCAAACTGCTGAGCTAAATCCCCAGCTCCAAATCTAGATATTTTGAAATGAATGAAAAAGGGTGAAAAAAAAAAAAACCAAAAAGCCAAACATGAGGCTGTGCAATTTCTTATCCCATATCTTGATTTTCCCTGAGCCTCTGTGCCTGACCCCTGAACTCAATCTTCTCCATGTTTCCATGTGGGCCTTAACAAGTATAATTAAGGTGAGCACAGTGCTACACCCCAGACTTCGACATCATTACAAAGGTTTTATCCTGAAGACAGACTGGAGCCAGAGGGCCACAGCCATGCTATGACAAGTCCTCTGATCACAGGTAAAAATCAAGAGTGCTGCAGAAAGGGCCCCTCTCTCCGTCAAAACCCCCAGGAACTATACACAGTACCCCTGCTGATCTGCCCCAGGTCTAGCAAGATAACATTACACCAACACAGTCTGAAAAGGCGGAGAAACTGTCGCTCACCTCCAGCTATGGAGCCCAGAGTGAATCTGTAAGCCGACTCTGCGATCTGGAGCCAGATGGGTCTGCCTAACCCATGAGATTGCTGCAAGGAAAAAGAAAATACATAAGAACATTTGAGGAAACCACAAAGTACTTGGAAAAGTTCACAATTTGGCTATTTCAATATAAGAAAAAACAAAATCTAAAAATGATATTTTAATGATGTAAAATCTTCTCTTCTGAAAGAAGGGAGAGGATATTGAAAAATGAAAGCAATGTTTTTGCAAAGTAAATACCCCTATTATTAGCATTTTCAGCTATATCCAGCAAAATAAACAATTTTTTCTTCTTGTTTTTCACAAGCCTATTAATGCTTTATTTACTGGCTACTATTAGGGAATACTCTATTATTCTCCAGAAGTGAGTCTTTCAGGTATACATTTTCCCCTTCTTTAACTAACTTAAAATTTAAAAATCTTTTGAAAAATGTATAAAAATTATCTTAAGTCCTAAATTACAGAATATTGATCATAATTCAGAATCTTAAATGACTGCTATCCTAGTCATATAGTTCTAATAAAACCTATGAAAAAATAAAGGAAAAAATACTACTGTGGTTCAGTGTTATTTCATAGGTATCCCACAGCATAAAGGGCTTGAGATAATTTGTCTACATTTACATATCAGTCTTAGTCTTCAATATTTTTATTATGAAATATTAGCTACACTCATCCAAAGTTTGAAACAAATGAATAATTACCATAAAGAAAAACCTGAAAAATATTCACTGGAAATAAGGTTTTTAAAGACTCCTGAGAGGCTGAGGATGTAGCTCAATGGTAGATCACTTGCAGTGTGCTGAAGTCCCTGAGTTCAAGTCCCAGAATAACCAAAACAATAAAATTTAAAAGCATAACAAAAAGTTTAGATTCTCTTCCCTGTATTAATTATGTTTTTATAAACATAAGTAGTAAATGTAAGTTCAAAATAACATGATTTGAAACATAGAAAACAGAATTTATTAAGAGAAACTAAAGTATTTTGAAATTATTTTTATTAATGCAAACAATTTTTGTATTACTTTAGTATATGTCAGTGAGTTTTCAAGTGTTGACTGAACTCTTTGAGAGGCTCTCACCAGTAAATTCAGATACTACTTTGCTTCAAAGACAACAAGTGAAAACATAAACACAAACTGTTACTTCAAGGTAATGATGATATTTAACATCACAAATTTTGAAGAAATTCAACTTATAGCATTGCTATGAACTGAATGCTTGTGTTCCCTCAAACTTCACTTGTTAAAATCTCTAACCACTCCATGTCATAGTATTTGGGGATGGAATCCTTGGGGGGTGGTAAATTATGTGAGTACAACTCTCGTGATAAGATCAGTGACCTTATAAGGGCTGTAT
Organism: Fukomys damarensis; assembly: GCF_012274545.1. Taxonomy (NCBI): domain Eukaryota; kingdom Metazoa; phylum Chordata; class Mammalia; order Rodentia; family Bathyergidae; genus Fukomys; species Fukomys damarensis. The sequence continues at coordinate 23,751,869 of NW_022900938.1, read as the reverse complement.
TTAGCCAAGCACAAGTAGTGCAGCCTGTATTCCCTGCACTCTGTGAAGCTGAGGCTGCAGGATCACAGGTTCAAGCCCAGCCTGGGCAACTTGGTGACTTAACAAGACCCTGTCTCAAAGCGGGGAGAGGGCACGTGCAGTGGCAGGGCTGTGGCTCAGTGTTAAGGTCTTGGGAAGGAGGGAGGGAGGGAGTGAAAGGTAGGGAGACAGAGAGACAGAGAGAAACACAGAGATGACAGAGAAGCAGAGAGAAATTGATCCATTCTATTTCTCTCAATCACAAGTTTAGATGAAAAAATGCCTCCTCATAAGTTATGTCCTCTAAATATATGCTAAAATTCTTAAAATAAAAAGGCCATGATAACAAGCATAAATAACCACTAATTCTCTAATTCCTATAAAAGATTTTTCCTGTGTTCAATCACATATTTTTCTTTCTACTCTCCTCCTTCAAAGAATGTTTATAAGCCCTACAAAATCCTATAAAAACTGAAGGATTATACCATGCTTTCATTCTTAGTTAAAACCTCAAACTATAAATACCCAAATGCTTTTTGACAGAATGTCACCTCCATCCCTATTAAATAACATTTATTAGAAAATATACAGTAAATGGGTTCCATGATTTTTTTTTCTTAAGGTATCAATATAACTTATGGTTCACTTGTATTCAGGTATGCAAATTAATGTAATTAATGCTATAGATTTCACATCATGAATATTCATAAATGTAATGCTACTATAGCTGTCATCCCTATTAATGACTGTGTGCTGAATTTTTAGCATTTAGGCTGAAAGAAAATATTCAGCACTAAGAAGATCACCTACCATGAGCAAATGGGCCAAAGGAAAAGGCATTCCTTTCCCTTAAGGTTATGATTATGATCACGAAGGTTGATATTTAACAAAGTTAATTAAGTGTTTTTCAAAGCGAAACAAGAGTTGAAAAACTCTAATGATTTTTAACTGGCACTCCACACATATGTGTATAATAGAAAATGAGTTGAGATCTCACTTGAAGAGATTTTCCTTAAAAAAAAAACAAAACAAAAAAACTTCATCATATAAAAGAGAATTACTTAGGTAAAACAAGACCGTGACAGTTAATAAGTCAAGCAAACTACTCAAGCCAAGCTGCTTCATGTAGCAATCCACTGAAGGGATTAGTCTCATGCCACACGCCCATAATCTCAGCTACATGGGAAGCTGAGGCAGGAGGATCAAAAGTTGAAATCAGCCTGGGTAACTGAGCAACACTCAAGGCTGAAAAAAAAACAAGGCTGGGAATGGAAATGCACTTGCCTACCACTGTATGTGCAAGCGCCAAGGTTCAAACTGTAGCAGGGTAGGGAGAGAGGAAGAGTTGAGAGAAAAAGATGGGGGGACAGAGAGAATGAACAGGAAAATGGCCTGAAATGGCACAGTATAATGAATGGATATAAGAAAAGGAATCGTTCTATCCCCAGTAGTGGAGGAGACAGAGGAGAAGGGGAAAGGGAGGAGGAGGAGAAAGAATATCTGGAGTTAATTTTGTATTGAGCACTGGAATAGAAAAAAGGGTAAATTGTTTAAATGTATGATTAGAATGGTAAAATAAAGCTAGGGGAAGAAAGCAAAATGCAGTTCTTGTGTCTCCAAATCATAGGTATGGTTTTAATATTCTTGAATTTGAATTCAAAATTCTTGCCCTTACAAAGAAAGACTAAAACCCACAGCACTGACAGTACAGAAGTGGGTAAACATAACAATAACATAATTTTCCTGGATGCTAAACAACAAGATATACTTTTCTCTTGATAACAGGAGAGTTCAAGTGCATCAGGGCCAGGGATTTAGCTCAGAGGTTCTACCGCCTGCCTTGCAAGCACAAGGACCAGAGTTTGATCCCCAGTACCAAAAAAATAAATAAATAAATAAAGTGCATCAAAGGATATAAATTTGTAAGTCTAATAATTTAGATAAAGTAGATAACAAATATAATACATATAAATCTAGTTTCCTCCTATTTTGAGAACACACTTCCACTAAAGTAAAACTATCACAGGTGATGGAGGTTAGAAAGAAATTAATAAATGAACTGTAACATTTTCCTCTATGTACTCAGGAGTCCAAAGTTCAAAGAGGGGTTGGGGATTTGGCTCAGTGGTTCTGCCACCTGTCTTGCAAAGTTCAAAGAAGACCCAGGAGAATGCAAACTACACATGAAAGACAAAATTCTATGACTAAAGAATGCTGTACACGAGAGATAAAAAATCATTGTTATGCTTTTTGTCTTTTCCTGTTAAATTTTTTCTTTTATTTTTTCTTTCTGTTTTAAATTTTTTTCAGAGTCTTGCCATGCAGTCCAGGCTGGCCTCAAACTCAGGCTGGTCTGCAACCTTTCTGCCTCAGCCTCCTAAATGCTGGGATTACAGGTGTTTACCACCACGCCAGCCTTTTGTTCTGATAATGTTTTGAGAAAACTCAACTCAGCTTACCTTGAGTGAGTGGCCTGCAGATAAAGTTTCCTGAAGGAACAAAACTTTTGGTGGGATATTTTCACCTAATTTCATATGTAAAATCAGCCTGTAATTTTCTACTGCTCTTTTCTGGCTTTATGGAGGTTGTACTAGCTTCATTAAATGAATTGGGTTAGGAATTTAGTTTTCCTATTAATTTCATTTATGTTTAAAATTTTTAATCGTTATATATTTCTTTTCCCACTTTTCATTAGTGCATACTGGTTTTATGGATTAAAGGGTTTCATTTTGGCTAATGTGTACATGTAACACAACTTAATTATTTTCCCCACCATCCCTTCCCCCACATTTGTGGGTGGCAAGTCAATGTGTATAATGTATTTCAATCATTATCTGCCTTTACAGTCCCTCTGCTCTCCCCTCCTCCCTTCCTGTCTAGTAATAGCCTTCCTTCTACTTTCTGGTCATCTTTTTTTAGATTCCACATATTAGGGATAATGTGTGATATTTGTCTGAGTCTGGCTTCAAAGCTTTTTTTTTAAAGTACAGATTTACCTGAGCAGGTACACCCTAAGTCATTTAACTCCATACAGTTGAAAAAGTAATTGTGTAATAGACTGAAAGAGGAAAATTGTTTACCTATTCTCTCATAGGCCAAAATTAGTCTTTAACCTTGTTTAGCCTCCAAACTCTTACATCCTTCAAAAATGTGTACATCCTTTTTCTCTGCAACCCCCTTTACTTTTCTCAAATCAAAATGTTCATTTTCTCACTGCAGGTCATCTGTACACCACAACATAGTTAAGCATTCTACTCCTGATAAGTATTTAGGTTGATTCCAGCTTTCTTCTGTTGCAAATAATACTACTACAAACAGTCTTGAGTATGTTGCTTAACACACAGATGTACTCATTTTTATTGGGCACTATACCCAGAAGAACCAGCAGGGCTGTCTCTCTTTAGCCATGGCTGAATACAGGAAGAGATTCCAAGTGGTAACGGCAGCAGCATTTGACAGTGTGTATTCCTCCGCCTCCTGAATATTTGCCATTGTTAGTATAATTGTTGCCAATATAGACAGGATAAAATAACCCTCATAGCTTTAATATGTATTTTCTCCATTTTCTAATATTAAACTTTTCTCTCATATTCTTTTTTATCCTTCCCCTTCTCCCCTTTATATTGGATATTGTCTTTTGTGAGTTTTCTATTCAGATCTTTTGCTATTTTACCAGTACTAGGAATCGAACTCAGGACCTTGCATTTGTCAGGCAGGCACAGTGCCATTGAGCTAAATCCCTAGCCCTGTCTTTTGCTGTTTTTAATTGGATTGTCTGTATTTTGCGTATCAATTTTTAGAAGTTCATTATATATTCTAGGTACATATTCTGTTACTTAAAATGTACTGCAAATATCTTTACTATGCAACTTGTCTTTTTACCCTCAGTGCTATATTTTGATGAACAAAATTTCTTTTTTTTTCCTTGATTATAATGTATATTCATTACAGAAAATTTGGAAAACAAAAATTTAAAAAACCCCAACCAAAATAATCACTCATAAAGAGAAAAATATAGCTATTATTTTGATAAATTATCTTTTTGTATATATACACATATAGATTCCACATACAGGTTAATGATGCAATTTTACACCAGTATAATTTAGTACTTTGAATTAATGATGTATTATATTCTCTGTATTTTAAGAACATTTACATTATTTTAATGTCTACAGAAAAGTTTATAGTATGAGTATATTATTTATAAATAACATCTTACTCTGGCTTTTAGTTTGTTTATCCTTTGACTCAATTATAATTATTCTGCAATATACCTTTTCTGTAAGACACTGAGCACATGTACCTAGAAATACAATTCCTGGATTAAAAATATATGCACACTTTAAAACTTTTAATAGCTAACCCTATATTACCTCTGAAAAAAACAAAATTATATAATATTGCTTCCTAAAGTGAATCAGAGGCCATTTTCCCACATGGGTGCCAACACTAAATACTAACAAAGCTAAATTTTGTCAAAGCAATAGGCAAAATACAACATTTTATATTATTTTGATTACTACACTTGATCTTAGCCAAAAGGCCAAGAAGCAATTATATTATTTTGATTACTAATAAATTTTTTAAATGTGTCATATTATATAAATTTCTACATATACACCTCCATTCCTTACGTACACAGTGAGCTGGTCACATGTAGCATTTCAGGATTTTACCTGAAGAAGCAATGTTCAACAGTATCTGCTGCAACAGCAACAGCTGCAACAGAATTTGGTGAAAGGACAACAGCTAGTTAAAACTCCATGCGACCCTATTTCCAGAACTCTCCAGTATCACATCGAGGTAGAGGTTCCTCTAGTAAGGACGGTAGCTTACTTCACTCTGGTGAAATGCAAGGTATCAAAACTCACAAACCCTGGAGTATTTGGTAAGGGAAATTAAAGTGAATCTCCCCTATTAGGGGAAAAAACGGTATGAACTAAATAGAGCAGACAAACTTCCTCCGCTTTTTGCTGTTTCTGGTCATTATTTTGAAAATAAGTACCAACCTCTGAGCTAGGAACAAAGACACAATCTACTACAGGTACGTAGTAAAATTATCACCTTTAAAAATGTGCTGCTTTTGAATTAGTGCGTAAGAGTGGAAAGACAGGCAAGAAAGAATAACCCTAGTGTTCGGGTCCCAGGAGAATTTTTGTGGGGACCTTTGACTACATATCAAGTTTGGTTAGGGCCGGGGATTTAGCTCAGAGGCTCTGCGCCTACCTAGCAAGTGCAAGGTCCTGTGTTTGATTCCTGGTATCGCAAAAAAACAAAAACATACTGCATTTGGTTAAACAACATATTATAAAACATTATAAAATGCATAGCACATGTAAGACGTAATACTTAATTGATGGAGTTAAAATTAACAGAGACATTTATTTGGTTTTTGTTCTCTCAGTAGTACAAGTAAGGAATCTATATAGTATCCAAACAATATTGGTTTTTGGCTTTTTTTTTTTTTTTTTTTTCTGCTCTAGTCCAGAAACTGATTCTTTCCTTTATTTACAGTCAACTGCACAGTTCCTGGATAATTTCAGATTTCCCCTCACATAAAAGGATGTAACATCACTGTTTCTCAGTAGTACTGCTCAGAATAACATTGTTTTTTGGAGTCTGACCTGAAATAGAGATCTCCTTGCCTCTGCAGTTCCTAATACCATTTATTTAATCTTGATTACATACTCACGATGCCACACCATTTATCCTCTTAAAAGTGTGGCCACTGGCTTACAATACTCCCTCAGGATTATTCCTGTGCTTTGATAATGAAGACCACCAATGCAAATTCACCCAGACTATGCAGGAAAATGTGAATAGTAATCATTTTTCCAGTTATATTAAATTTATCATTTGGAATTTTATAGCATAAATGTAAAAGTCACATCTTTTCTTAAGCTCTAGAGGTGATAATCGTTTGCATCTCTAGGGGACGTCTTCCAATGTTGACAATACTTCTACATTTTCTATACCTGTTCCCTGCACTGGAGGTAGAATTCCAATGCTTTTAATGTCATTATGCCTCAAGTCTGGCATAGTCCTAAGATTCCCCTTAAATGTAGAACTTGACCCCAGCCTTCTCCTGGCTCCTTCCACCTTCCCAGAAGGCCTTTCGGTACTGCCAATGCACCTGCTCACATCCCACACCCTCCCACCACTGGTGCCTTGATGAACAAAATTTCTTAAATTTAATCTCCACCTCTCCCCTGGCCCCAGGTCTGGGGATTGAACCCAAGGCAATGAACTACATCCCCCACCTTTTTTTGGAGACAGATATTACTAAACCTCTAAATTGCTCAGGCTAGGCTTGAAATGGTGATCCTCCTGCTTCAGTTTCCCAGATTGCTAAGAATACAGACATGTACCACCATTCCTGGCCTATTTTTTTTTTCTTTTGACTGGTGTTTTATACTGTTTATAAAATCTCTAGATTTTATTAATATAATCTACAGTTACCTTCTTTTGTCTTTAACATTTAAAACATTCCAACTGAAATAGATTTTTGTATACGGTATGAAAAGGCATTTTTTTCCTAGATGAGTAGTATCCATTATTAACATTTTTAAAAATGTAACTGGTAAAATTTTAGCCAGCACACACAAAAAATTAAAAGCAAAATGCTTCAGACGATAGAAAATAAAATATAACACTATAATTTGTGGTGGTTAAGGAAGAATGTCAACTTGACTGGCTTTGGTCTCAGAACACATTTCTGCATGTGTCTGGGTAAGTCACAGAGGTGAGGCCTTGGGGTCTTTGGTTCCCTTCTCTCCGGCATAGTTCCCCTGCTCTGCTTTCTGGCCTCCACAAACTAAGCATCTTTGTCTCCCTTGCCCTTTTGCCATGTTTCTGCCCTGAAGCCACCTCACCATAGACTGACTTCTCAAAAACCATAATGAAATCTCTCCTCCTTCAAGTTATAGGAGTCGCGAATGTTGTCTCAGCTATGAGAAAGTGGACTGATACATTATTCTTCTTCCCTTCCCATCCCCTTCCATTTAATGAAAGTAAATGAAGAAGTAATGAACTAGCTAAAATTCTACGTTACATTTTTTTAAAATGTTAATTTATATACTTCAGCCTATCTTGCAGTTTGCTCATAGGGTTCTTGAGTAGCAGGAGCTAGCGCTTATTTCATAGCCGTAAGGTATCAGGTCTCCTGTAAAGTCATTCATTATCTTGCATAATTTTCACAATGACCCTATCAGATGAATACTACTGTCACTATTTAATGAGAAAGAAAACAGAATGGAAGGATGTTTTCGCCCAAGTGCCCAATTTCTTAATCATTGCCTCCCTTGTAACTTTTATTTCTGAACTCACAGATTTTCTATCCTACACAAGTGTTTTCTTAAGTACTTTCATTAGTTCAGATAACAACAAGAAATAGATCTTTCTTCCTTTTAAGTTTCCAGTACATTCCCATAGGGGAACACTTTATGTGCTAACTGTAAATAATCATGTACAATCAGCCCTCTGTATCTGTGAGTTCCCAAATCCATGGATTTGGACACCCACAGATTAAAATTTTTCAGGAAAGGGCTGGGGCTTTGCAAGCACAAGGTCCCAAGTTTGTTCACTGGTACATTTTTATAAAAAAAAAAAAAAAAAAAAAAAGAAAGAAAAATTTTTCTTCAGGAAAGAAAAGTTCTATCTATACTGAACATACATAGGCATTTGTTCTCTTATCACTATTCCCTAAATAATATATCACAATGACTATTACACAGCATTTACTTTGTACTAGGTATTCTTAATAATCTAGGGCTGATTTAAAGAAAACATGAGGCTATATGTAGGTTATATGCAAGTATGATGCTATCTCAAACAAGGGAATTGAGTATCTACATATTTTTGCTATCCATGGCGGGGGGGGGGATCCTAGAACCAATTCCCCACAAATAACAAGTGAGAATAGTTATGGGTAGCATTACTATAATTCTGTGGACTAACAAATTTTTAAAATTGAGTCACTAGTGCATTATCTCAAAACTGTTAAGATACTGTGGCTTATATGGCTGTCTTAAAATTTCTCATAAATCTTATTTTTTGGTGGGGGGGGTACCAGGGATCAAACTCAGGACCTTGAGCTTGCAAGGCAGGCAGCGGAACCACTGAGCTAAATCCCTGGCCCATAAATCTTATTTTGAAAGACAGTGCAAGGAGTAGCCAAGATCTCTACCTGCTATCTAGGGAATCCCAGATCCCCATGTTGTCCCAATTAGGGAAAAGGCCCAGGAAGTATTCTCCCACCTCTCTAGAGAAAGAAGGAGGAAGGGGGAGGAAGAAGAGGAGGATAGAGAAGAAAAGAAAAAAGAGGAAGAAGAGGAGGAGGAAGTAGAAGAAGAGAAGGAGGAAGTAGAGGAAGAGAAGGAGAAAGAGGAGGAGGAGGAGGAAAAAGAGGAGGAGGAGGAGGAATAAAGTGATGGTGGTCACTTCCTGTGTGTCTGACAACGCTAACCCTGACCACACAAAAGCAGCAGATCCGGCTGCCACTGAAGACAGGCATCACCTTCAATCTGTCTCAAAGAGAATTCACACCATTCATAGAATTCGTTCCAAATGCCTTTCTATGGACAAGGAAATATAAGGGATACAGGCTTACGGTGCCAAAATTGCAAAACAAGTTTCAGATTTGACTTCTAGGAAAGGTGCTAGATAAGTGGTTGGGTAAAGAGGAAAGTAAGGAGCAGCAAAGTGGCAAAGGGATAAATGAGTTGGGACTTTTAAATTCATTTTTACATTCCTTTCAATAAGCTAAATGAAATATTTCCCATCTACAAATATTAAGGACATGAGCAAGGATAACAATATTAACAGATATGCAACACTATAAAACGTCTCCTTTTAAAATGTTTCAAAATTCAAGTAAATTTTCATAAACATACTACAGATATAAAATTAAATTCAGTAAGAATTCTTTAAATATTTCAAGATCTGAAATTTTTATAATTATATAAATTTATTTTAAAAGCACTGGGTTTGAATGAATCTATCTATTTTTAAAGGCTCTAAGAACGCATAATGAAAATAAACTTTCGGGCCAGGAACTTAGCTCAGCAGTGCTGCCACCTGCCTCACAAACACAAGGTCCTGAGTTTGATCCCCAGCACCAAAAAAGAAAAGAAACTTTCACCGTAGCAGATAAGAGATTTGGGGGAGGGGGGTACAAAAACAGCTAAATTGCAATGAGTTACAGATATATTTTAATCTCTAGGAAGCTTTACTGTACATCAAGCAAAGCATTACCATAAAGTAGAGATATAAAAACTCCATTTTCCATTTCCTTTGATTTAACTGACCACCAAAGTTCCTACTCATTTTGTAAAGTGGAACTAGAAATAATTAATTGCAGAGGCAGAAACATCATTTGATGGAGCTCAAGTAAAAGAAAAGATTTCCAAATCTGCCCAAAGTGAACCACACTTAAGAACCTTGATTTCTCTCTAATCCATTTGGTGAAGGTGAATAAAAGCAAGCCCATCCCTCCTTAGCATGTGGCACCAATGAAGACAAAGTAGGGTCTGGCTCTTTTTGCAATGGGTCCATCTACCACTCTGGGCTCTCTTTCCTCTTGTCTCCGCGTCCTCCATTCCCTCCCCACTTCCTCGATTTCCTTAGCTCGGTATGGCCTAGTCACCTCCCAAAGGACATTTGAGGGACACAGGTCCTACTCTGATTAGAGCACAGAAACACCAGGAGGACAAGGTCTCACCCTCCTACACACAGGAAGCACTGTCTACATGTGCCGCAATGGAAGCTTCTGCCAGCTGATACAGAAGGAGATGTTTTGGTTTACAACATGATTTGTGAAAAACTGTTCCACTCTCCTTTTCAAGATGGTTGCCTCGGTTTTGTTTTTTCCTACCAAGATAGGATTTGTAAAACTATTTCTTTTGAACTACATTAAGTTTGTAGGACATAGAAGTAGTCTAAATCATCTTTAACATTAAAAAAAAAAACCAAATATTTTACCAAAATGTAATAATAGTCAAAGTTTTCTTTCTAGTTCAATCATTAGATATGCTTTCTTTTTCTTACTGTAATCTACAAGGCATGATCCCAGAGAATGAGTTATTTCTATGTTTTGTACTTTTAAAACTCTATAAATATCGATTTAATGATGCAAAGTTGAACACTGATCTTTGAAAATTATTATATAAATGAATGGAAAACAATTCTAATTCTAGTGGAAAGGAGGTCAAGCACCCACATATATAAGCTTTTATTTTCCTTATTTCAATAAACTAAAAGAACACAAATCTAGTAATCCTGTACAAATATGCTATAAGGATGTTGGCAATAGTTCTTTAAAGGTAGTCTTTGAGGTAAATAGACTTTCTCTAGAAAGTTTATAATTTTCCTAACAACCAAAAGCATTTGGTTTGTCATGTACATGCAATTTCAGCAATTTTGAAGTTGATTATATTTGAGGCTACTTCTACCTGTCTCTGAAGTTCTGCCAAGTTGAAGGGTAAGGCGCCCTCAGCCAATGGGGCTATTCTCTCGATATCTGCCAAAGTCAAACGCCTTAAGGAAAAAATATGAGAAAGGAAGAATTATTAAGTCACCAACAAACTCCTCACATCAAGAGCATCATTTCTCAAGGAAAGCCTATACTTTCTAAGTATTATTTCCCTATTCACACAAATCATTTTGAGGTAAAAATTTTAGACAATGTTTATAACTATAAAAACAAAAGAAGTATTTCCAGAGAAATAACAGTGAAGTGCATAAAATTCTTTTTTTCCCATTTTATTAGTACTAGAAACTGAACCCAGTGCCTCACACATTGTAGGCAACCACTACACCACTGAGCTACAATCCCCATCTTTAACTTTTTGAGACAGGGACTTGCTACATTGCTCAGGCTGGTCTTCAATCGGCAGTTCTCCTGTCTCAGCTTCCCAAGTAGCTGGGATAACAGGCCTGCCCCACGTGCCTAAGTACTTCAAGACATAATAGAAATATACGGCGAATGTTCAAATTTTTAAATTACAGTAAAAGACACATTCCATTAATCCCTTTCAAAATATTCCCCCTTGCTTTGAACACACTTATCCCATCATTCTTGCTACTTTTTGAAGCAGTTGTTGTGGAAATCCTCTTCCATAAATGTCCTTTCAAGGCTTGATCAAAAATACAGTGAATACTGTTCCGGAGTACCATCCATTAGAAAGGCAGGCTCACAAAAACATTAAGATGTGTCTCATCCACCTTACTCACCGGATCTGGCACCTGCAACTTTTGGCTCTTGCCCGAAGTCAAAATGACCATGAAAAGTAAATGTTTTGAATCAAGTCAGGACACTGAGGCAGACCAATAGCACAAGTCATGGTACAAAAGAGGACTTCCAGAACTGCTTTGGAAAGTGGCAAGAGTAATGGGATCAGGGGGTTCAAAGCAAGGAGAAATATTTTGAAGAGGCTTACTGGCAGTGTGTCTTTTAAATCCACAAAGTTTAAACATTCATTGTACTTTTCAATCACATCTTGTACATGAATTCAACAACTCCAGTAATAGATATTAAATGTGAAGAAATCATGCCTGCCCCAAGCAAAATACAGATGTTGACAGCCCATACATACTCAGTGTATCCCCTCAGCATATCTATTTAATGCATAGGCGCAAGGTGCCTTCAAAGGAAGGATAAAAAGCTAACACTGGCTGCCTCCAAAGAAGGGCAAGAGGGTAAAAGCGAGACTTTTTTACAGTATACTCTTAGAACCATGTGACCGCACTGTTGTCTCCAAAGATTTACTAAAAAAGTACAGTCTGTGAACCAGCTAAAAGGTCACTTTAGATTCAGTTGAGGAAAACCTTTTGAAATCATTTATTATCACGAAGGAAGCTCAAAATCTTTGCTAAACACATGAATTTTAGATGGATGAGACAGGCCCACTCACCAGATGATACATAGGATAGCTGATGTATTTAGTATCACCTGCAGTAAAACAATTCATTATGTAGAATAAGGCTGTAAATCACATACATACACTGAACTTCTATTAGTCCTCAGTTCTAGAGAAAAAGCCATTTTTTAGATGTTGTAATACTTAAAGAACTATTAGAGGTGACCACAAAAGAAAAATCTAGTCTTTTAATAGATCAAAACTCTTTCTACAGATATGCTGAGTACTGATAGGCAAGGGCTTTTCTTTGGATTTGCATAATACTTTGCAAATTAAATGACTTTTACATGCTTTTGTTTTGTTTGTTAGAACTGGGAATGAATCCAGGACCCTCACACTGAACTACATCCCCAGCCCTCTTATATTTTTCACTTTGAAACGGAATCTCCCTAAGTTGCCCAGGCTGGGCTGGAACTTGTGATCCTCCTGCCTCAGCTTCCCTCGGTGCTAGGATTATAGATGTGTGTCACCACACCCAGCTTGGTTGTCTTCTGTTGTTATTGTTTGTTCGCAGCACTGAATGCCTGAGTTTGTCAGTGATAACTGTGATGATAATGCCCCAGGCATATCTCAAGAAAATGATACGCTGACACAAAATGGTATGCACTGTTTAGTAAGTGACCCTTCACAACAAAATGAAATAGTAACAAGATTCCTCCATGCACCTCAGTCTATCTGCATAAATTTAAGCAAAGTTCCACAAACCTCCAGAAATTCATAACACTTCCAGAGAGCCCAGACTAAATCAATGTTCTTTCTACCTCTCTTCTCACTTCCCTCCCCTTCTGTTCTTTCTTCCTTTCACCACTTCCCTTTCTCACGGCCCTCAGCCTCTCCTCTTTCCCTCCCTCCTCTTTCCATCTTTTTTTCTCCTTTCTTTCCCACCTCTGTTACCTCTCCTTTTCCCCTCTCCCATCTGCCACTACCCTCAGTCATGTTCTACCTCTTTCTCCTCATGTTTCTCGTTTCTGCCTGTTTCCCCTTCTTGAAATTTATATACGGAATAAACTATTGTTAAAATGAACTAAAAATACACCTCTGATTCATATTTCTTTAAAAAACTTCCCTACAAAAAATATCATGAAAAACTACTGGAATAGTTACCCTGAAGCACTATATAAATCTGCAAGCTGGTACAGGATATCAATTTCGAGTGGGGTGACTTGGCCATACCGTATGGCACTCTGAGCAAATTCCTCTGGAAGAGAAAGGGAAAAAAATGCTAAAATCTTGACAGATTCTTAATATCCACAAACTTTCATCTTAACCAAGTGAATTCTGAAAGCTAAAGGCATTTTAGTAGCAGTATAAAACTCTAAAGGTGAATTAAAATACTTAAGGTCAACAACATGAAAATCATTATGCATTTCCAAAAGCCAGGAAAAGATAAAATGTTAAGAGGATGACACAGCAAAAACAGACACATGAACTTCTGAGGTAGAGCAATCTTTAGAATCCCCTTTTCTCTAGTTTCTTCACTTTGCTCTCCATAGCTACATGATAAAAGAAGCGGCTGTTCGCCAGTCACCGAAAATATCCCATTATGATTTGCCAGAAGGAGCCTTACTCATCTTTCTGGGACAGCTCCTGCCAAAAGAAACAAGCGGCTGCCACAGTGCCACTGACCTGTTTGACAGACTGGGCCACAATTCTTCTCAAAACTGTCAAAACCACTTTTCCATCCTGACTTCTGCATCCCATTAAATCCCCCTCGGTTTCTGGAGCCTGAGGGAAGCGCGTACGCAAACATACACGGTGTACACGTACGTGTACATCAGCTTAGCGCGCTGAACAGAGATCACGACGCCTACATGACGAAAGGCGAAAATGCTGAGATTCAAGTTGACCCTTTCAAATCTTACCTTTCGTGACTTCGATATCTTTCCTTGTGCCGGCTAATGTGCTATATATCTTCCGAACGAGTTCCATGTTATTCAACAAGGAGTTAAATGCATTGAAGTAAGAGAAGCTAACCTGATGTGAAATACTTCCTCCAGCAGCCTAGGAAAATGACAACACAAAAATTTTTAAAAAGCAAAAGCAAGGAACATGTTTTCGACACTGCACTTTTCTCAAGGAAGATCCACAGGAGTCCCGCTCATTAAAATGATTAACAACCAGTACATAAATACAAGGAAAGTACCACACTGAAAACAGTACATTTCAGGCCCTCAGGGAAGTCTATGTAATTTCAGTTTTAAGGAAGAATGCAACATCTGGAAGTTGGACTTCATACTACATCTACCTATGAGGTCAGAAGCAACAAATATAATTATAACAGAATGAAAATAGTAGTTATTTAAACAAGACTTTCAAGACCCTCAATCACGGAACTCCTTCTAGTCCTAGATAAATATAATACCAATGTACAATATAAGGAAGATTTTTTGAGCTTGTTTTTTCCCTATACACATATACAAAAAAAACAAGCAATAGCTTTTCTTGGGGGGTTTCTTGGGATTGAACCCAGAGCCTCCTTTGTGCTAAGCATGTACTTTGTTGCTGAGCTGGACCCCCAATCCTATAACTATTTTATTTATTTTATTTGTGATACTAGAGACTGAACCCAGTGCTTCACGCATGCTAAGCAAGCACTCTACCACCAAGCCACACCCTCAGTATGTTCTTGTTCTCAGAATCTCTCTCCCTTCCCTACCCTTCCAGTCTTGCAAATTTACCCAAGCTGGGTCAAACTTATTATCCTCCTATCTCAGCCTCCTGAGTAACTAGGATAGCAGGCATATACCACTGCACCCAGCTCCCAGTAAATTTAAATGTTAAGATTAATTTTATTATATCAATTTTCTAAATTTTTAAGGCCACTGTAATAATTAAGATACTTAATAGCCTGTGCTGGTCTCTGAATCTGTATCGTGAAAAGTACAACTACCAAAGCTTCCAGGAAAATGTTCAAAAAGTCTGACGATTTGTTTGCTACTAAGTTACATCTTCACTGAACATCACAGCAGAGACAGTCTCATGCTGGGTTGAGGGGGTGGCCTTCAGCCCTTCTGCAAGGTGAGGAAGTAATTTCTCCCTATGCCCACCACTTGAACATGAATTCAAAAGAGACTGATATGATTAAAAATGTTCCTTATTTAGTTGGGCATGGTGGTGCACGCCTGCAATCCCAGCACTCGGGAGGCTGAGGCAGGAGGAGCACTGTGAGTTCGAGACCAGCCTGGGCTACATAGTGAGTTCCAGGTCAGTCTCAACTACATAGTGAGACCTTGTCTCAAAAAACCAACAAACAAAACAAAAAAATCTTTATTTTAAAACTCAAATGCTTACAATTTTCATCATAAAGGACTACTCCAAACAGTGTAGGTAATGATAGCAAATGAGCCAACCCACCACTCATCCAACACATTCCTTAACCCAAATATAGATACTATTTTTATTATCTTAAATTTGGACACCAGTGAGCCCAAAGCAGGACTCAAATTACTTAAAATATTCTTCTGAGGACTAGAAATGTCTTTTGGTAAACCGAGGATATAACAGATCCAACCAACCTAGCTGCAAAAGATGAAATTACCATTCACCCTAATATACACTGAGTGAGCCTTTCCCTCTAGGATTTTCTTTCCTTCTTTTGCCTTCATTTCCTGTCCCCTTCCTTTCATTCTTGCTTCCTCCCTCCCTCCTTCCCTCCTTCCCTTCCTTCCTTCCTCCCTCCCTCCCTCTTTCTTCCTTCATTTTTTGGTTGGGGTATAAGGCAAATGTAAGGGAGTTGGGGGTGGTGTCAGGGAGGTGAAATGTGCAGGAGAAAGTGACATGCTCCATGTTCAGATGCACTGAAGAAAAAGACCAGAAGTTGATCTTTCTACCCCAGTCTAAATCAGGGATAATGATCTTCAGCTGAAACAACAAACGTGCCCATTGGCTTTCCTCCATTCAAAACAAGCAGTAATCAAAAACTTATACATAAATACAATGTATGAATAAGAAAATTGGTAAGCGAGGAAAGTGTCACCACTCTATGTGAGGAAGTGGATGACATGAGTTTGCTATTCGTCCATTCGTCCAGATGATTATTTTAGAGATTTGCAGTTTGAAAAAAAAAAAAGTGTCTGGTGCATACACACTGAATGCATAGATGAAGGGGAAGAGAGAGGCATGAGCCACAGAGGCTGATGGCCAACACATTTTCTCCCTACCTTCTGCCATGGGCATGGTTGTTATAATAGTGTAGAGACAATGACGATCCCTCCAACTGAAAAAGGAAAAAGCCATCCTTACAAGCCCGGTAGGGTGCAAAGAGGTCAAGATGAAGGCAGTAGTGTCGGAAGAGGTACTGCCCACTGGAAAAAGAATTGCTCACCCTTGTCTACAAACTCTCATTTACTTTGAACTGGATCCCGTAAATGGGAATGAACAATTTGGAAATAAGAGAGCAAGGTGGTAGCAAGGTGGTAGCTCTGGATAAAGCTATGATCTGAGAAAAGACCACTCACCATCACTTCTACTGCCCCTATACACACATAAACACACACACACACACACACACACACACACACACACACACACACCTGTTTACCTGCTACCCACCGAACATGAAGTTTGAAGAGTTCAAAATGTTTCAGGGGACAGCAAGGTGAAGTACTAATTTTTTTACTTACCGAAACTAAGTTCTCCTCCACAAAAGGAGTAAGCATGTGAGACCGAATGGTAACCATGATGTCACTGAAATCAAGACCAGAAATCATGCCCGTTTTGCTTTTGTCTTTCAGTGCAAAGGCTTGTCTTGCATGTTCCAACTGCAGCTCCTAGAAGGAAAAACGTAGAGCATTAAATTGGATAAAGCACATCTATTTTGGAAAGGAATGAAGGCCAACTATCCTTACCTCACATGTACTTACTCTAGAAACAATGTACAGCTCTGAAATTTCAACAAAGCTTTTCTTTCTTTCAAATGTACTACATACGACTCCTCAAGAAAAAGAATAAACCTGGGGGCTGGGATTTTAGCTCAGTGGTCCCACCACCTGCCTCCTAAGCACAAGGTCCCGAGTTCTATCCCAATACCAATAAAAATTGGAAAAAAAAAAAAAAAACAAAGAAAGAAAAAGAAGAAATCAGAGCATGACAATAAAGAGGAAAGAGCCTTTGCATTTTACTTGAAAAGGTTTCATCACTGAAAACAAGAGTATGTTTTCAGTGCTTTTTTTCAGCCTTTAAAATGCACAGTAATTTATTCTCTCCTACTTGAAAATCTTCTTGTCATCCAAAACTTCCTTAATTAAGAGTTTATATTCATTTTCAGTTTTAAGTCAGTCCCCTGCATTGGACACCTTTTTTTTATTTTAAAAAGTGAGCTCAGTGTGAAACCATCAACTGGTAAGTACACTACTTTGTAATGCTAAATGAAAATCATGAGTAGCAAACTGCTTAAGCAGTGTTCAGCTATCACTCTGCTGGGCCTTGGGCACCATTACTCAAACTGTAAGACAATCCAGAATATCTCTCAACTTTTGAACTACTGTATGACCAAACTTCGTAATAAGTGCTAACAATTAAAAAAAAAAAGTGTCAGTAGTGCACTGAACACCATACAGAAGTCAAAATTTGAGTATGTCTGCCCTGGGGACCCAGGACACAATCCAAATAGACTTCTTGGCACAACATCATAACAGTGCTATCAGAAGCCATTTTTGTGTTTTTTCCAGTTTTGGAAGTAATAGTCATATCTAAACTATATAAATATTACTCAAAGATAAGATTAAAGACTATGAGTTTCATGGCATTTATTTATCAAGGACTTCAAATCAATCTTGCTTTACCTTTTTCTGACATTTAAAATAGCTATTGGCAGAAGTTGCACCCTCTTTCTTTAACTATATTTTCCTATGGACTTGTGATCTCTCAATTTCAAAGACACTGAAATTACTTTAGCAGCTATTTGTTTTATAATTCATTAAGTGATACCTTTTTTAATATGGCTTTCTGTATGTGTATGATATTTAAACAAAAAATTTAAGTGATCTTTTTAGCAGGGTGATGGGCTAGACACAAGTATATCGAGCCTACTAAATGTTTCCATAGTCTTAACTTTCAAAGTTAAATGATAACACTAAGAAATTACCTAAATAAAAAGATATATTTGGATTTGCATGAAAAGAGCAATATAAACAGAGAAACTCAACTGGTAAATATGTTCGTCGGATAAAAAACTAGTATGATTTGACAACATTTTCTCTTTTATTCACCTTTTTCTGCTTTACTCCTTCTGCCTAACTCCATTTATCTTTTCATCACCTCAATCCCAACCTGCACCCTTCAAATGAAGCAGGAGCCAGACAAGGTGGTGCACACCTATAATCCCAGCCTTTGGGAGGCTGAGGTAGGAGGACTGCAAATTCAAGTCCAGCCTAGCCAAGACCTTGTCTCAAAATTAAAAATAAAAAGGAACTAATGATGTACATTGGTGCAAAGGCCCTGGGTTCCATCCTCAGTGTCTCGGGGGTAAAAAAGAAACTAACCCAGCTGATGCAGGAAGTGTTCCACCAAAAAGAAGTAATAAAAGATAAAATCCAGCAAATGGGAGATTCAATATAACAGAAAGGCAAGTGGATTCTCCAGATAAAAGGGAGATCACAGAATCACAAAGCCCAGCTTCAGACCCCAACGCGAGTTAGAAAATGCTAGGAAAATGGAGCTACTGCTGTGGAAAACAGTCTGCTAGTTCCTCAAAAAGTTAAGACATAGTGATGAGGGATGCAGCTCAGTGGTAGAGCATTTGCCTGCTTTGTGCAAAGCCCTGGGTTCACCCTAAGAACCACCAAAAAAACTTTAACAAAGAATTACCATTTGATTTAGCAATTCCACTCCTAGGTGTATGCCCCAAAATACTCTAAACAAGTATTCAAAGAAATAGTTGTATATCAGTATAGCAGCACTATTCAAAATAGCCACAAGGTAGGAACCACCCAAATGTCCATCAACAGATGAACAGACAAAAATATCATAGATTTCTACAATGCAATATTATTCAGGCCCAAAAGGAATGAAGTATTAATACATGCTACAATATGGATAATCCTTGAAACATTATTATGCCAGATGAAAAAGGTCATAAGCAAAAGGTCATACTGTCTGATTTCATTTCTGTGAAATGTCCACAGAAACAAAAACAGATTGGTAGTTGCTAGATGGGCTTGGGATTTTCTTTTAGGATAATAAAAAGTTTCTGAGACCAGGGATTTAGCTCAATGGTTCCACCTCCTGCTTCACAAGCACAAGGACCCGAGTTTGATCCCTGGTACCAAAAAAAAAAAGTTTTTGAAACTAGATAAAGGTAAGTGGTTGCAAATACTGTGAATGTATTAAAAGCTACTAAATTATATACTTTGAAAGGGTTAATTTCATATTATGTGATGTCTCTCACCCTCCCACTTTCTCTCCTGTGCTCTTCTATCGCCGCTTCCCTTCCCAGTGCAATGAGTGACCCCAGGGCCTCACAATGGTAGCAAACGCTCTACCACCAAGCCACATTTCCAACCTTCAAATAGGAAAGCTCCTGGAAACCTCCAAGAAGATGAAATTGATAGAATATTTAATGTGTTGAAAACACATTAAAGAGCTGGGCATGGTGGCACATGTCTGTAATCCCAGCACTTGGGCAGCTGAGGCAAGAAGATCGCTGTGAGTTTGAGGTCTCCTGGGCTATACAGTAAGTTCAAGGTCAGTCTGAACTACACAGCAAGACCTTGTCTCAAAAAAGTAATAATAAATAACAATAAAACATATTAAATAGATTTTAATAATGAGGGTACAATTTGAGGATGTTAGCATTAATGTATAGAACACTAAAAAACACTGAAAACACCAATAAAATAATTTTAGTTACAAAGAGTACAGTTATCCCTCAGTATTGGCATTGGTTCTAGGACCTGACCATGAATACTAAAATCCAAGGATGCCCCATCTCCTTACATAAATGATGTAGTATTTGCATGTGGTAGTGAATGTAGAATACAAACGCATAGTACTTGCATAGTATTTGCACAGAATGTAAATCGTCACAATCTTTAAATCATCTCTTCCAAATAACCTACACACATGCCCTCATACTTTAAATGATCTCTAGATTACTTCTAAAACCTAGTACAATTACAATGTAATGTTCTGTAAATAACTGTTATATCATACTATTTAGGGAATAACAAGGAATAAAGACTGTACCTGCCCATCATTTATCTGTGGTTGGTTCAACTGGCTGATGTAGCGTCCAAAAGGGCCATATTTATAAAATTATAGTAACTCATATGATAATTGATCTCTCCAGAATAATTATATTGAGAGGAGGCAGAAAATTCTCATGTCTATGGTAGGGATGGAGAAGTAAAAGAACTAGCTTTCAGTCTTTCATGGCTACAATCAATCAAAAATATCCAAAAGTGAGAAATTAAGAAGTGGCAGCACAAGTTTACTGGAAGAAAACATTGAAAGAAACAGCTATGAGTTTAAATAAGTTGCCTCTGGTCAGCGGGAAATAAAAAAAGACTGTGAAATGGAGATTTATATTTCTATACTAAACTTAATAGAAAAAAAAGTGGGGGGAAGGAGTGGAAGAGTAGTAAATATTGACACCAGTTGTAAATGCTAAGCTCACCTGGAGAAATTGTGTGAATTCTGTGTAGTTAAGATGCTTCTTCCGATTGTGCCCAAAATGCAGCCGGATAAATTCACAGTCCCAGTTAAAAGGGATATGATGATGAATAATAGTCTGTCCAAAAATTTCTTTGACATTTTCTTAAAAGGGAAAACAAAAATAAATCAATTATACCTAGAATACGTAATTTAATCCACTGCAGTGTTCCTACAGAAAAAAAATTGAAAAATTTTAAAAGTCAGTATCATCTGCTTCTATTAAGATTAAGTGCAATTTATTTTTATGCCCAGAAACCCAAGTACAGGAACACAATTGATACAAAATATAATTTTACACTTAAGATTGTGTACCATTACATATAAGGCCATGAGATTCTTAATTTCTCTTGATTTAATTTTAATTAGGAAGTGATTTATATCTCGCACTATAAATGGCTGCTACTTTATATTCCAGTATAAAATCAATAGTGTTTTTCCAGTTCCTCAAGGAGTCGAATTAAGCCCTTTATCAGAAGCATGAATACCTAAATTACAGTATAATGCAATATTTGTCATACTAAGTATGGTTTGATTGAGGCTTGATTATTACATTCACACTAGCCTGAATATGTCTATTGAAGATAGGTAGAAGAAATACTACCAAAAGCGTATTATTAGCTCAGCAGCAAGCACCTTATTAAAAGCTTCTGATATTGTCAAAAAATATGATCTTGACACAAGGCTTCAAAATCCCCATAAAATCCATGATTATTAATCTGAAGTATTAAAATATTTTAAGATAAGTGAAATTAGTGATTCACTTTTAAATTAAAAAACAAACATAGCACACTAACTTTTAGATAGGAACCAGCCACATTGTGTAATACACAACCAAAATTCTCTGGCAGCTTATCTTCATGCACTAGCAATGTCACTCACTTTCTTACGATTTCACATTTATTGCAAAAGTCAATTCACAAATAATTTAACAAGCATAGACCAGACAGACTAGGTTGAAAGCTCATGCCAAAAAAAAAAGTTATTAACAAGTTAAGAAAGCCTGAAGCCCGTTTCACTAATGTCTTAAGAATAAAACTGTTTTCAGATTTAAGCCAATTTATTAGTATGAATTTTATGATCAGTGGCTATCAACAATAATAGAGAATTAGTAAATACAAGTTTAGTGTTTTATAATCTGCTCCACCTAAGCTATTATCTAATTTGTGCGAATTCTTTGGATAATGACTTCATAATGTAAATGGTTTAATGGATTCCCTTTGTGCTACAGAACCTGCTTTTTAACAAAAGCACTACTATTGGGGTGAGAGACTAAAAATTCTGAACTGGAAATCCTACCAGTCTGGACTCAAAATAACAGTTCTGAGCAGATTACATCAATCAGCTAAATTGGTAGAAGGCACTGGATGTCACTGGGGAGATGGGATTCTCATCTTTTCTTTCAAATGAATTGCAGGATTTATTTCTTGCCTAAGTAGTAACAGTTACTTCAGAGTTTTCAAATCATGTCAAGTTGTCTCACTTTACATATGTATAATTAATTGTAGTATAGTTTTTTATTACTGAAAGAAAATTAACTCATTAACAATTCACAGAATCCTGGTCTCTAATCAACACAAAAGATTATCCTTAAATCTATATGAAACTTCAGGGTTTAAAATATGTTAAAGTTTGTAAATAACTAAAATAATAAGGGCTGGAGAATGAGACTCTGGTGTTCAAGCCCCAGCACTGCAAAGAAATTAACTGATTAATAAAATAAGGGCAGCAAAAAATATTTAGGATCCTTCTAATTAAACTAATGAGATGCTCCTATTCCCAAAATTAATTAACTTAATTGCCTATTTTTAAGGTCTAATAAAAAGTATTTACCTTAAAAAGAGAAAAAAATCAATAGAAAGCAGAATAGGGAAACTTCAAGTAACATTTATTTAATTAACATTAATTATTAAAAAGAATAAGTTATTGCATGGTAAACTTTATTTTAGAGGTCATAATTCCTAAATCTCAATTATTTGTTAAGAAATGTATATATTGCTACCTGGATAATTTTTATTTAAGAGTGGACAACACTCAGGGCTGGGGATTTAGCTCAGTGGTTCCACCACCTGCCTCGCAAGCACCAAGGTCCCAAGTTCGATCCCCGATACAAAAAAAAAAAAAAGAAAAATAGTGGACAACACTGAACCCTTTTATATCATGAGAAAATGTCACAACTAGGTGGGGGATTTAGCTCAGTGACACCACAACTTCCTGGCAAGCATATAAGGTCCTGAGTTTAACTCCTGGTACCAAAAAAAAAGAAAAAGAAACTATCAGAATCTAAAGTGTGAAACTATATCAAATTAAGTTACAGATTCAAAAGTTTACAAATTAATGAAATTTAATTATCTATAAAATTTTTCTGCTATCCCCAAAAAGGATAATTATAAATTTATAATGTATAATTTACATTTAGAAAGTTTATAATTTACATGTAAAAAAATCTCTATGATAAAAACTTTTAATTGAAAATTTTATTTTACAAACTTCCTATCAATCTCTAAATAAGATCTTAGAATTTCATTATAACAATTAAAATAATGGCCCAAACCATTCAGAGCAATCTCCCCAAATATAGAAGTGTCATTTGCCATGACTATTTGATTGGACACTTCCTACTTCTCTGAAAATGATGACATGATAACTTTGTATGTGGTTTTGTGATCATTGTTACGTATTGTGGTTTATTAATTACTTCCCCAGACGCTCTTAATTGTTTTAGTCATGCTATAGCTACAACTGTGGTTACTGTGACTAATAAATGTTAAACCTACTTTGACACCTCTTGGGATGTATACTATTTTTTTTATTTCCGTTACCAATTGCCTAAGGCTGGTCCAGGAATATGACAGAAGTAATCAGTACCACTGTATTTTGATGTCATTCATATAATCACCACTTTTCTTTTATTAGAATATATACTTTATATATAATATACATATATTATATATACATATATATGCTCTCCAGAACTAGAGAGCTTAAAGATATTTGTGAGGCAATAGCTCAAATAACTGATGTTCTCATCTTACTTTTTTCAAGTTCTGCATATGAAAAGGAACAGAAACAATTTCAAATATACCCAATACACCTAACTTAAACTGCAGAGCAAGTTTCCCACCCAGAGAGAATCCCGTCTTTCCAGTGCCAAACAAGGATCTGTAGCTCTAAACAACACTCCTTAACAGTGCCATTTCAGTGGCCATAGTTGTGGCCTGGATGAAAGAGATATGACAGCCCGATCTTACTGGCAGCAAGATCATGTTCTAGTATTTTATACTAGGATAGCATTGCTAAGAGAAACAGGAATCCATTTGTTTTCTGACATATAGAAAACAACAGACCACTTTTTCACGTCCTGTAGGCTTATAATTCCAATGAAAAGGGAATTGAAACTAGATACAAAAGTAGCCTGTTATTATGTTCTCTTTGCTCAAAGGAAAGAAGCACAATGATTTGTCAGGAGGGCAGGTAATGGTGACAACTGTGATTAAGTAAAAATGTTCACAGGTGTATAACATTAGTCAGTTTAGCTGTATCAGTCACTTATAATGATTGGACTAGATGAAATACACATCGAGCATATATATTATGTAAATATGTCTTAACAGAGGTTTCAGTTTCCCCAGCAGCCCACGCTGTGTGTACCCGTCTCATCCACCCTCATCCCTCCCCTGGTTCTTATGGGAGCTTCCTACTGGTCTTGTTCACCTTTCTGCAGTACAAAATTACCTCTGACCGGGGCTGGCACTCTTCTCCAAGACTGCCACCATGCCTGTTCCATGAATGAGCCTGGAAGGAGCTGCTGTACCAACGGTGTGGCCAGAGAACTCCTCCTGTAGGTATACAAGCCATCAGCCCTGTGACATAGCCCACCTACCATCAGCCCAACTTGACATCCTGATTTCAAGGATTCCAGCCCAGAGAGAGCCACTGCTTCCAATTTACAGGCTTGAGACCAAACATTTTTATTGTCAAGGGAAAACAATTCCTCAATAGCCAAGTTTCACCTGCACAGTTCTTTAAGTGAAGTCAGATAATCTTTTAGGATACCCACCACAAACAGTGAATATCCTTGTGTATAACTGAACAAACATAATGGTGAGACTTGTGAAAGTGTTTTTCAGTGAAGGAAAAATTAGGGAGAAAGAGGAACAACTCAGAGGCCAAATAAGGAAAACAAACAACAACAAGAGAGCAACAACAGCAACTTGTAGAAGTCCCAACCATCATAGCATGTAGACTCAGTACCAGATTTCTGGGTCCTACTTCCAGGGAGATCATTCATGTCCTGGGAAACCTTCCCTGTCCTATAGGAGACTATTTCTCTTAGCCCTTTACCTACCTCCAGAAAGGATAGAATAGTCCTGCTGCCAAATACACGTAAAGGTCCACTTCTCAGGAAAGACGAGTTCACATTTAAAGAGCATCTATCATTACAGAAGCTAGGAGCTTCAACAGTCTCCCATCACAGGGCATCAAATCTAGGAACACTGCATCCTTTTTTTTTGTACTTCAAACTCTAGGCTATTCTAGTAGGCTTGAGTATTTAAAAAGTTACCCTCTCTGTAATGTCTGGAAGCAAAGAAAAGAATCTCAAAATGTCTTTCTGATTTAATTGAACAGCTAAGTGAAGCTTTACTTCATATCAAATTATATTAGTTATAACCCTTAGAATTTCATATTATTCCATGTCCATGGCTTTATTTCCACTAAGAATACAAGGATTTTTATATTCATACTTTCTTTTCCTGACCCATCAAAGAACAGTAGCACTTATACTTAAATCAACTCATTCTATTCTTCCCTTTAAGGAAAAAGAGCCAATTTTAGAAGCATAAATGAAAACACATTTTATTTGCTTTATTTTGCTTTATTGCTTATTTGCTTTTTTTTTTGTTTTGCTTATTCACTTTATTTTTATTTGCTATACTTCCATACTGACAACAAACACAATAATAAACCAAAAGATATCCCTGTTTCTTGAGGGTTCTCTACTCAAAGGTGAGGATATGACCCTGGACAAAGTCACTTTGAAGGCATCTCATCCTAAGAAAAGTACTTCGGAACATAATGTTGATTAGTTAATAGAGAAATCAGAACATATGTTTCATAATCACTAGTTAATAAATAAGAAATTCTTTTTTGTTTGTTTTTTAAACAGGATCTTAGCCAAAAGACCGAGAAGTGATTTTTTTGTTTGTTTTTTTTTAGAATGATTACATCACTGTTAAAAAGCAATAGGCCTTTTTTTAAATAGGGGGGACAAACGCTTGCAGCTATTGACAACACAACATAACAACTTAGCTAGGTTACCTCACCCTAATTCTATCAAGCAGGACAGCCAGCACACTAGCAGACAAAGTGACAACAAGGTAAATATATACTATATCTAGCACACACCAGTCATGCAATGGTCCCTACAAGGCTCATACCACCTGGCAATAGCAGAGACAAGCCATTAAGTAATTACTTACGGCATGCATTAGAAGTTTCATTAAAAGAACATGAAAGGGTAAACATTTAACTAATGGTTTATTCACTCTTTAGGGGAGAGAAAAAAAAAAAGCTCCAGAACCCTTTCCTGAGCTTTCATATTCTGAAATGTATTACCAGGGCCTCAATATAATCCTTTCTCCTAGAATGGAGACATCTTTAATAACAAAAAACCTTGTCTAGTACACAAGTAAATGTTGCTATCACTCTTGACATAAATACTTGCAAAGATGCACACAGTTTAAGTGTACAATTTGATGTACATAAAAGCATATCTTAAACAAAGAGCATAGATGAGAACAATATGTACAAGTACACAGATAACATTAACATCATCACCATAGTCCACAAGAGATACTAATGGCATAATGGCTTTCCCCCCTTAACTGCACCTTTCATCCAATATTCTCTAACTTTTTTTCCTTGTGTGCACAAAAAAACTATAAATAGCTACAAACTAGAAAACAAGGCTATTTGGTGAAAAAGACTTAACTCTAGTTAGAATGAATCTAAAATTTCCTTTTACCTAAACATGTCTATAAATATATAAGCACAATTCATTTTATTAAGTGGGCACAAACATGAAAACTGACCTTCATCATAGATTCAAAATCCTATAAAAATAAACTCCAAGTTAATTATTTCCATATGTAGAAATTCTGTAGTCTTGAATACAGCCTGAAATAAGTAGACCTTAGAAATCTTGTTAAATGGCACTTGCTGTAAGTTTTAATGCTTTTCTTCCTCTCTTAAAAATATAAAATTATAATAATCTCATATAATGTATAATTATATGAAATTTGTTAATTTTATGAAATTTACAAAAATCAATCAAATAAAAATATAAAATTATGATTCCTTCCAGTTTAGTTAAGAAAAGTTGTCTAAGAATGGTGCTAGAAGTACTGCTCAGTAAAAGTACTTGCCCAGCATGCATGAAGCCCTGGGTTTTATCCCTAGCACCAGAATAAATAATAATCTTTAAAAAGAAAGGGAAAATGATCAAGGTCCTTAAAAAAAGGGAGTACCATCAAAAGAGATGTAGGGATTCCAGGAAGAATGTCAAAACAGGGTAAAATTTTCTTATTCCATAATAATCTTGTCTCTAGATTACAGAGCAAAAAAATGAAAACAAGATTCTGGACACCACATATGTTCTTCAGGTCATACAAAATGCTTTAAAAATTAAAACTGATATGTTCTGTTTTTAATCTTCATTAGTTTTTTAAATCCTAGCTCATAAATCATAGTGTGTAAACCATTCAGCTATTTTTACCCTCTTTTTTTTTCATTTTTGTGGCAGGGGATTAAACTCATTTTCTCTGTACTGAGCTATATCCCTAGTCCCTTTATTTTTTTATTTTGAGACAGGGTCTTAGTTGCCCACGTGGGGCTTGAACTTGAAATCTTTCTGCCTCAGCCTCCCAGAAAGCTGGGACTACAGGCGTGTGTCACCACACCTGGCTACACATCTTTTAATCTACTAAGCAACAACGGCATGGGTCTCTGTTATCAGTCTGTTAGGTAAAGTAACTTGAATAATTTATTTTTAAAATAGAAAGCAATAAAATGCTTTCATGATACCAAAGGAGACAAATTAGGTTTTTAAAACATCTAATCATTACTGCACCCATGAGATAAGCATAAATATACTGTCCCTAGCTCACATATTTGCATCAAATTATTTCCCAAGCATTTCTGTACCATATTTGAAAGTGAGACATGTGAAATGTGTGAAACCTATTGAAAATACAAAATGCAGCATTATTAGTCACACGGGTTGAATGACAGGTAGAGATTTTGTGCTTTAAACTACAGAATCTAGGTGTTTATGAGGACAGCCAACATTCTTGAGAAGGCAAAATGGCCAGAGCTTGCTCCCACACAGGGAGAACGATGACATATATACAGAAATTTAAACATATCTGCATAGTATCTACTGAGGAAATTCTTCTCACAGAGGACACCTTGGTCCATGGGCAGAGGAAGGAAATAATTGATGTCAAGCTGGAAAATGTCTTCATCAAAAGTCACTGCCAAAGAGCCACTGGCCCTTCTAAATTCATTTATACTGTCTCATGATTCTTACCACTGCTGTAATACTACTTCTCCCTCCAGGGTTAAGCAAATGACATCTGTCTTACAACTCAAACATCAAAATACACATTTACTGAGGTGGCTCAAGGAAAGCCCAATTTTCAAGGGTTTCTCTCAAATATTCATGCCAATTCACACCATAAATGGAGCTCAAGTTCAGCTTTGTAAGATTAAAAGGTTCTGGAGGCCTGGATTCTGTTTTCTAGCAGTGTTTAACACTGAGCTGTGTAGTTAAAAATGATTAAAATGGTAAATTTTATGTTACTTGTTCTTTAGCCACAATAAAAATTTTTCAATTAAAAGAAAAAAGGGGGGGGTTCGAAATCCTTGAAAGCACTATACTGTTTTTGTTGAAAATCCTGTTGCAAGAAAAATTAGCCAGTACTTTCACTAATCATAAATAATCATAAGTTCTACAAATTAGCATTTTTAAAAACTAATGCACAACTATGAATAAAAATCCTAGTTTGTACATGTGTGAAACGTCAATAATGTGTTAGGTTCTATATCTACCATAGGATTTAAAGCAATTTCTATATCCAACTCAGACGGTGATTTTAGTATTCTAGCCTTGTTTCCTAAAACCAACAAATCTAAAATGGGGGGGTAGGAGGGTGTCAGCAAACGCTGATTAATTTTGTCTTAACTTTACCGTTCATTTCCATTGTTGGTGTTAAAATGACACAGTAGCAATTTTCCAAAGATGCCACAGAGAAGCTCTGAACTCCCTGTCCAAAAGTCCCTTCAAGAATGAAAAGACTGTTCACTGTCTACTTCATAAAACATTTTTGCCCAGGCTAGCCCAGAACAGGAAAATTTTGCACCACCTATTTTAGGAATGTGAAAGTATCAGTGACTTAATGAGCTGAAGGAACAGCGTTCCTATATTCCTTAGTCTTTTGCAATAGCCTAATAGTACACTTTGAAGACAATAAAACCACTTTGATCTGTGTAAATCCTTTTAGGAAATTAATACTTCACTTACTGACTAGGTCCTAAATAGGCAGCAATCTATATTCCGTTATGAGATTTAGCAATTAAAGACTGGACCAGCATAACGAACTTTAATCACTTATAATCTTCTTTTCCCTTACCAAATGTCACCTCTCCATTTCCACTCTTGTCAAACAGCTGGAAAGCCACTATGAACATGGAATCTGGAGCACATAAAACTGATTCAAAAGCCAAAAACTCTTGATAGGAGATCAACCTGTAATGAAACATAAAAAGGTTACCGGCTAGAAAAGAAAGAGAAATATCAGGCATTTAATCTGCTTTTACCTTATGAACTGTAGCTCAGGGTAACCAAATAACTGACACAGGGCAAATGTATTTCAGGTACAAAGAGACTATTACCTTTTTATATGCCCCTAACAAATTAATGAACATAAACACTAAGCAAGAGCCCCTAGCCTCATAAAAGAGATAAAAAATAATTAAACACGGAAGCTGAGGCAGGAAGATCCAAGTTCTCCCCCAGTCTAGGCAGCTTACTTCCCAAAATTAAAAAGGGAGTGGGGATTTAGGATATAACTCAGTGAGAAGGTGTGGATTCAATCCTTAGTATTGAATAAATAAAATTAAATCTGAATTTGATCAAGTCTCCAGATCAGAGTTTCTCAATCTCAGCACTAGTGACATTTTAAGTTGAATAATTCTTCCATTGTTGGGCTCTCCTGTGCATTGTAGTACATTGAGCAACATTCCTGGCCTCTATCCACTGGATACCAACAGTATCCCCAGTTACAACGACAAAAATTTTCTTCAGACACTGCAAATGTCCACTAGAAAGCAAAATTGCACTGGCTGAGAACCACTGATCTAGATGTAATCTCAGTTTAGAGAAAATATAATGGACAAAGGAACATATTAACCAACATGACAAAAATGCAGACTATAGGAAATTACAGAACAAACATTCTACAGTTGAAAAAGATAAGCTTTTTCAAAGATATGGAGGGGAGCCTCAAGTTTTAAAAGACTTAAGTTATTTAACAATAAATTATAGGGATTGGGGATTTAGCTCAGTGGCCCCATACCTGCCTCATAAGCACAAAGTCCTGAGTTCAATTCCTGGTACCAGAAAAAAATAAACAAATAAATAAATTACAATGTACAGCCTTACCTGAATTCCAATTTAAACAAAGTAGATTTTATTTTTTTAGTTATAAGTCAACCAAAGAAATGGAAATACTTATATAACAAATATTTGATAATATTAAGAAATTCATATGTTTGGGACAGTTTTGTTATTAAGAGTTCTTATAAAAATATATAGTGAGATATTTGCAGATGAAGTATGTCATTTGGAGCTTATTTCAAAATAATCCAGGGGATGGACACATACATAAAATAAATTTAGTAATTATTTTGACAATTATTAAAAGTGAGTACACAGACTTTGTTATATTATTCTGTTATATATGTTTCAAATGCCAATAGTAAAAATACTTTAAAGAACGTTTCAAAAAAAAAAGTGAGGGAACTCACATTATTGGATTTCTAGAACTTAATGAGTCCTGTAATATATATTTAGAGTTGTGAAATTAACCAGTGGGTAAAACTACCCACAAGTTTTCTTGAATGACTGTATAGAGTTGGCTATCTTTCACAGCAAGCTTACCACAGAGATTCAAAACCATCTTTCTGCTATTTATAAGGTACTAGTATTCAAGTAATAACATTATAAAAATCTGTTTCACATACACACAGATATGGTACTAATAGTTTCTTCTTCTTCAAACTGAAATTGCAAAAAGAAACACTATCGAAAACTTCTGTAACAACACATTTTATTTTTGGTACCAGGGATCAAACTTGGGTCCTTGTGGTTGCAAGGCAGGAGGCAGCCCCACTGAGCTAAATCCCTGGCCCTAACATTTTTAAATGTATAGAGTAATAAACATTGGGCAGTTAAAGAAAAATTACTTTCTGCTACACAGATTCAATGCAATCCAGATTGAAATCCCAACAGCGTATTTCACAGAACTAGAGAAAACAATCCAAAAATTCATTTTGGAACCAGTAGAGACCCATGATAGAAAAACAATTCTAGGCAAAAAAGACAAGACGGGGGTATCACAATCCCCAATTTCAAACTATACTACAAAGCCACTGTGATAAAAACAGCATGGTACTGGCAAAGAAACAGACCAGAGGATGAATGGAACAGAGTAGAAGATGCAGAAACAACTACAGACAATATAAGCTACCTCATCTTTGACAAAGGAGCCAAACATCCTC
The DNA here is from genome assembly GCF_012274545.1 of Fukomys damarensis. Taxonomy (NCBI): domain Eukaryota; kingdom Metazoa; phylum Chordata; class Mammalia; order Rodentia; family Bathyergidae; genus Fukomys; species Fukomys damarensis. The sequence continues at coordinate 23,720,445 of NW_022900938.1, read as the reverse complement.
ACTGGAGGAAAGACAGTGTCTTTAATAAAAGGTGCTGGAAAAACTGGGTTTCAACTTGCCAAAGTTAATCATGTGCTAAACTAAAACTGAAATGGATCAAAGATCTAAATATTAAAACCGAAATACAAAACTTGCTAGAAAATAAGTTGGGTAGAGCTCTTGAAGACATCGGCGTAGGAAAAGACTTCATAAACAAAACCTCAGTCGCATGAGAACTAGCACAAAGAATCAATAACTGGGATCTCATCTTATTAAAAAGCTTCTGCACAGAAAGAGAAATCACCAACAGAGTGAAGAGATAACCTACAGTGTAGGAAAAATTTTTACCGGCTGTTCCTCACACAAAGGACTACTATCTAGAATATATAAAGAACTTTAAAAAAATCAGACGCCCCCAAATTCAAAGATCCAATCCAAAAGCGGGTTTCTGAAATGTACAGACATTTCTCAGACAAAGAAGTAGAAATAGGAAATATATGAAAAGATGTTCAATATCACTGGTCATTTGAGAGATGCAGATGAAAACAACACTGATTTTCCATCTCACTCCAGAAAGAATGACTGCTATCAAGAAATCAACAAATGTTGGTGGGGAGAAAGGAATCCTCTTCCTCTGATGGTGGAACCACTGTGGAAATCAATGTGAAATTCCTCAAAGAACTAGGAATAGAGGTCCCATTTGATCCAGCTATTCCCCTGCTGGGTATGTGCCCAAAAGAAAAGCATCATACCACAGTAATATATATGCACCCATGTGTATAGCAGCACAAGTGGTAAACACTAAATCTTGGAGACAGTACAAATGCCCATCCACTGGTGACTGGATAAAGAAGATGTGGTTTGTTTTTTTTTTAATAAAATGGAGTACTACTCAGCCATAAAGAATGAGAAACTAGAGACATTTATAGCTAAATGGATGCACATTGAGGTCATACTCTGAAGTGAAATAAATAGTGCACACATGTATAAATACTGAATAGTTTCTCATGTGCAAGAAACTGCAAGAGTAAATGAGAAACAAAATGTGTAACAGATTATGTAAAATAGGAAGAAAAGGTCCAAAAGGGAAAGGGAAGTGGGGTGGGAGGGAAGAAAGGAAGGAAAAAATATGAGAAAAGGAAAAAACAGAAACAAAGTTTTTGTAAATGGGGGTTGGAGGGTTGGAAGGGAAGACAGGGCAATGAAGAAAAAACAAGAACCAAGATATATCATGTACAGATACAAATTTCCAATGATGAGTGTGATAATATATACCTAAAAGTACCAATAAACAATGGAATATAAAAAAAAAAGACAGATAGTACTGTCTTAGGAAAAACACTGCAATGAAGATAAAAAATCCCTGAAAAAGAACAGCCTATTTTGAAATTAGTATATTTATAGGTAATAAAAATAGTAAGACTTGTGATCTCCCAAAGTGTATATCCTGATATAACCACACTCAAATTCTGCAGCTACAACCTGCAACAGCCTCCTGTGTTCTGCATCCTTCCAGCCCTCCTCCAAGCCATCTTCAAATTGTAGACAGAGGGGATTTTTTTAATTTAAAAAAAACTGATATTTAATTCACTTAGACAATTCGCCCATTTAAAGTGTGCATCCAATAATCCTTGGTATGATCACAAAATTGTACAGCCATCTCCACAATCAATTTTCAAACATTATCACATAAAAACGAAACTGCATAACCATTAGTATTCACTTATCCCTCCTTCCTCCTTTTTTCTCTCCCCACTACCACTGTGCCTTGGCAATCACTTAATATACTTTATATCTTTAGATACTTGCCTGTTCTGAGCACTATTTTTTAAAATATTCTTCCTATTCAACTGTTGCTACATAATATCCTTTAACTAATATCTTCCAAGACCATCTAGAGAAAACCACCCAAGCCTCTGGTAACTACACCATTCTACTTTCTACTTCTATGAGACCAACTTTTCAGATCACATATGAGTTCTCATTCATATGTGCAATATTTGTCCTGTGCAAAGCTTACTTATCAGGGGAAACTTTTTAAACAAAATCTGATAGTCACTATTCTAAAGAAAAGCTAGATGTGGTCTCTAATGCTGTAAATCTACTACTTGGAGAGGCTGAGGCAAAAAGGTCACATGTTGGAGCTCTGCCTGGGCAATTTAGTGATTTTGCAAGGCCCTGTCAAAACAAAAACAAAAACAAAAGGTTGGGAATGAAACTCAGAGTGAAGGTATTGGGCTCAATGCCCAATATTGTAAAAATCAATCAATTGATCAATCAGTGGTCATCCTAAGGTAGAGTGATCAGATGTCCTACTGCAGCATCTCCTTTACTCTTCAGTGGCCTAGTTTGGACAACACATTTACAAGAATCTGCAATCTCAAAGGATGGAGCCAATCCTTCATGTGGTTTGTCGGCTCCATGGTCTGACGCCGTACACCCTGCAGAACACTCACTCTCAGTAACACAGCAACCCATGCTCCTCTCTACTCGAGGACATCACTCAGCAATTTATCCTTCTTGGAATGATCTCACCACCACCACGAAGCTTTTCCCCATGTAATTTGCATCTGGTCCTCACACAGCTCAGGTCAAATATCATTTCCTCAAAAGAAGCATCCAGGGCCCCCAAGTCATTTCCATCCCACATCATACAATCTTGCAAAACACCTTGCACTTTTTCAGTGCCCTTTGCACAATTCCTATAGAATAATTAAGCAATTAACTGCTTAGCATTTCATTTTTAAGAATTCCCTATTATAAGAAGCCAGACTTATCAGAGCACAGGATTGATTCAGATTAAGAACTCATACATATTCTTTTCTTTCTGTATATGTTCTTGAACAAACTCAATTTAGAATTTATTTAGAAAAAGCTGGGCATGGTGGCACATGCCTATAATTTCAGTATTCAAGAGTCTGAGGCAGGAGGATCACCATGAGTTTGAAGCCATCCTGGGCTACAGACCGAGATCCTGCCTCAAAAAAAAAAAAAAAAAAAAAAAAAAAAAAAAAAATACATCTGTAGAGAGATATATTTTCTAATATAGTATAAGGCAAATGATTTTACATTTCATGTTTTATTTTGTGCCCCTATTCACCTTAAACATATTGTATATTCAAAGTTGCATTTTCTAATATTTAAAACACTCTGAGTTAAATTTAATTTACAAAAGTTACATTATATCCCAAACAATGATGCATACTATACCTTTTCTCTTTACTGGGGGATAAACTTCAAGGCATTAAAGACCATGCCCTTATTAAATATTAAGTCAGCAATAATTCAGCACTAATTTAGCCATGCTGATGCCAAAGAGTGGGTAAAATTAGGTGCTTGAGTGCCTAGTGAAGGATTGAAAGAGCAATCTAGTTTATCAAAACTTTATCAGGCTATTATTACTTATGACTGATCCAGTAAAACTGGAAAGTGGAGTCACTGTTACACAAATTTCAGGGGAAGTAAAGCAAAGGAAGTGCCAACATATCATCATCATCATGACCATGCACACATTTCTGAAAAGCAGAGGGTAAGGCTGAGGGTAGAGTTCAGTGGTAGAGCACATGCTGAGCATATGCCAGGTGCTGGGTTCCATCGCCAACAACACCAACACTAAAAAACAAAAAAATCAGCTAGGCATGGTGGCACACACCTGCAGTACTAGCACTCAGCAGGCTGACACAGGAGGATCATTGTGAGTTCAAGACCATCCTGGGCTACATAGTGAGTTCCAGGTCAGCCTCAATTACACAGAGAGATCCTGTCTCAAAAATAAATAAACAGCCAGGTGTGTTGGCACACGCCTATAATCCCAGCACTTTGGAGGCTGAGGCCGGAGGATTGCTGTGAGTTCAAGACCAGCCTGAGCTACATAGTGAGTTCCAGGTCAGTCTCAACTACATAGTGAGTCCCTGTCTCAAAAAACCAAAAAATAAAAAAAAATAAAAAATAAAAAATAAATCAAACAAACAAAAAACAGGGAAAAGAGAAGAAAGGCAATGAGTAACTCAGTCTTAGGCTTCCTGTGAAACTTAGGATCAGTGGCTCAGTATCATCTGTAAACATGAGAACATATACTACAAATACAAACACAGTCATACAGGGCAGAAGTTAGGGAAGACCATCATTTTCTACATATTTTTGAATTGGTTGAAATCTTTATAATGAAGAATTATCAGTATTATTTCTTCTGGTTATGAGCAATTTAAACAATTTTTAAAAGTGATTATGCATTTAAAAACAAGCCCATGACATTTTCGTTTCTCCAAAACAGAATCTGGGACTGGCCAACAAAAATACAACTATCCCGAAACACAAAATATACAGCTTTAAGACGTATGCCATGCTTCATAGCAAGACTTTCTGTGTGTCTCAGAAGAGATCTAAGACTGCATCCTTAACAAGCAAAGATCATACATAAACTGTCAGCTGGCAGACAATTTGGCCGACAGAGATGTTTTCTTTGGCATGCGAAGTATTGTCTTTTTCAATTTCCTTAGTTGCCAACATTAGGAAATTATAAGATTACATGTAAAGGGCCAGGTTTTTTTTGGCTTCTCTTGATATATTTCAAGTGCAGGTATCAGGAGGTTTCTAGTTCCAAAGAATGCCAGCCCTTCAAGCCGAAGAAGTGCTTCCTCCAGAGAGATGACCAGGACTCAGCAGTTACCCACAGACCACCTTTCCCTGGAGACCTGACACTCATACACAGGTGACCAACTATGCAACAGCAGCCCTTTGTTTAAAATAGAAAAGCTATGTAATGTACTAAATACCTACATTTTGTCTATCAGCATATTCAACAGGCAAATTTTACCCAAAACCAGGTGTAATTATTTTACAGCTTTGAAAGTGTGTTTTGTGAATGTGATGTGCATCTCATTCTTAATTTTCTCCAAAGTCCCTTGACCAATGGGAAATAAAATGTCAAAATATTAATAAGTTAACTTTATCATTTTTAAAACATCCAACATTTCTGTATAAAAGTCTCTCCTATATGCATGTGCACATTAAAGAAAAAAGGAAAACGTGTTTAAAAAAAAAAGTAAAAGAAAGGAAAACTAGTTTTCCACCTTACAGGTGAATAGAGCTTCCAGATGAAATTCTGAGTAGGACTAAATTTAGAAATTATCATTCTAGAAGTTCATTTCAAACAGCAATTGTCTAAATATTTTAGATAAGATCAGATAATAATCGTGTCTGAGATCTGCATTTAATGCATAAAATCATTTTGCTTTTCATTATACAAGGAAAACTTCAAAATTTAAGCCACAATCCCACAAATATATCCTTGGGTAATGGCTTTTACTTTTAGAAAATGCTATTTATACCATATAGCACTGCTTTTCTGTGGCATTCCACAGCAAGCACCTGTATCAAAACACCCTGCTTATTTTACCATCTAGTGGGGGACAGGAGATGGGGAAGAAGACTGGTTTATACGGTAGAAAACACAGGAGGAAACCAAGACCTGTCATGTGAAGGTACAGGATCCCAGTAATGAATGTTACTGTATTGTATACCTAGATTGCACCAATAAACTCAATAAAAAGGAAAAAAGAAGAAAACACAGGAGGAGAGAAACAGCACAAAAGACCACGGTACTGACCACTTCTAAACTAGCTTTTCCTACACAGCCAAATTAAACATTATCAAAGAAAATATTATCAAAGCATTTTATTTTATTGAATTAAAATTATTTTTAAAAACATTTAGCCAGCACGGTGGTGCTTGCCCGTAATCCCAGCATTTGGGAAGCTGAGGCAGGAGGACTATTTTAAGTTCCAGGCCTGGGCTACTTAGCAACAGGCAAGCTGACCAATACACCTGTGAATTCGATTTCCCATCCAATCCCATTCTGACTTCAAAGAGGAAAAAAAATGGAAATTTTTAGAAGTTATTAAAATTTGAAGTAGAACATATTTGCCTTTTAAAAAGTAAAACAGGTTCTAAATTCAACTCTACTTAGCATTGTATTAGATTTTCTATTAGATAAAACATATCACTGATCTATTCTACTCTGGCAAAGTAAGCCCTTCATTCCACTTGACCACAAGAAAAACAGCCTATTTTAACAATGTGATTCTGCCTAAGAGAAACATGTGAAGCTTCAGAGAAGATATGCAACTGAGATGGACAAGAGAAGATTGTCACAAAAGGAAGCATCAGAAAAGACACAAATATTTTAAAAGCAGCTCTCAGTCGAATTAATAGCAATTGGTACAGTGATAATTTCTAAAAGAGCTAAATCATATGTTACCTTTAATCATTGTGAAGGAATTCTAACTAAATATAATTAACTTTCATAGGCCTTACTGTCTAATTACTACTGAGGCTATGACTTAATGTCCATCGACTTATCAGCTGACATTTTTGGAAAATAGATAAAATGTATCTATGTTCCCAACACTTGCCATTTATAAGGACTCAGAAGCTTTCTAAGTCATAAAATACTCATTCAACAAACATTTGCTGTACTAAATTTTATGCACTGTGCATGAAAAATAAAAATAAATACAGAGTTGAGCATGGTGGTGCACACCTGTAATCTCAGCACTCAGGAGGCAGAGGCAGGAGGATTGCCACAAGTTCAAGGCAAGCCCGGACTACACAGTGATCGCACAGCCAGTCTGAACTACATAACAAGACCTTGTCTCAAAAAGAAAAAGAACACAGAATTAGTCTTGGACTTAAAGAATGTAGATATTTTAACCCATTACAATAGTCACCTAACTGCATTTCACTATATCCAAGTCATATTTATAGTAATAGTAGTAATTATTAAAGGTTCATCTCTGCCTAGTTTTTCATATAAACACCTCCACAAGCAAGAAAAAGATCCTTGGAGGTTTAAGGCTGTAACTTAAAACTGCCAGCCAAATTTTTCTTTATAGAATTCTTGCAAGCACTGCTCTGTAATGCAGCCTGTTATAGTTTATATCTAAATGTCCTCCTAGAGGCTCATGCGCTTCTAGGTGGGGCTTTTGGAAGGCAATTGGATTATGGGAGCTGTTAGGAGGTGGGGCCAGCTCACTGGGGGTGTGGCCTAGAAGGGTTTTATCTCCCTTCCCAGCTCCAGCCTTCACTCTGCTTCAAGTCACCATGGAGAGCAGCTTCTCTCCTAGGCCTGCTTTGGCGCCAGCTGACTACTGACTCTAACTGTAAGCCAAAACAAAACTCTCCTCCTATAAGTTGTTTGTGTTGAATATTGTACCCCAGCAACAAGGAAAGTAAGACACGGCCATATATGATTTTAATAAAAATAATGGTGACTTTTTCCTCTTGAGTTGAATAAACTGATACTCCAGTACAGTGGTGGTGAACCTATGGCACATGTGTTATAATGTTTTTCTTTTAACTCAAAAGATGTTAATGTATGCATTGTTTTTTTAAACTGCAACGTCAGTATTCAGATTTAATGGCAGTGTTGGTACTTTGCAATAAAAAGTGGGTTTTGGGCTGCAGTTTGGCATTCGGTCTGGTCTCTAAACAGTTCACCATCACTACTCTAAGTAAAATGTATCTTATTATTTCTGTGACTTTGTATCCGTTTACAAAAGCACCTCCAAGGCTAGGAGTCACAAGCCTACAGGATATTGCCAAAGTTCAGCATACAAGGTCCCCGACTCCACTCCAACGGCAACAGAGCAATGACACAGCCACACCAAGGTACTTTCGACACAACCTCCGCCTGCTGCTCTCAGACACTTGCACAGACACATACACATCCTCTCATGCTTCACACCACACCCGTTCCCTTTTCTGGAATTCTCCTCCCTACCTGTTCATCTACCAACAAGTCCTGGTCATTCTGACAGATTTCACTCCTGTCTCACCTTTTCTGTGATGCTGTCCTGACCCCTCAAAATAGAGTTAATCATGCTTTCTTGGTGCCTCCAGTACTTTTCATATACATCATCAGAGAACTTGCTCGCAAGGATCACCTTTTCCTTTGTTTGGTCATCTTCTTTTCTGCCAGGGTATGAGCTCCTTAAAGCCATAAACTTCATTTTATTTGTTTGCATTTATAAGGCCCGACATTGCCAAATATGTTTGCCAAATAAACATAATATTTGCCAAGTAAATAAACAAAATAAATGCCACTCCCTAAGCTATTTTTCTTCATAGCACTTATACCTCACCTAATATGCTATCATTTACTTTTTTATTTTGTTTATTACATTTGAGTAGTTTATTCACTGATTGATTCTAGCATCAAGAACCACACATGAAACACCAGCAGACCTTCAATATTTATTGAATGAGTGAACAGTTATCTGGAACCCATCCTGTTTCAATTATTCAACATAAAACACAGTTTTTCCAATGTAATTCTTTAAAAAAAGAAAGAAAGAAATGCCAGTATTGCTGATAAAGGCAGTAAATAACACTATTTTTACAGGCTTCAAAGACCTGGTTTACTAATATTAAAATTCTAGATACTCATAGGTAAAACTTAAAGATTTTTAATTTACAATAAGATATTTCAAAACACTAGTTTTCAGAAAGTATATGAGGATTCTTACCCATCCTTGGTTTGATCCGCTACTCCTGCCAAGAGCTGCACAATATTCGGATTGCTGTTTGGATCATTGTACAGTCCAAGATAGCGCTGTACAAAGTCTTCTGGGGTCATGTAATGTTCTCCATCAACCTCGGTGCTGGCATACTAAAAAATAAATCAATAATATACATGAAAAATTAATATTGATTTTAAACAAAATTAATTAAAATTATTCAATATCACCTTGTAGACACCAAATGTTTTGTGGAAAGGGTAGATTAAAATATTAAAACAGAGACAACGAATGCTGAATTTTTGTCTGTAGCATGAGCAATCAAACACGAAGAGACTGATCTACAAGTATTGATGTGCTCCACAAGTACTGATACATCCTCCCACATGGATGAACCTTGAAAATAAGCTAAGTGAAATGAGCCAGAGACAACCACAAAAGGCACATAAAGGATCCTCTTACATGAAGTACCCACAGAATCACAAAGTAGAATAGTATTTTCCAGGGACTGCAAGGAGTAATAAATGGGAACTAACACTTTAATACATATAGAGTTTCTCTTTGGGGATGATGAAAATGTTCTAGAATTAAACAATGGTTATGGTCACACAACACTGTAAATATACTAAAAAAATTGAGTTGTATACTTTTAAATGGTTACTAAGGAGAAGTTTATGTGATGTAAATACTTTTATTTTTAAAATACAAATATTAATAGACAACAGGTATCAGAAAGCCTAAGAAAAGTGAAAGGGAGGCCTGGACTTGAAAGTGAGAAAATAGCCTGCAGAAGATGCCAGAGACTTTCCGTGTCTACAAGAGTGGGAGGAGGTAGGTGCAAGCCCTAAGACTACCAAAAAAATAAAAATAAAAAAGAGTGAGTGGAGAAAGAGACATAACCTGCCTGCCAACCTTAGAAGTGAAATGAATGAGAAACAAATAAAACCTACCATTTGTTTGTTTCTCTATTTTAAGACCTTCCATTTGCTCCAAGTTCCAGTAGCTTAACAAATTAAAATATCCTACATTTTCTATTAATAATTTTTAAAGTAATAATAATACACTGTCTATCCAAGAAACTCAGTGGGTTCGTTGTACTTTGGCCAAACAAAGCCCTCTTCCTTGGGGTGCAGCAGATTCCATTACTTCAGTCAACCAACAAAACAGTAAGATCTGGGGCTGGAAACGTAGCTCAGTGGCACTGCGCCTGCCTCGCAAGCTCAATAAGTACTGAGTTCGAGCCCCAGTACCAAAAAAAAAAAACAAAAAACAGTAAGATCAGAAACTTCCCAAAACTAAAGAAGAGAAAGGTTCATTAAATTTTAGTTGCAAAAAATTTAAACAAACAAAAATCCACACTAAGTCCTGGTCCATTATCATAAAATTGCAGAATATGGAATAAAGAGAAAAATACTGAAAGTTTTCTGGAAGAAAAACTAGGTCACATATAAAAAGAATCATGAATCACAAGTGTCATACTCAGCAGCAGCACCAGAGGCTTGAAGGCACTGTAGTAAGGCCTTGAAAATTCTGGGGTAAATTATTCCCAACTTAGAATTCTAAATGGGATTCTAAATTCATCAAATGCATGGTTAGGTTAAAAGTGCTTGGAGGTATTACCTTTGTTCTGCCTGCATGTACCCTTTCTCAGAAAGCTATAGAGAATTAAAAAAAAAAAAAAAAAGAGGGAGGGAACTAAGTAAAAGGAAGATGTGGGTGGGACACAGTATTTCTGTTGTACAAAAATACGAAACATCATAACAGATGACTTGGCTTAAACAAACAGTATCAGCAATTATAATATTGTAGATACCAAATATTAACTTAATAAAAAGAATAAGTATACTGAGAAGACTGGAGGGAGATAAATGAGGAAGGAAGTAGTAGTAAAAAGAAGTCAAGTCCTCAACTACTGGAATAGAAAGTTTGTTTAAAAGTCTAGAAAATGCAGAATTTTTAAAATGAGAAATACCAAGATAAATATGTAAAAGTTACGGAGTTGTTTCTGGATCAGAGCAAAGAATTGTTGGTTTGCTTTTTAGCTAAGTATTTCAAATGCCTGCAAAAATGAGTTAAACTAAGCCACCTACTCTTTCAACTAGGAGAAAATTAAATCAGAAATGCTTTATTTGTCTTACTCTGAAATACACCAAAGTCTACCATAGCAAGTGCCTCAGAAGTATGCCAAGGTGGCCACTGTTTAGTAACTGATGCTCTAAAAGGTGATATTCAAATCTCACCCCAAAATGAGTTATGCTCTCTCTATTAGGCTATAAAAGACATTCAAGTGGCCTTAGGTTTAAATTTTGGCTTGATCGCTAATCTGCTCTGAGCCAAGTACATTCTTCTCCAGGCCTCTAGATAGTTCACACATCTATATAATGAAGATAAAGCAATCCCTTGTGTTTCAAAACAATATGAACATAAACACAGAAGAAAAAGCAAACTATAAGATATTAATACCAATAGTGAATGGATCCTACCAGTTCCTGCCAACTTCTTCTTCCCTCCCTCTTTCTTCAACATATAACAGAACTAGACATGTTCCATCAAGATCATAAAACCACCAGAATTAAGGAAAGGCAGGAGTGGAGAAGACACAGTAGTGAGGCAGACAACAGGAAAAGAAGTCTAAGAATAGAATTTAAGAAGACTGACAAGTCAATCAATAACCAGAATACGAAGTTGGGCATGGAAGTGCACTCCTATACTCTCAGCATTCTGGAAGAGGCAGGAGGATCACAAGTGTAAGCCCACCTCGGGTAATTTAACAAGTTTGGGTCTCAAATAAAAAATAAAAAAGTGCTGGGGCCGGGGATTTAGCTCAGTGGCACCATGCATGCCTCGCAAGAGCAGAGTTCTGAGTTCGATTCCCAATACCAAAAAAAAAAAAAAAAAAAAAAAGTGCTGGAGATAAAGCACAATGCAAAAGCCCTGGGTTCAATCTTCAATACCTCAAATAAATAAATGAACAAATTGCCACGGATTTAGCACAGTGATTCCACTGCCTGCCTTGCAAACCCAAGGTCCCAAGTTTGAACCCCAGTACCAAAAAAATAAATAAGTAAACAAACTAACAAACAGGTATGAGAAAGATGTACTGTACTACAGAAAATACATTATGAGAGAAATGTACTGTGCTAGGAGCAGGTAGAAGAAAAGAAAGTGAAATCCAATTTCAACTGCAAATAGGGTACTTTAAGCTGAAAGGAAAATGTGAACAAATAAAGTAATAAGAAAGCTTTTTTTTTATTTTCTTTTTTTTTTTTTTGCAGGGAGGGGACAGTTGGAACAAGAAGTGGTAATAAAGAGTGCAGAAAGGCTGGGGATTTAGCTCAGTGGTCGCGCCCCTGCCTCACAGGCACAAGGTCCTGAGTTCAATCCCCCGTACCCAAAAAACACAAAGAATAAATAGAACTGAAATAAGACAGTGCAGAAGTCTCATAGCTCCCTGCCAGTACATAATAAATTGTTGGTATTTCCTATTTGACACAGAGAGAGAGAGAGAGAGAGAGAGAGAGAGAGAGAGAGAGCGCGTAGCTTAAGTAGTCCTTAACCAAAATGCCTAGGTCCAGAAGTGTTTTGGATTTCAGAATTCGGGGGAGGGAGGGGTGGATAATTAGCATATACACAGTGAGATATTTTTGGGATGGACCCAAGTCTAAACACAAAATTCATTTATGTTCTATATATACTTTTATAGTCATGGTTCATTGAGGTTTTTTGGTTTTGTTTTGGGTTCTGAGACAAGGTCTTGCTATATAATTCAGGCTGGTCTTAGATTCACTATGAGCCCAAGCTGGTCTCAAACTCATGATCCTCTTGTCTCAGTTTCTCGAGTGCTGGGGTTACAGGCATGCACCACCATGCCTGACTGTCAATGGAATTTTATATAATATTTTTAGTATACCTACATTTTTTTACTGTGACCCATCATACGAAGTCAGGTATGAAATTTTCCACTTGTATCATCATTTCAATACTCAAAAACCTTTTGACTTTTGAAACATTTTGGATTTCAAATTTTTAGGTAAGGAATGTTCAAGCTGTATATGAAGATAGGCAGCAGAAGGCAGAAATGAAAAGGCAGTTTGAAAACAAGTAGTGGAAGGCTTTGAATGCTAAGCCAAACAGCCTGAACTTCATTCTGTGAGCCATGGGATGCCACCAAAAATGTGGGGCGGGGGTCTGACTTGTGCTATCCTCCATAGCAAAGTGCAGGGTAGGTGGGGAAGAGAGCAGATGACTGGAGCAGGAAACGAAGCCGTGGCTACTGCGCAACTCTAAGAGGTTCTTCACCACGGTGGAGTCGGAGGGAGCAAAAGGGGAGAAACAACACATACTTGGACTACTGTGAACAGCTTCATGCTTTATGTATTCTCTTCAGTACTACATTCATAATATTCAAAATTCAAAAGGGATAAAAGATACATAGTGAAAAATCATCCTCCCACCTCTGTAGCCACTCAATTCCCCACCCCCAATCCAATTTATATATATCTTTCTAGAGATGTTCAATGCAAAAATAAGCATTTTATATATGTATATACATCTGTGTGGATGTACATATATAAAATTTCAACCATTTCGCTTCTTTCATAATTGGTATATTACATATACTATTGTGAATGTCTCAGTTTTTCAAATTCAGTCCTTTCAAAAAGCAATTAAGCTATACGTACACATAAATTATGTATTCACACCATAATGATCCATAAAAATGCTTACATCCTTGGACAAGGAATCCTGGGCCTGACGCCTATGAAAAATTGTAAGGAAATAAAACCTAAACTCAAGCTACAAAATAAGAAAATACTAGAAATGGGGTTATGGTGACCTTTTTCTCTCTTCACAGCTGTTTGGGTATTGCTTTCTTTCATTAGTGCATGACAAATGAGGAGAGGGAATAATGAAAACATTTTAGAGTTATTATTTTTTAAATTTTGGTACTTCACTGTCCATTCCTCTTGCCACAGTCTTTATTCTCTATTACCTGAATTTGATCACCACCATAACCATACTACCATATGCAGAACACACCCACATATGATGTAATTATACTGTGTCTATAGAATCACTTTTTTGAGACAGAGTACACTATGTATGTAGTTCAGGCTGGCCTTGAACTCACCATGTAGTTTAGGCTGGCCTCGAACTCCTGGCGACCCTCCTGCCTCAGCCCTCAGGAGCGCTGGGATTATACGCATGTCCGGCATCAAACATTCTTAACTTTAAAATTATCAGGAAACAAAGCAGCCTCAGTACAAGCCACCAAGGACACAGGAGCCAATAATGAAAACAAATGCTTTTGTTGACATAAAGCGAAACAGGCTTTGCCGGTATCTAGGGTTATAAATGATACCAGAGAACCACTTACCCTGAGGTATTTTGCCAGTGTTTTCCCCAACTCTCCCCGTCTACTTTAACTTGATTTTAACTGAAAGATAGAGTATAAAGCTCAAGGGCAAAGAAAGGTAATTCTTCTCTTCCACAAGGAGTCACTACTTGACTTCTACAGGAGGCAGTAACTAATTAACTCATTAAATTAGAGACAATTACTTGGCAATGTCAGTAAGCCTGTTGTCTGAACAGACAGAACTGAAGAGAGAGTTTAAAACTAAAACCAGAATCTATCCACCGCCAGTCAAATGCTAAAACATTTTGTGATTCATGCTAACAGAGAAAAGCTGGTACCTCAAAAACCGGTGAAGTGGGGCTGGGGATGTAACTCAAGAGAGCACTTGTTAGCATTCTCAAGACTCTGGATTCAGTTCCCACCACAAAAAAACCAAAACTTTTGGGGCCGGGGTGTAGCTGAGAAATAGAGCAGATGTGCTTAGCATACCTGAGGCCCTGGGTAAGAACTACCCACTTTTGAACAACTTATTTCAGCACTGGGAACTCACACTGAGTTACATACTCAACCTTTTTTTTTTTTATTTATTTGATCACTAACTTGCTAAATTGTTTAGGCTGTGGTCAAACTTATACCCTCCTGCCTCAGCCTTCCAGAGTGTTGGGATTATAGGCCAGTGCCACAAGTCCTGGAGAAAGAATTTCTTTTTGGTACCAGGGATCCAAATCAGGACCTTGTCCTTGTAAGGCAGATGTTGCGCCACTGAGATAATCCCTGGCCCAAGAACTTAATTGTAATGCTTCTTTTAAATGATTGGGTAATAACCTTTTTAGCCAGACATGGCAGCACACACCTCACACCTACTCAACAGGCTGAGGCAGGTGTATAACAAGTTGGATCCCAGCCTGGGAAATTTAGTGAGACAAATTTAATAAAAATTTTTAAAATAATTTCTAAAAGACCTGAAGATATAGCTCAGTGTATAGTGCCCCTGAGTTCAATACCCAGTACATAAAATAATAATTATAATCAATATTTTAATATAATAACTTTAATATAGTAATATTTTAAACAGATTTTTTTTAAGTAAAAATAGTCTAATAGTAGAAATAAGAAAATGTTAAGGGTCTCATTAAGGTCCCAACCCCACCCCACCCCTTGGCCGAGGACTAGGGACTGAATCCAAGGTTTTTGCCCCAGTACTTTTTTTACTTTTTTTATTTTTAAGTTTCCCAGGCTAGGATCAGACTTGGGATCCTCCTTCCTTGGCCTATGTACCACCACACCTGACAAGGCCTCCTCTTGTTGTTAAACAAAAAGACCTGAATGTTTACACGAAAAATAACAAAAAGCAATTTAAAACAAAGTTTTGGTTTCTCAAAAACTAACAGTATGCTAAAGATTTAATATTTCAAGTAATTTAGTAATTTTCATAATCTTTTCCATTTTGTTCCCATCGTTTCAAAGGATGAATTTAAATCATTTCAAGGGCTAGGGATTTAGTTCAGTAGTTCTGGTGTCTGCCTCGAAAGCATAAGGACCTGAGTTCAATCCCTGGTACCAAAATAAATAAATTAATTAAAATAAAATAAAATGATTTCAAGTGGAATTACCAAATATTATATCCTTACTCCAAATAACTTTAGAGTTAATCATTTGCCATTTCAAACATGTCTCGTAAGTAGTTGTAAATCCTTCTTGGGCAAGAAGTCAAGGACACGTGAAAGACACTGACCAGAAGAAACTGACAGTATCTGAACAAAAATAGGTGATCTATTTTCTAGGTTAAACTTTTTCCAAATCCAAGTATTTGAAATGCAAAAGCACACATAGCTTTGATGTTTCCAGAAATATTTAAATTTCACTGAGTATAACTGAAGAAATAAATGCAAGCTGAAGAAATAAAATGGATGTTATGAGAAAAGACTAAAAGGTTTAATCAAAACTACTGTCTGTAAAAGATGGCAGGGTTTCATAAACAGATATGTCACAGTTACCCTGAAGTCTCTCTGGCTCCAGGAGAGAAGATCATGTCATCAAGAAATGTTTTGCTTAAGAAGCCAACAGATCAACATAACAAGGTCTCTCACCTGTTTGGAGTAAACTGGGTAATGATGATTCCTTTGCAATTTACTGAAGTTAACCTTATGTGATCTTTAGACTGTAGGCAACTGCATTATAGGTTAACCATATTAACTATACATTGAAGAATTTACACATAACTCTAAATTTCCACATAACTCTAAATTTCCACTAAGAAAAAAAAAGTTAATCTAAAATTCAATGACTTGAATGAGTAAAAAAATCTTAAGTCTTAATGATACAAATTACTTGTTTAAATGGTACAAGTTCAAAAACAATTCCTTCAATGTTTTATATTTACAAACATAACTCCAAAGACACAAAGGAAAGGCCGGAGGTATTTATGAATAGAAACCTGGTTGCTTTTAAAAACTCACACAGCGTATCAAAAGCAAGGATTTTCTTTTCAAGTAAGAATATCAAAATGGAAGTAATAAACTTGTTCAGCACAAAATCTTTCATGTTATTTTGCATCCACCATAAAGCTGTGTGTGGGCACCATGTCTGATACAGGGAACGCAGACCAGTAAGACAGCTCATGTCATCAAGTAGCTCAGAAACAATGGCACCATGGACTCTGAAACTGGTGTCAGAAATTAGTTCTAAACTGATGTGCTATTAACTCATTGAGAATTTTTGGTAAAACACACAGTTCTACTGGAGTGAAGTGGTGTGTCCTAGCTGCCAGTAGCTGTCAGTCCTAGCTACTCAGGAGGCTGTTAAGAGGATCACAAGTTTGAGGCCAGCTGGAGGAACTTTGTGAGACCTTGTTCAAAATAAGAATATTAAAAGGGCCTTTGATATAGCTCAGAGCTTCCTAGGTCCTATCTTCCGTGCCAGCAGGGAGGGGCACCACAATGACACAGCTTCTTTCAGTTTCTTCTCTAGCAAGAGGTTACAAGCAAAACAGCTGCACTGTTGTGAGGGAAAAACAGATCTTAGACACCACAGTGCTCAGAGGTGGTAAAGCATAACCATATTGTTATTGTTATTGTAAAATGCTTACAACACAGAAAAGCACAGAATCTCAGTTTCCCTCTTGGGTTATTGAATTTTTCTACTTCTGCCCAAACACGAAGGAATTGCTGTTCTTACTCTTCATCTCTCTACACCAATGTTTCCTAGCAGTTGCCTTCCAGCATTCCCGGGCTCACCAGGTCAGTCACGACTGGACTAGGCAGCTATCTCCGCTTATCCAACATGTGGCTGTAACATGAGTCAAACCTAACTCTTTCCTTCATGGCTTTGTTCCAGCTGAAATGAACTGACATTTTCAGATCTTAACATCCTTTCAATTTCAGTAACTCAAATGACAATGTCATAAAGTTCAGTAACTGTAGATATCACACAAAGCACTTCCCATATAGAAAAATGACTTGGGTGAACAATGGAAGTGATGGTATGTATTAAGGTAAGAGCTGAGCGCATAAAACTAATGTTCTTGCTGTCCTTCGTAGTACTGCTCTTTCCACAGAAGCCAAATTTAGCCAGGAATGTGTGCCCTTTTGCGAAGAGCACTCTGCATACGGAGAAAGACTAAATGGCGGGCCTGACACACAGACCCTAAAACAACATTACAGTGGGGAATTCACCTTGTGCTAGCACAGCAAATCAATGAGAATGAAAGCATATTCTACTGTAAATGTTTTACTGCGGAAAAAATTTAAACACGTGAGCATGTTGACTTTTTAAAGTTTTATTAAGCAAAATTAATTTTCAAAAACAGAAATTTTAATTAGTAATGCAATTTTTTTCAATATTACTAAAATCAACCACATGTGCATTAGAGAAAAAGCAGTCTTATACATCTAATTCTAGATAGCTCTCTCACCCATGTATTTCACATTCACTAAAAACACAACCTTCTACTAGATTTTACAAAGAAAATTCTTCAGAACCATGCCTTTCTTAGTTGGAATGCTTCCATAAAATGCTATGTGCTTATTTTAATTTTTTATTTTCAAAAAAAGAAAAAAGATTTTTAAAAATAAAAATGCATATGTATTTTCACTGTCACTATAGCAAGTCCTACATCAGCTACTACTGGACAACACGATTCCTAACAGAGCAGGGAGAACAAGAGCTTTATTAAGCACTGAAAAAAAGTGAAGCTAACCATAATAAACTAGGGCTACCAAAACAATGTTCCCCCACAAGATGATAAAAACCTTGGAAATAAAATAATGACCCCAGACAATCCAATAACTGGAACTAGAATACTTCCCAGGGCAGATTAAGTTGAATAATTAATTTATATTGTTCTTTAAATAAATACTTCACTCTCTTGGTCTAAGTAACCATGGGAACATTCAAAGAGTACATATTTTTATAAGCCTGGACAAATCATAACTCTGACAATCAAGGTACAGCTCCTTGGGGGACAGAATGCTTAATGTTCAGAAGCCCTGATTAAATACCAACATTTTTGCCATAGAGAAAAGAGGACCTTTATCCTGGCAGGGAGCAGAAAGTATTAAAAGATCTAAGAGACGGACCAACTAAATGCAATGTAAAAATCTGGCTTTGATCCTGTTTTTAATAAAGCTATTCCAAAAAATATAAAACAACAAGGGAAATCTAAATTTTGAGTAGAAATTGATATTAAGGAAATTTTTTGGGTGTGATAATGGTATTATAGTTTGGTTTTCTGCATCCTTTCTTCTAGAGATACATACTTAAGTATTTATATACACAATAATATAGCATTTGGGAACTTCTTCAAAATAAGTCAGCAATATAAATGAAGCAAGATTAGCCATAATTGGCAATGATACTATTTTCTATAAATTTATATGACATTTTCTATAATCAAAATGGATGCACCTTGAGACCATATTAAATGGAATAAATCAGACACACAAGCTTAAATATCATATGGTTTCTCTTTTGAAAAACCAAAATATAAAGAGCAAAATAAAAGATAGATAATAGGAAGCAGGGAGATAGATGTTTTTCAAATAAGAAAGGGATCAAGAGATGGAGGGAGAGGGAAAGGAGGGGAGAGAAAAGGGATTAAAAAAAGGAATCAGGATGTGTTTTGTACATGTCCCAACTCCATACAAGGAATGTGAACATTATGTACTGTAAATACAGAATAAAAATTAAATGATAAAATAAGGGCTACAGAAAATAGGATGAATTTGTATATACTAACATACCTATATTTCCAAACAATATGAAAAAATAAGTTGCATTAAAATATATTAAGCAAGTTTCCTCCATTTACTATACAACCTTGAGCAAGTTTTTCACCTTCCTGGAGCTATTTCCTCAGCTATAAAATGGAAATACTAGGGCTGGGAGGTAGGTCAATGATAGAGCAAGTGCTTCGTTTGCAAGTGCTTTGTTGAATTCAATCTTCAGCACCAAAAACAAAACAAAGCAAAAAAATAAAGGAGCTGCATGTGGTGGTGCATGCCTGTAATCCTAGCACCAGGATCTTAAATTTGAGTCCCACCTGGGCAACTTAGTGAAATCTTGTCTTGACATTAAAGAAAAAAAAAAAAAAGGGACTGGGGATGCAGTTCAGTGTGGAGGACCTGTGTCCAATCCTCAGTACAAGAGAAAGACAGCGAGACAGAGACAGAGACACAGAGAGAGGGAGAGAGAGGGAGAGGGAGAG
>NW_022900938.1:23699747-23700506 GCF_012274545.1 Fukomys damarensis | reverse complement strand
GAGAGGGAGGGCAGGTGGTCTAAGGGTGTGGCTTAATAGCAGCACACTTGTCTAGCATTTATGAGGCTGTGGATTTGATCCACAGTAAATCCATACCATCTTACCTACCTTTAGAATTGTTCTGAGATTAAATATGATTTGTATTAAACACTTAAAATACGGCCTTTTAGGTGGCAGGACAACATTGGGATTTGAGGGTAGAATTCAAGGACTTTAAGCCTTCACTTCTTCACTTTCTACAGAAGGCTCTACTTTTTTTTTTTTAATTGTATAAGTGAGTTGAGCACAGTGATGGCTGGCTAAGGTTTAAGATCGCTGGAGCCCAGGAGTTTGAGACCAGGCGGGGCAATACAGTGAGAAGGCATAGGGGTGGGGGGTGGGGCAACTACAATAGCACAGCTGAAGACACTCACAAAAATACTTCCAGAACTGGTTCAGAAAGTGGCAAGAACAACGGGATGAGTGTTTGAAAGAGGGGGCGTTGAAAGGGATTAGCGGCAATGAATCTTTTACTGTAACATTTTTGTTTACACCTTCTCCATATCTTTCTATCATACCATGAATTTCTGCAGGTAGTGTGAAAGCATCACTAGAAAGCACACTGTTAGGGCTGGGGATTTAGCTCAGTGTTTCTGCCACTTGCCTCGCAAGCACAAGGTTCCCAGTTTGATCCCCGGTACAAAAAAAAAAAACACTGTTGAATACAGCAGTGTTAACTTGGTGAAACCCTATGGATTTTTTTTTTTTTTTTTTTTTTTT
>NW_022900938.1:23689771-23699690 GCF_012274545.1 Fukomys damarensis | reverse complement strand
TTTTTTTTTTTTTTTTTTTTTTTTTTGTACCAAGGATCGAACTCGGGTCCCTGTGCTTGCAAGGCAGGCAGTAGAACCACTGAGCTAAATCCCTAGCCCAAAACCCTACGGAGATACAGTTTCTCTCCCCACATCTGTCTCGGACCCTGCCTGAGTATTCTCCAGGTTCCTGGGTTTTCCAATCCCTTATATGTTGCATAGATGTATTTCTTGATTGTACCCTGCCTAGTTTTCCTTGCTTCTTCTGGAAACCACATGCTAATCTTCCTTTAAGATATGCTTCCCTTCCCAATTCTCAATTTACACAGGTGATTCTACCGGAGGCAGACTCAACAGCTCCAGAAGTGAGCTTGTGACCCACAATCTAGCCAATGAGAGAACAGTATCCATCTGGTACACAGTTTGGGGGTTAGGGGTAATAATTCCTAGGCTTAACCTAGAAATTAGGAAAAGTACTGAACTGATAGGCTTCAATCTAGAGCTTCTCCATTGAGCAAAACCTAACTGAAAATGAAGCCAGCACAAAGGAAAACAAAACTAAGAGAGGAGATGTACACGATTCTGACATGAGTTAAATTCCCTATCAAGTACTGGTTCAAACCAGTAATATTCTGGACTCAATCAAGTTTGACTGAATTTCTGTCAGACTAATACATCTTCAAAATAGTGGCCACCCCAAGGATTTAAGTGGAAGAATGCTTTCAGAAATTTCCACAGTACTAAGCACTGCACAGACTGGGAAGACAGTGATTTTTTTAAAAAGGCAAAGTTACACATACACATACAAAGAATGCGCATTGGTATTTCCGAGTCTATGGTTGAACTATTATTCTTTCTGGTCTAGACTAGGCAACTAAAGATTCGGGAGAAAACTCAGCAAACACCTGCCACAGTCTACTGAGTATAGCTACACCTCTTCTTGGAACTTTATAGATTCGAGATAAATTATTTCTTAGGTCTGGCTGCGTGGATTTGTGAAGATCTTTGCATGTCTCAAGAATTTGATTAATATTGATTACATGTACATAATCAAATGCATATTAACATCTTAGTCACATTATTAGATCCAGCACGAGGGGGAGGAGGGAGAGAAAGGAAGGGAGAAAGAAAGAAAAAGAGAGAGAGGGAGGGAGGGAGAGAGGGAGGGAAAGAAAGCAAACAACCTAGCTCATTCTAACTTAGAGGGGAAAAAAGGGGACAAGAAACTAAATGTTATTTGGGTCTCCACATGTTAATATAATTTGCATATAACTTCATTTAATCTTTGTAACATTCCTCCATGCTATGTAGTTATTCCATCTTAGATGAGAAAACAGGTTCCAAAAGTAATGTAAACATCTGAAGCCAATAAGAAAAAGAGGTCATAAGGATTCAAATCTAAGTTAGACTACAAAGCCCATGCAGACCTGAGCTACATTCTGCTACTTCCTGGATGAGAAGAGTTCCATACAGGTCAAAATGTTCCAAGAGCACTAGAGATAGACAGGATAAAATGAAATGGAAAGAATCACAATCTTCTCAAAGCAGTCATCCACAAGAAGCACAGAAATGTAAAACACAGTGTACATATCAATATGCTATATTAAAACTGTGAATTCATTCATTCTACTTCCACACTGAAACATAAGAGATCTTCACTGGTTTCCACACCACTGTTAAGAAAAATTCAAACTCTTTTCCCTGGCCCAAACACAAGGCCCTGCTCAATGTATCTCTTTTTATCTCATCTCTAACTGGCCATTCATCACCTCATTCACCAATGCTTGTTACAGTGGTCTCCTTTCTATTTGTTGACCATGTCAAACCCCTTTCTACATCTAAGCCTGGGCACACATGAGCCGTCTGTTTAGAATTCTCTCCATCGCCTGCCCTGTACTCACCATTTAGTTTTCAACTATAATATCACCTCCTCAGGAGAATTCACTGACCATCCTCTCAAAAATGATGAAAATGGTGGCCCTTAGCATCATTGTTTATTTCTTTCTATGCAATGTGATCAGAAAAATATATAATGAATGTTTACTTTTTAATTTTTTATTGTAATAAAAGACACACTGCCATTAATTTGCCCTGATAATACTTCCCCCCATTTCGAACACACTTATCCCATTGTTCTTGTCACCCTCTGACAATGGAAGAAGTGTATTCAAAGTGAGGGGGAGTATTCTGAGAAAGAAAAATGGCAACCTCTATTACTGTAATAATTTTTAAAATTTTGGGCTGGGGATTTAGCTCAGTGGTCCTGCCGCCTGCCTCACAAGCACAAGGACCTGAGTTTGATCCCCAGTACCAAAAAGAAAAAAAAGAAATTTGAACATTCACCATATATTTTGATCATACTACATAGTTGTCATGATCTATATTATCTTTTTTAATTTGTAGACTTTTTTACTATCTCTCTCACCTTTACAATATGAGTCCCCAGTTACGGTGAGTTCCTCATCTGTCCCTACCCTCATTAAATTCCTCCATCTTATCTCTATAAAGGTAAAACCTTGCACAGGGCATAGCATGGCACACACTAGGCAATTTAAAATGTTATTGATCCCCAGGTCCAATCCCAAGCACTGTTTAAAAAAAAAACAATACTGATTGGTGGTAGAACTCAACATGGTGTTTTGTTTTTTGTTTTGTTTTGGTACCGGGGATCGAACTTGGGACCTTTTGCTTGCAAGGCAGGCAGCAGAACCACTGAGCTAAATCCCTGGCCCATAACATGGTGTTTTAAGACACTAGACTTCTTTTCTTTTCAAATATTTTTCAATCCTTGTAAGTGATTCAAGGACATAGTCTCACTATGATGATATTCTGTCCTTGATGCCTATTTTTGAAAATGAAAACATCAATAGTTCACAATACTTTCTCAATCAAAGATAAAGGCTATTTTCTTCAATTCTTACATTCTGGAGAAATGGTGAAAACTCTTAATCAGAATGGTTCTGCTGTGTATCCCATACTGTGTTTAACCCAATTTATGCTAAGTAGCCTCCTTTCAGTTTCAGCTTCTGAATAGGTTCTCATTTTTAAAATTATTTACCTGCTCAAAGTTTACTACATACATTGAAACTATTTTTATTTTCCTCTTTATTTCTCTCTCTACCAAGTTAACAACCTACTATCCTTCTATACCTTTCTCAATGCTCACTAAATCACATACAAACATATATATGTGTATAAATATACATACAAAAACAAAGTATGCTTACAAAACAAAATTTTGCTAAACACACACATATACATCTCCATCTTTTGTTTCTTTTGTCTTTTTTATTTTTTTTCTTCTTGTCTTTTTGAAACAGGGTCTCACTAGGCTCCTGAACTTGCTATGTAGTCTAGGCTGGCCTTGAACTCACAGTGATCCTCCTGCCTCAGCCTCCTGAATGACGGGATTACAGGCGTGCGGCCACCATGCCTGGCATTCCATCTTCTTCCCTAAAAAAAGAAACTCCCTAAATGTCTGGCATAGACCTATCATTCTCCTTAGTATCTTCATGATACTCCACGATATAGTTATTCCATAATTTTTCTACCACTTCCCTTTGATTGTGGTGTTTTGTTTGTTTTTAGAAAAAAAATGAGCACTTCAGTTAGCAAGCATGTGTATCTCTATACATATAAATTCTTTTCAATATTTTTATTTCTTTGGGATAAAGACCCTAAAATAGGACTTTTTGTCTAAAGATTCTCATCTTTATCCCTTTCTTCATACCTTCTTCCCTCCTGCATCCTCTCTCTCATTCGTACTTGAATTCCAGGGGATCAAACACAGGACCTCACAGTGCTAGGGGAGCCCTCTACCACTAAGCTACATCCACTGCCTATTTACTTTGGTTTAAACCATCACCAGATTGCTTTCCAAAGAGTCTTTACTTCTACATATTTTTATGAGAACACCCATTTCCTTCTCATTTGACCTCTGTAGATGTCATCATCCTTAAAACTTAATAATCATACAGTAACTCTAATATTGTAGTATATATTCCATATTTTTGAAAACCCAGCTCTAATGTATATGCCAACAAAAATGGAACAGTCCCTTGCTACAAGCCCTGTTTAATGCCCTATGCATCCTGGACTACTAGTTTAAAAAAAAGCAAATAAAAATGCAAAGTGTGTAAACAAATATATGTTGAATTCAAGGACCTTTTTCCCACTAAAAATTAATATGTTATCATAAAAAACCTAAGGAATAACTCTTTGCTTTCTATCAGCATCATCTACTTCTACTTATTCTCTTATCTACATAAGACAGAAAAAATACATTTCCATAAATTTATATAGGATATGATCTTTGTTACATTGCTGCTAATGAAAAAAGAACAGCGTCAAAATCATATTGAGTTTTACATCTCGGTAAATTTTTTAATCTAGCACACATGGTTATATAACTTCAATATGTGTTGCTTTTACCATGATACATTGATAAATAAAGAACACAGTCTATCAACCGAGAACACTGAAGAGATCTTTTAAACATTCACTTAGAAGTTTTACAAACCTATTTTGCCACAAGGCACAGACAAAATGAAGTTTTCATTCTGACACTTTCTCGGGCTTCAACAAACAGCCTGTCATACTCCTGTTGTCCCCGCCTCACCTGCCTGTGCAGGACTTGTATTAGATCTTTCAGATAATATATATACCTGACATAGCAAAACTGGTACCAAAATTGTGTGGGTGAGAGAGGTGAAAGAAGAGATAAAATAAGAGTAATGAAATCTTAACTTGACCCAACTGGTTATAAAATTACAACACAGTCGAACACATAAGAATTCATTTTTTGTGCTCCACTTTCATGAATATGGTGGGGGTGGCATGGGAAAAAGCAGAATCTTAGCAGATACCTTTCTTTTCAACTAATAGAAAATATAGCTCATCAAAGCTTGAGAAACAAAAAAACACAGAAAAAAATTATCCTATCTCCCTAAACTCAATATAATGCTTTACTCATAAAGCCCTTATGAACTTGCACACATAATTCCACTAAACAGAGCTCTATCATCAAAAGACTATTTCACTGTCTTACAGAACAACTGACTCTTGATCCACATTATTTGTAAAGTTTGACAGTTAATAGCCATGGCTAAATTTTACAAAGAAAAGCTTTCAACTGTATTCTAAAATTTAAGATTAAATCTTCTCTTGATAGTCTTGTGCTATTGCACAAGTGATCCTGAACTCAAATAACCCCCAAGTGCTACCAAAACCAAGTCCTAATAACAGAATACCTTATAACTATGACTAACTCTATTTGTAAAACCCCCACCTTAAGCTCCTATGGAATTATTCTCTCTAGTTCTCCTCCTCCTTCCCACTTCAATTATGAATATCACCTGTAAAACAATCCCTGCGCCTCTGTCCTGTTCATTTTACATTGAATCCTCCTAACCACAGGATTCATCTACCACCTGTACACATTTGTATCTTTCCAAATCTGACTTTAACATAGTGGGTAACATTTAGTTAGCAGTCAAACTCAACTCTACACGCCCACTCCAGGCAAAAATCCCCCAAATCAATGCATGATCAATTAACATCTATCCTGAAAATGCCAGGTCCACTATTCCTCCTTTACTTCTAAATTTAATACCCAATTCAATATTCTTTCCTTACAAAGTCCCTAGTATTGTCCTTCCTTCCATTTCCCCAGCCACCAGACACTCCAAGTCATTATCTCCCACATGTATTATTTCAATAGCCTCTCAGCTGATAGCCTCACTTACTTCCAATCTCTCCACACTTTATCCAACACACACAAAGAGCTGCCAGAATTCACCACTTCAATTTGCCCACTCAAAAACCCAACGAGCCTCCCTACTGTTTCAAATCCAAACTTCTCAGACAACTATTCTAGGTAGTTTTAGAGTACAGACTTTTAATGCATTGCCTAAAGTAATAATATTTTTTAAAAATTTTAACAAAACAGCTGCCGTCAGCCCGTGACATATCTCTGACTTTTAAAAATCACTCCTTTTCAAAATCCTCTAAGCAATAGAGTGTAAGGATCAGGAGTATGGTTCTGCCTCCTACTTTGCTGGTGGGAATGTGAAGTAGTACAGCCACTATGGCAATCATTATGGAGATTCCTCAAAAAAGCCTAAAATCAGAACTTCCAAGCCAGGCATGGTGGTGCACACCTGTAATCCCAGTACTCTGGGAGCATGAGGCAGGTAGATCATCAGCTCAAGCCAAGCCTGGCCAATTTAGCAACTTAGTGAGAACATTAAAAACGTAAAAGAGCTGGGGATGTTCTTCAGTGCAAAGGCCATGGGTTCAATCCCCAGACCTGGAAAAAGGAAATAAAAGCAAAGGAAAAAAATCCATTCCTTTTGACCCAACTATATATCTCCTGAGTTTAGTATATACTGAAAGAATTGAAGACATCATACTCCAGTAATACATTCACACCCATGTTTATAGCAGTACAATTCACAATAGCTAAGCTTAAGAAACAGCCTGGATGCCTGTCAAAAGGTGAACGGACAAATGTGGAACATGGAATATTATTCAGCCATAAAGAATAATCTCATGCCATGTACAGGAAAATGGGTGGAACTTGAGAAAATCACAATAAGCAAAATAAACCAGACTCAGTTAAATATCACATTTTCTCTTATATAAGAAACCTAAAATATAAATAAATAAAATAAAGAAGAAATAATAGGAAATTAAAAGGTAGACTCTTAGAGATAAGGAAGAGGATCACAGAAAGGTAGGGAAGAAAGAAGAGGTGGATAAAGACACTGAAAAAGATCAAGATATGTTCTCTGCATGTATCATTTTTTCAAAATAAACATCACTATTCTGTATTATAAATATGTACTAATTGAGAGAGAAAAAGAATCAATTTAATGAATTGAATAATTTCAGAAAAATATTTCTAGATTACCCTGGGTTTCTACATTGTCTTCTAAAGCCAGCCATAACCAACCAATTATTTTGTTTCCATTTCAGAAGGTTTTTTTAATGACATGATTTTGTATTTACTGTAGTTTTTCAGCTTAGTTGCAATAAACAGTGATAGTATTGCAAAAGGAAATAAAATCTGGAATTATTTTTTGTAAAGAATACAAGGACTAGAGCTGAAATACTGGTCTATACCAGTTGTGAAATAAGTACATTAATATAAAAATAAGTATATCATCAATATAATGTGAAAGGGGCTGGGGGTATAACTCAGTTGTAGAGGGCTTACCTAGCATGTGTGAGGGCCTGGATTTGATTCGCGATATTACAAAATATGTAAAAATACACTGATAATATGCAAAACATTAAAAGAAATGTAAAGATTTAAAAGTTGTCAAACATCAAAGTACAGTCTGGCCTCTCTCCTTATACCTCCAACCACTCCCCCTACAAAAAATTCAAAAAGAAAACAAAACAAAATTCCATACAGAATTGCAAAGTTTTTCTCCGTGGAATGTTTAAAGCCAGAAGAACCTCAATTCTCATTCTTTCTGTCTGCGTTTACATGAGAAGATAAAATCAGGAAGACTAAATAATTAGCCTACAGGGCACAACAGCCAGACAGATGTAAACCAGTGTTCCTGATACCTGGATCAATGCTCTTTTCACTACATTAAGCAACATTTCAAATGATTTTTCTCATGTCTACTTAATCTAGAAAAGAAGATTAACTATCACATGAACTCACAAAACAATTGAGTCTGATCAGGTGACATAGTGCTGCTATATTTGGGGGGTATGCTCAAGAATATTTGTGAAGAACAAAGATTTCAAGCCACATATGGGGCAGTTCTACTGTAATTATTTTTCTTCTAGAAAAGATACTTCCCTTAGTAGATTTTATAAAATTTAAGATTCCCATTTTTACTAATTCTTTTTGCTTTGTCTTGTTCGCAATGCTAGGAATCAAACCAGGGCCTTGTGCATTCTAGGCAGGCTAATCAATGAACTACATCCCCAGACGTTACTAATTCCGTTTCATGAACAAATACCTATGGCCATCTACACAGCCTCCTCCCCAATAATAGTTTAAGGAAACCACATTTCTTAGATTAAAAATGTCATCTATTCCAGGCTCATCAGCATTTGTTAAAATCTGTTCCTAATTATAGAATCATAGACTTTTGGAATAGGAAAGAACCTTAGAGGTCACCTTCCATTTTACAGAGGAAAATAATACCTAGCAGGAATCTGCCAAAGGTTAAAGTATCTACACAAGAACTCAAATCCAGAATGAAATTTCTCAAAAGAAATTATCAGAGAAATATCGAATATTTAATGAAAACACCTCAGTTCATCTCTCTTCACATTTAAGTTCAACTTCCTCCACTGAGAACTTTAGACAATTTAAAAAAGCAAATGAAAAAACTAAGCCAACTTTTTTTAATCTACAGCCAAGACAATAATCCTAAAAGCTTAACAGAAGTTTAGATCCTTGTAAGAATTTTAAAGAGCAATATTTCACAATGAACCCCCAAAGGCCTGTGGATATAATACACAGAGAGAACATAAACATAACAAATTAGTTACCATAGTCTTATCTCTGTAACAAATTACGTGGAAAAGTGTTCTTAAGTAGGCAAACTTTATGCAACTTTCAAGGAAGATAGCATTTTAGTTACCCTATCAATTATACAAAAAAGGCCAATACCTTTTGAAATATTATCTTGGTCTTAGTACTTATGGGAAACTGGAAGTTCTTTGTAGTCTATTTTTACGTATCTTAAGTCATGTAAGGAAAAATAGCTTCAAGACCATTTACCAACCCTTAATATAAGGAAAAGTTTTAATCATACATTAGTAAGAGAATTATAAACTATGTTGTCTAGCCATGTTTGCAAAAATACATGAAAACAGGATATTCCTCAAAGTTAAGGCTTGAAAAGAACTAAATACTGTACCCTCTTTTTTCAGTAAAAAATACACTACAGAAATTGATTTACCTGTAGGAATATGTTTCTTAACTCATGAGGATCACCTCGCTTGGTAGTCTGCACCTGAAAGGAGGGAGGAGGGGAAGCTAGTTAATGCTTCACTAAAGACCAGTGCAATCTCCTTAGATTATAGTTTACTTCTGCTAACAATCAAGGCTCTTATCTTTTTAATTTAAAACAACCCAAAAGCCCTAACTTCTGATAACAACTGTCAAATTGGAGATCTGTGACTACAGAGTGACAGAGCCGGTGTGAATAGCCTAAGATAGGGTAAATTACAGGCGGTGCTTCCCCTGAACCGCAATGGAAGGCTACTTTATTCCACATCTACTAGCAACACAGTAGCAACTACCAAGCTGCAAATCAAGAGGCCCACCTGAGTGGAGCAACAGGCGATTTAAAACACCCAAATTAATAGCATGGCCTAGCAGCCTTCCTTCCTGATGGACACCAGTAATAGCATATAATTATCTCGACGCCCCTCTCTTTCCTCACCCAACCAAAACATGACAGCCGCCACAAATAAAATACTTTTAGCATCCTGCAACCTGCACCGCAGATGTCAACCACGGCCCTCCCGCTGTATGGAGGCCCCAAATTACCCAGTACTCACCCCCTCCCCCACCGCAATACACTGATGCCCTAGGCAGCCCCGGCTTTTCTTGCCACTTGCTCTCCAACTTCGGGCTCACAATCCCATGTGCCTAGAACAGGGCACTACTCCTCCTTCACCGACCCGTGGTCCTCACCAGCCCCTCCAACTCACAATCCCTCCCCTACCCCTCCCCCAGCCGGGCATCCTCTTCCCTCCGCTCCAAGCCCCGCAAGCTCCCAAGCCGCAAGCTGGAGCCCCAGGACGCGCTATCTAAGGAGGAGGCGAAGAAGGAAATGTCAAGAGTTGGGGGGCTGCAGGCAGGACCCTCAGAATGTCTCTTATGCAATAAAGGCTGCAGCAGGGAGTTGGAGTCACCTTGACCGCCATGCTGTGCTCGGAAGCCGGGGACGAGCGAGTGAGCGAG
>NW_022900938.1:23626279-23689391 GCF_012274545.1 Fukomys damarensis | reverse complement strand
TGAGCCGGGACCCGACGGAGTGCACAGGCTGCGGCCGCGGAGGGAGCGGCGCCGTCCGGAGGCCCGTGCGGCTCGTCGGGAGAGGGGTCGCGCCTTCCCCTGCAAAATCTGGAGCGCGGGCTGTGGGATTCGGATGCCCGCGTGGTTGCGACTGCTGAGCCGCCGCCAGAAGAGCTCCAAGTTTCCAAGGCCTTGTAGTGGGTGTGGCTTTGGGCACAGGCTGCGGCCAAAGTCTTTCCCCGAGGTTTAAAGGAACACTTGGGGAATGAATGTTGAGCAAGATTTCAAAGCATCAAAGAGCATGTCCCATTAATAATAGTAATTGGTGACAGCTAATATCAAATACTGACCAAAGAAAAGATTAGGAAACACTCTGGGGGAAACCTAAGTAAACATAACGAGAAATACGCCCTAAATTGGCACGGAACGAATAAGCTTGGTACGTTTTTGTTTTGTGCACTATTGTAAAAGTTTATTAGTCGACTCGCTGAACTTTTCTAATCACCCAAATCCTTTGGGCCATGAAATAGTGTACGTTGCATACAGAAACACTCCATTTATCTTCGACAGGGCTGGTACTGAATCCTAGTCCTCCCTTTGCGTGGAAACAATTCTCCGCTGGCTTCCTAGCTCTGACTAAGAAGTAATAGCTCTACCTTGAACCAAGATAATGAATTTCTCCGTGACCTTAGTAGCCCACATATTGATTCACTCAGACATTTACGGAACATCCGTTCTATACTGGGCATAGACCTGCTTGTAAAGAATACTAAAACTTTTAAAAAGATATTACAGCCCCTGCCTTCTAGGAGGTTACAGATAGATATCGGAACTTCCCCACGCCGTCAACCACATGTGGATTTTTTTGTTTATATTTTTTAAACAAAGTACATTCTTTGCTTAAAAAAAGAAAGAAAAAAGAAAGTTCAATAACTTCAAGATTTAATTTAGCTCAAAACAAATTACATGTAACCGGAGCCCACCACAATAACCCATAGAAATAGGTGCCAGATCGCCCCCTCTTACATTTCCAGTGTTGAATCTCACAGGAGGATTCAGGCTTCCCATTTCTCTGTACCAGTCCTATTGGTGTCAAATATCCAAGTTTACAAGAACGAAATGGAAATTGTTAATAGGTAAAGTCGCATTGCTAGTGCTCCCAGCATGGGCTTTTCTGCTACAGTTGCTCTGCCACTGTAACATTTTCTGTCTGCTCAAAGTGTTTTTGAACACTGTGACATTTTGTCCTACTAGCATCCTTTGTTTTTCATACTCTTGCTTTTTATGAAGTTTCTGTAAATACAAAAGTCAAAGAAGTTTACTTTGTTACTTTACAAAGGAAAGATGTTTGGTTAATACCTTAAAGCTCAGCAGTTTGAATCAAAGGGCTTGAGGAGGGCCAGGGATTTAGCTCAGCTGGTTGGGTGACCTGCCTTGCAAGCACAGTGGACCTGAGTTCGATCCCCAGTACCACACCAACAAAAAAAAGTATTTGAGGAAAGAAAGGAAAGCATTTGGTATTTTAAAAGAGTATTTTCTATAGGAACACATTATGACTGACCAAGTCCATATTGTTGAAATAAAATTTAAAGTTAGAATGTCCAGTCCTAGAGAGGAAGATAACTTTACATTTAAATAATTAAATAATTATAATAGGTACCAGATCATCATGAAAATTTTCTTAAGAAATAGCTGAACCTTGAGCAAGTTCAAGGGCTTCATTGGTGCCAACCTAGTTGCAATAGGGATTTTATATAATTCTTTAAAATTAAATAAGGCTGCTTTGTGGAGAAGGTAATATAAGAACTCAGCTACCCTAAATAAATGTGAATATTGCTAAATAGTTCATCTATCCAAGAATAATAACTGACAATGAAATGTGTATTGTATTATAAGCGCTAATGTAAATACTCAACTATGTTAAGATTTGTACAAGAGGAAATACACTAAATATTAAAAGGATACAAAATCATATAATAGAGATGCTAAAAAAAATTAAGCAGGTCACAAATAAGTGGGAAAACATTCCAACCTTGTGGATCAGAAGAATTTATATTGTTACTACTATACTACCTTAACACATAGATTCAATACATTCCTTATCACAATCCCAATGGCATTCTTCAGAGAAATAGAAAAAAATATATAAAATCACACACACACAGAGAAGAACAAATAGCCAGTTCAATTTTGAGGGAAACAGAAAAATCAAAGTCAGGGCATCATATTATTTTAAGTGTATTACAAAACTATAGTGATCAAAACAGTATGTTACTCACATAAATGCACACACATATCACTGAAACATAGTAGACGGCCCAGAAATAAATTCAAATACATATAGTTCACTAATTTTTAACATATGAACCAAAAGAAACAATGGGAAAGGATAATATTTTCAGTAAGTGGTCCAGGGAGAACTTCTACATATGAAAAAATGAAACTGGACCTTTGTCTTACTCCATGCACAAAAATTCACTCAAAATATATTTTTTTAAAAAACCTAAATGTAAGACCTGATGACATAAAACTGTTAGAAGAAAACATAGAGAAATGTTCATTAACATTGGCCTCAACAACAACTTCTTCAATATCACACCAAAAAATTGAGGCTATACAAGCAAAAATCAATAAGCAAGACTAAATACATCAAACTGAGGTGCTTCTATTCAGCAAAGGAAACAACTAACAAAAGAAAAGGCAACCTACATATTGGGGAAAAAAGTATTTGCAAACCACATATCAGATTTATAAAGAACTCATACAATTCTGTTGTGATTTGGATGGGAAATGTCCCCTGAAAAGCTCATGTGTTGATGAGTTGGTCCCAGTGCAGCAATATTCAGAGGTAGAACCTTCAGGAAGGTGACTGGATCCTGAACTCTCTAATCTCATTGGTGGATTAATCTACTGGTGGATTTATAATTTGATGGAATAATTGGAAAGTGGTAGAAATTTTAGGAAGTAGGTCTAGTTGCAGGAAGTAGGTTACTATGGGCAACAAAAAATGAAAGCCACAAACTGGGCGAAGACGTTAGCAAAACATATGTATGACAGAAGATTGATATTCAGGTTATAAAAAACTTTTAAACATCAAGAATAAATAACCTAATTTTATTTTTTGGATTGAACTCAAAGAATGCTAAGCTACAGATCCATGCTTTTTAATTTATTTGTTTATAGATAGGATCTCACTATGTAGTTCAGGCTGGTCTTGAACTCACTGTGTAGCCCATGCTGGCCTTGAACTGGTAGTGATCCTCCTGCCTCAGCCTCCTGAGTACTGGGATTGCAAGAATGTGCCACCATGCCTGCCACCTTTTTAAATTTTGAGACAGAGTCTCACTAAATTGCTTAGGCTATGGTAGAACTTGTGATCCTCCCACCTCAGCCTCCCTAGTAGCTGGGATTACAGGTATGTATCACTGCACGAGTGAAACAACCTAGTCATACCTTGAAATTGGGCAAATTTAGTGCTCATTGTGCAAAATGGAGCTTGTCAGTGTTAATTGCCTTATGACTCACTGCCTTTTCCAGTCCAAACAATGTGTTTAGTACTCCTCTTTTAGGTACCCCTCAAGCCTCTCAGAACCAGTGAATGACAATACCAAGGTACTACTATAATTTTAAAATGAGAAAATGAGCCAGGCACATGCCTGTTACTCCAACATTCTGGGAGGCTGAGGCAGGATGGTCATAAGTTTGAGCCCAGCCTGGGCAACTTAGCCAGACTTTGTCTCAAATTTTTAAAAAAGATATACAGATATATCTCAGTAAGAATACTCTGGGTTTAATCCCCAGCAACAAAACAAAACAAAACCCAGTTAAACATATAGCCAGGTATTATGGCACATTCCAGTAAATGCAGCACTCAGAAGGCTGAGGCGGGAGGATCACAGTTCATGGTAGCCTGGGCTACACAGTGAGACTTTGTCTTAAAAAAGTCTTTGACCCGACAATTCTCCCCCCATGGGGAATGACCATACACACACACACACACACACACACACATATACACATATATGTACACATTGTAAGACCTATATAAGAATTTTCACTGCCACTTTATTCATAATACCCCAAAACTTGAAGTAGCCCAGATGTTCATCAACAGAATGGAGAAACAAATTATGAAAAATTAGTAGAATAGAATGCTGCTCAGAAATTTCAAAAAGAGCAAGCTACTGATATACATAACAATATGGATGAAGGATTATCCACGGAATCATACAGTTCAAAAAAGCATATACAATGCCACTTATATAAAGTTTTAGAACAAAACTAAACCATAGTGGAAAAAAAACAGTATTGTGATTGTCAGGGGAGAGGAACTGACTCGAAAGAGCCACAATGGGTAATGAGAGTAGTGTATGTTTTGCTCCAGGTTTAGCTAAGTTTTTCAAAACTTAGCAAAAGCACACTTAATGAAATAAATTACATTTTATTCAAAATGAATGTAAATGTCTTTTTTCAAAAGAAAAAAACCCTGTATGAATATTGAAATCTAGCATAGCACTAATCTGAAGTATTTCAGAAGAGTACTAGTATCTTTAACTTTGAAATGCATCAAGGAAATAAAAAAGATTCATAGATGGATAGACAGTGATACCTGGTGAGGCATATGGGAATTTACTGGAAAAAATCTTCCAACTTTTCCAAATGTTTAAACATTTCATAATATCAGGGAGACAGGAAATTGCCTTCAGTCTTTATGTCACAGCAAAGGGCTTTCCATGTAAGTAACTCTGTTGTTTGGTTAGAACTTGTAATAAGACTGATTTCTTAACCACTGGTAAGTCTTTGTGCTGAGCTAGAGAGAAGGGAAAAGAAAATGAACCTGCTTGACAAATAATATATCTCCTTCATGGGCAAGGGAATCTGTGAAAATTATTATGCAATGTTTTCCTTAATATGGGTTTGAACAATAATTACACGTGCTCGGGAGTTGTGTTTAGGTTTAGTTTAATAGTGTTTGTTTAGTTTACTAGTTACCCAAAGAGAACCAGAGGAGGGAAGAATGTGGAAGTATATTTGCATAACCTGGGCAGGAACCAGACTGGCAGCCTGAAGCCTAACTTGGAACTGTCCCACAGAAGCGCGAGAAACTCAGACTTGGTGGGAAATATCCTGCCAGGGGTCACTGTGTCCTTGGATTGCCTATCTGAGGGAAGGAAACCTGTTGGTGGGATGGCACCAAACCCTTTCTAGTAAGGAGTTTCCAAGAAGGAGAGGGCTAGAGTGAACTCAAGACCTGAAATAGAGAAAGGATTCTAAGAAAGAGAAATATACAAATCTCAAATGAGAAATCTAGGAACTAGGGTTTGCCCAGGAAAAAACGTTAATCGGTATCTGATTGTACTAATCAGGAGGTTTAAGTCAGAAAGTTCTTGAAAAATAGTGTGAAACAGCTAGATTGAGGAGAAACAGTCAGACTTTGTGGAGAGAGACAAGTCAAGGAGGGACAGTGGCACATGCCTGAATCTCAGCTACGTGGGGGACTGAAGGATGGCGAGCAGAGCACAGCCTGGACACCTTGGCTAGACACTGTCTCAAAATAAAGTTTAAAAAGAGGCTGTGTTTGTAGCTCGCTGGTAGAGCACTCACTTAGCATGTTAAAAAACCCTGAGTTCCATCCCCTGATACTGGAGAAAAAGAAAACAGAGGGGAAGTGGGCATAAATGTGCACTGGTTGGTATTCTTCTAGCCAGAGAAAAGGGAGGGAAGCTGAGAATACCAAAGGAATTTGACTAAGAAGAAATAGACCTCTCAAGGTGTACTCTGGATATCCTACTCCCAGTTGCCTGGATAATGGGACAGGATCTTAAGGTACTGACAATATAATAAGGCAATTCATATAAAACTGAAGTAAAAAGGCACTAAGAGTTGGAGCATAAGAATTCCATTGAAGTCCTCATAACACAAGGTCTTCCTTCTGCAAAAGACGACTGCAAGGACAAGAATACAAATTATGTATACAAAGAGTTAACTATGGCCTTCACTTTTGAGTAATAATACTAACCTGCTGCTTCTTCCTGATCCTGGTCAGGCCAGTATGGGCAACAAATGATGAGGTAACAGATCTACATAGTTTTGTCCATTTTATAGTGCTAGGGATTAAACCCAGGGCCTCACATACACTAGGCAAGCACTCTACCCCTGAGCTATACCCCAGCCTATTTTGTCCATTTTATCTCTCACTCTTACTGCTTGAAAAGAAGCCTCAGGAACAGTCATTGTTTGCTCACTCTTATGTTACTCTGTTCTTCTATCACGCTGAGAGGATGGCTGGTTTGGGGTGAGGATGGGAAATAAATGGAGTCAGCAGTTACCGTTCCTCTAATTATCCCCAACCCTTCAATGGAGCATTATAGGTGAACATGTTTTGTGTTGATGGTATGGAAGAAAATCGAAGCAATGGAAAATGTAGCCTCCTGAATGGAGTGATAACCCTTTTATTGAGATCCATATGGCCACAGCAGTAATACCATCTCATCAAAACCACTCAGCTCAGAAAGTCTACACAGCAAACAGCAGCCAAGTGAGAGTGATCTAAGGTATAACAGAATGATGAGTAGACCGGATTGCAAAGAAACAGCTGTGTAGGTCAGACACATCCTTGCTCATGTAAACATACTAGGGAACTGTGTCAAGAAAGTGGGGTATTTCAGCTTACAAAATTCTGACTATGAAGTTCTAATCTATCTCTGAGATGCAGTATATGCCTTATTGTTACTGATGTCTGTAAGCAGGAAACACATAGGGAACATAAACATCAAAAATCTTTAAGTAATGTGTATGCTAAGATGCTTAATTGTGAATTTATTCAATAGAAATTTAGACAAAGCAAAACTCAAGTCAAGTTGGATGGTACACAGGTTTTATGGAAACAATAGTTCGTAACTTCTTGAGTTCAGCATTTCTCTATGTTCCTTCTAGAATGTGTCTTATTACTGCACCCTTCCTCCTTCATTCTTAGTCTTAACTCTTATCATAATGATAAATCTGATATTAGCCTTGTAAGTACTAATTAAGTTTATTGATCAGCCGGGCCTGGTGCTGTGCTGCTATCATCTCAGCACTTGGGAGAATAATATTGAGGCAAAGCAGAGTAGCTTAGTGCTATAGCCAAGTGTTACAGCTCAGTGTTGCAGCCAAGTGCCACAGATCTGAGGCACAGCTGAGCTTTACAGATCAGTGTGGCAAGTCTGAGAATCCAATGGTCAGTTGAAGAGGTGGAGAAAAAAACCTTTGTTACACCAGTGAGCACCAACAGGCTCAGAGGAGTCTGAGCACTCTACCAGAAATGAGAGCCTCCTTGTATAGGGATCTACAGGGAAGGCAAGCATGCTCACTGAAGCAGGGGACAGAGTTACAGAACATTCCTCAGAGGGGCAGATCTTAACAGCACCTTCTCGTAAGGGGCCAGAGCTTAACAGGACACTCCTGAAAGGTCACAGTTTAAATAGTCATAAACCATTTTGATACAATGGGCACAAACTGAGGCGTTAAAGAATACTTCTGAGAGGAGGCAGAATTTAACAGAACTTTCCTAGGAGGGGGCAGAACTTAACAGAACATTCCTGAAAGGTCACACAGTTCAGTCACAAACCATTTTTGATACATTTTGCAGGAGCCCAGTAACACAAACTTACATTTCCAATACAAAACATTCTGTGGGGGGAAAAAATGAAGTCAAGGCAAGGGCCTGTCTTATTGTACAGTAAGGCAGGAGGATCACAGAGTTTGGGGCTAGCCTAGGATACATAGCAAGACCCTGTCTCAAAAAAAGAGTTTATTGATTATTCCTAGCTGGTTGCTCTCCCTCAAGCCTTTAGTCCCCTTGTATTTCCTAAGTGAAGACCATTACCATTGCTCTTATTGCTCAAGTAAAAAAGCAGAGTATCAGACTGTCCCTGGGACTCACATGCAAATTAGCCACCTACTTTTGGTTTTTCCTGCACCATCAGTGATTTTCAAATTCCTTTTCTCACATCAGACTAGTCTTCACATTAAATTAAGATTTAAAAACACTCTTAACCAGAGATACAGAGATATGCAAACAAGAAAACACTTTCAAAGTTTGAGTTTGAGGGACATGGTGATTTAGAGAGGCTGTGTTCTGAAAGATGGATGTTAGGCCTTCCAAAAAGGCCAGATATGATAATGTTACCAAAGTCTAGAATCTGTCATCAGTCTCTAGGTCAGAAAATAGCTTGCAAATGGCCCAAAAATCACTTAAGCTAGCCAAATTCACAAGACACTGATAAATAACCAATGCCAGCTAATATTTACTCAGCTAATACTTACCCTATGTGTCAGATGCTGTTCTAAGCACTTTCTGTGATTCTATATTCAAAACAACCCTGAAGGGCTGGAGATTTAGCTCAGTGACAAAGTACTTGTTAGCATGCTTGAGGACCTGAGTTCAAGTCTCAGCACTACAAAAACAAATAACAAAACCTGTAAAATAAGTTTGGTTCATGTTATTATTATAAAGGTCATACAAATAGTAAATGACTATTTAAAAATTCGGAAAGGCTGGGGATTTAGCTCAGTGGTGCCGCTGCCTGCCTCACAAGTGCAAGGACCTGAGGTTGATCCCTTGTACAATAAGTAAAAAAATAAATGTTAGGAAAAAGATTTTAAAATGTTTTGAAAAATCTTTCAGAAAAGTAGAGCAATCTGTGAAGATAGGTGGAAATATTTAAATATAGAAAATGAAGCTAGAAATGATTTTTAGGAGAGCTCCAGAGAAAATAAAGATTTTTAAATGGTGATGGCAAGATTATGAAATAAGTAACATAAGAATTTCTTTCATATTCAAAAGACGTTTTAAGTTTCAAAGTGTCACCTGTATACCCAGAACAATGAATTAAAAAGGTTTCATACCAAAGTACATTTTGACATATCAGAAGACTGGCGGTAAAAGAGGATGTCTTGTAGCCAGATGCAAAGATACAGAAATCAACAGGAGGAAGTAAAAATGGCTTCTCCCACTATCACACTGAATAACCTACTAAGAAAGTTCTACTTCTCTTCCCCACAACCTTGTGCTCATAGGATTTGAAGCCCTGTTGTAGAAGGGAAGAACGCCTCCGCCAAGAAACTCTAATGTCATTCCAATGAATTGGAAACTGAAACTATAATCTGCCTATTTGGGGCTCCACAAGCTGCAAGGTTAAAGGCAGACAAGGGTTACTATGGCAGTGTAGTCATTAGTCCCCACCATGAAGGGGAAGCTGGGCTGCTGCTATATGATGGAGGGAGGATGATTATGCCTGCATCTCAACTGAGGCAAGTCCAAAGAGATAGCCAGCTCAAGAAAAGATAAGTCCATAGTGGACACAGTTAATTTTGGGAGTTATGGTTTGGGGCACTGCACTAGATAAAGAATTAGACCTAATCAAGGTGCTTAGAGGGACGATGGGACATAAAATGAGGGATAAAAAAGAAAGATACTTATTAACTTAGGCCTTTTGGCCACCTACAAATGTAAAAACTATTTTTGTTTTGTTTGCTTATTTGAGACAGGGTCTCACTGTGTAGTTCAGGCTGCCTTTGAGCTCACTGTACAGCCCAGGATGGGCTCCAACTCATGGCAATACTCCTGCCTCTGCCTCCCATGTTCTGGGACTACAGGTGTACACTACCACGGCCCAGCTACATTTTATATTATTCTCAATCTACAGTCCACCTGCACCTTATATAAAGAGCATTGGCATTGGCTAACATTTTAAATTCCATCAAAATGTGCTGATAGCTGATAGGACTATGTGGACTGTTGTACACTGACTACAATACAAGGATGATACGTGCATTTCTTGTACAGCAAGACACCAGGAAGGTATTGGTGCTTGAATTGTCTTTTCATTGTTCTACCAAAAAGAGAAGCCTACTAAGGAGACCACAGCAGGAAGGACCCAGAGTGTCCTTGTCAGGGTACACAATGCAGAGGTCCCTTTAGTCTTACTGAAGGAATTGAAATTGAGATTACGTGCTACTTGACAAGCAGTAAGGATTTTGATGGCCAATGTCAGCTGGAAAAGCAGAGACCGAAATGGAGTAAATAGTGAGATTTCTTTCTCCTCTACTCCTCCTTCTAGCCCCTAACACCAATAAATGTCCTAGAACCAGAAATCCTCTCACACAATCTTAAAGTGGCTTGGAGAAGAATGAGTGAGAACTGACTCTACTGTACTCCACTCTCCCTTTCAGTCCTGATGGCTATAAGTATGGCCGGCAATGGGAAAATATTTTCAATTCCCAAGTTTGAAACTAGGCCAGCCTAGACTTTGAATAACTTCAGAAACAAGAAAACTATGGAAGCCGCCTGGGATAAGGGGGAAATATTGAACATAATACAGAAAGAGCAATCACCAGAGGAAAAAATAAAACATTTGATGTTTGTATCCCCCTCCAAGTTCAGATTCCTTAGTAACCCGGTCACATAAAAGTAGTAAGTAGTTTATTATGTAATGGGAAGTCAGTGAATCAGAAAATTGAAATTTATGTGTTTGTTAAATACAATTGAGTAATCTCAGTTTAGTAAACTAAGCCTGGAGCAGATAATTGAATTTTCTCTAAATCATAATTTTGCATGAGATCATGTGTCTAACCAAATGTACCATTATATTTCTTGCTATTCCTTGATTTAAGATGTAAAATAAATGTATTGGCATGATTGCTTTTCACAAGACCATGTTGGATTTTGGAATCTTGGCTACTTTCTGTGGATCTATAAATCGTGGGTGCTTTCTTTGAGGATTTGCTTTTACTTGTGTTTCAAAGATTAACATCATAGTATTTCAAAGAAGAAGACTAAAGAAAATATGATCCTTCAGTTCCTCCCCTTTCCATTAAAAATTGAATATTGTGCTTGACTTTTCCCATTATCTGCAATCACTGCCCTTTGCAGGGAGTCCAAACATATAATTGTATTTCAGAGAAAAATAACTTTGAACAATCCAATGAAGATTCTTTTGGCCCACCTGATGTGTAACCATCTACCTTAACCTGTTCTATCTCTAACTCCAATTTCTAAAGCATCATTGGTGATATTTGTATGAGAATTATAATTCATTTTTATTTTTACTTATTTTTGTGTCACTGGAGATTGAACCTAGGGTCTCATGCTAACTAGACAAATGTTCTACCATTATCATACATCCCCAACCCAGGACTAATTTATGGAGTTTTCCTTCACACTGGAATATTTTAGGATACCGCAGCAAGTTAAAAATCTTCTGAGCCAGGGCTGTAGCTCAGTGGCATAGTACCTGCCTGGCAAGCACAAGGCCCTGAGTTTGATTACCGGTACCAAAAAATTAAAGAATCTCCTGTAACTATTTGTGGTATATTGATGTCATACCAAGGAATGCCCTAACCCAGGGATGGCAAACTTTTTAGAGCTTTCAATGTAACAAACTACCCACTGCAGCATATATGCCATAGGTTCGCCATCACTGCCCTCACCTCTTAACTCACGAAGGTCATAAGATAAAAAGAGGGAAAAAAAGTTTATGGTTATATTTTAAAGAAATCTCAGCTTTATATGCGCTACCTGAAAATGTAAGTGAATAATATAGCATTTAAAAAGGTAAGATTCATCAGAGAATGATCCTTTCACGTCACCACTGTTTGTTCTTACCCATCACATAATAATTTAGGTAGGTATTTATCTACTTCTAATAAATGGATAAGGTGTTGAAATGTAAAACATATTACTCAGCTATGGTGGCACATGCCTGGGAAGCTGAAGCAGGAGGATTGCAAGTTCCAGATCAGCCAGGGAAAATTAGCAAGACCCTGTCTCAGAATAAAAAATGAAAAAGGCCTGGGGATGGATATAGCTCAGTGTGAAGACCCTGGGTTCAAACCTCAGTACTGAAAAGGAAAGTTTCAAAGTCCAATTACAAAGGGAAAAAATAGCAAAGCTCTTCAAATGAAAGAAAATACAATTATTTGGCTCAGCAGGATTTCTTCCTATCCACGGACAAAAGCAGCTATGCAGTCACAATTGTTTGTGGGTTGTTTTGTTTTGTTTTATTTTGCTTTGTTTGGTACCAGGGATTGAACTCAGCACCTTGCGCTTGCAAGACAGGCCAGCCACAATAGTTTGAAAAAAATTTCTTCCTGGTCTTTCTTGTGATTCTTACATAAAACAAAATGTTATAACTATTGATAATTTTAAATGTATTAGGAATCTTTTTTGTTTGTTTGATTGTTTTTTTTTTTTTTGAAACAGGGTCTCACTGTATAGTTCAGGCTCACTATGTAGCTCAGGCTGGCCTTGAACTCGCAGCAATTCTCCTGCCTCTGCCACCGAGTGCTGGTATTATGGGCATGATCCAGCACACCCGGATTGTCTTAGGAATCTTTTGAAAATACTCATTAATTTTTCAAATGAAAGTTTTTATTAATCCAAGTACTAATTTATAATTAAGAAAATATTGGGGTTGGGGATTTAGCTCAGTAGTTCCACCACCTGCCTAGAAAGTGCAAGGTCCCAAGTTTGATCCCCAGTACCAAAAAAAATATTACTTTTTTGAAGTAGTAGTAGTAGGGATTAAACCCAGGGACTTTGCATTGGGCTACCTCTCCAGTCCTTTTTATTTTTTATTTTGAGTTAGGATCGGAGTCATGACATTGCCAGGCTGGACTTGAATTTGCAATCCCCCGGCCTTAGCCTCCCAGAGCGTTGGAATTACAGGCATGCTGGGATTATACACCTGGAGAATATTACATTTAAAAAAGTTACATTCATATTTTTAGATAAAATTTAATAAATGTGGATTTGTAACCCAGTATCACAGCAAGTACATAATCCTGGTAAATAGGAGCTGTCCCTAAAGTCAGTCAGAAGAGAGATATAAAGAAATATGAGTGGACCTAAGAAGAAAGGATATGGATATAGGCAATCTTTTTCTGATATAGGAGTCAGGGTATGGCAAATTGGCTAGGAAAATGAGTGGGACCTGTCAACTACAAGATCCCAGGGCAAGATATGCAGAACTTCTGGGGAGCTCCCATGAGATGTGGATAGCAGAAAAGAAGACCATCTGGATGTCCCAGGAATCTCACACCCTATTTCCCAGATGCAGTGTTTACTTTTATTTTTGCTTTTACCTTCTTTTTCTTTTGTTCAGCCTAAGTTTGCCCTGCAGAGCTAGTTTCTCCCATACCCATTCATCCTTCGCTTTTCAAATAGACTTTTGGCACTGTTTTTTGGCATGTCTCATCCACTTCTTTGTGCTAGGCAAGAAGGACCTAGAATACTTATGATTGGTGAGCCATTTGTAAAAAAAACTACCTGATAACAGTACTAGGATTGAATTCCTTCATGTGGAACTACATGCTCCACCTGTAAAAATATTTTTTTTAATTGACAAAATTTTATTACAACAC
Source organism: Fukomys damarensis (assembly GCF_012274545.1). Taxonomy (NCBI): domain Eukaryota; kingdom Metazoa; phylum Chordata; class Mammalia; order Rodentia; family Bathyergidae; genus Fukomys; species Fukomys damarensis. Next base: position 23,675,987 of record NW_022900938.1, on the reverse strand, counting down.
TGTCATTATTTTATATTATTATCACCTCCTAGAAGTAAATTTATTCTTAAAACAGATTCATTCAGGCTGTTTTGACTGAGTAACCATTATAATTAATAATCAATAGAGCTTCAAAAAATTAGTGTGAATTTTGTTTTTTTATATTTGCATAAAATTATACAAAGCCTTAGATATCCTTTAAGATGACTATGGAGAAAAATGATATGGCTTGTTTTCTTGAATAATATGCACAAGATTTTCCTTGTTTTTCAAAAGTAAAATTGGTGCAGCACTACTGAGCTAAATCTCAGGCTTTACATTTCATATTTTAAAAATTTATCAACACACTAATCTTTGTCTTTATATGTTGGTCTATCAAATTGATGAATTATTTTGGTTCTCGTTTTCTTTGTTTTTTTATTTGAGAATTTATGAAATCTGTATATATGAGTAGCATGAAAAGTATTAAGGTCCATCCGTCATTCTTCTCTCTCAACTCTGCCTTCTGTAAACTTCCTTTTCTGTCACTACAGCTTGTTTGGTTAGAAATTTGTTAAGACAAATTTTGTTATGTTATCAATATATCTTTGTACCTATTTTCTACTGATAACGAATATTAATTAAGTAAATTTTTTACCATAACTATACTTAAATAAATGGATAATAAATCATTAATATCATTCAGTATCTGGTACATATTACAAATTCTCCAACTGCCTCAAACATATTTGTTTTTCTCAAATCACACAAATCACAAACATTCCACACATCACTGCACTGTTTTATTATACCAAAGTATATATTGTACTGTAGAAAATATGCACCGTGTATATGTGTGGGGGGTACGTTTTTACACATATGTGTACACTATTAAATGAGAAACATGATCATGAATGCGGTAGGATTTTGCACATTTGGCATATTGGTAGTTTCTCTGGCAACCTTATGATTTCTCTAAATTAGATGCTTGATTTAATTCATAGTCATTTGTTTGGGAAGAATATTAAATATGTATTGGTGTTAAATTCTATCATTATTCTTATAAAAATATAATAAAAATAAGTATGAGATATAATAAAAAAGAAACAGAAAAATGAGATCTTAAAAATGTGAACTCTTTTAGTTGTTTTTGGATTTCAAATATAAGTATATTTCTTTTCTGTGGGAAGTTTTGTTAGAAAATGTAAGTGATACAATCAACAAGCATATTATATTTATCAAACTAATAAGACCAGGCAGTTTATAAATCAAAAAATTTTGAGGACAGTTTCTCAACTATAATATGTAACTTTGTTTTATTTGTAAATACAGTATTTCAAAAATATTATACAAAAAGAAAATGAGAAAGAACATATAGTGTTTGAAGATCATGTCAAACTAATAATGTATTTGGATTATCAGTCTGTGTTGCATAAATTTTTATTTCATATCTTTTTTTGCTGTCATATATATATGTATATTTGAAATTTTTATTTAGTATCTTCATTTCTTGTTGTCATGTATGATTGCAATCTTTTAAAAAAGAGCAAATCAACAAATCTAATGCTACTATGTAAATCTATCCTAATGGTTCTTCCAAAGTAAATTTCTATTTTTGATAAGGGTAAACTTCACTTATATATGGAATTTAAGCTGTCAAAATTATAGAAGTAGAGAACAGAATGTTTTCCAAGAGCTGACAAAAGGACAGGAGATACATGTTGCTAACTTTCAGTGATAAGATGAGTAAATTCTGGGGAACTAATAATGTATAGCCTGATGACTCTAGTTATTAATACAGGATTATGTACTTGAAATTTGCTGAAAGCATGGATATTGTGTTTTTCTTACTATAAAAAAGATAAAGACATGTAATGCTGGATGTTGTAATTAGCATGATTTGGGTAATGATTTCACAATGTATATGAATATCAAATATCACATTATATATCTTTTTTTTTTTGGTACTGGGGATCGAACTTGGGTCCTTGTGCTTGCAAGGCAGGCAATGGAACCACTGCGCTAAATCCCCAGCCCTCACATTATATATCTTAAAATTTTTAAAAAAGTAAAATTTTAGGCAAATATATCTTTGGCCACTTTGTAGTGTACTAATCTAATTCTTTTTAATTTGCAGGCACAATCTTGCTAAGTCACTAGTTCCCTGGGTAGGCTGCAACTTGTTAGCCTCCCAGAGGGCTGGGATCACAGGTGTACAGCACCACCACATCTAGTAATACAATCTTAAATATCAGTGTATTCTATACAACCTTTAATCTGATTAAAATTCTTAGAAAATGTGAAAGAATGTGTTATCGCTTCAAGTGAAAATTTGGAGATGAAGATAAAATAGTTTTATCCTTGGAAGAGTTATCAATAAGGGGTAAACTGAAGAGTAAAGAAGTTGATGATTTGTAATTAACCTAAGGAGGACAGAACAGAAAGGGAGGCAATCTTTCCCTGACAAGCAGATCTATGTTGGTGAGTGAATACAGCAAGCCCAAGATATAGCAGGCCTCAATTAGGGCAACCAAGAAGAAATGAGAAAAGAATAGAGAAGCCTTACTTTGGGTGAAATGTGGTGCTGTTACAGGAAACAGCATGGGCTCATTCTTGTTTGTTGTGTGGAACCCAGGGGAAAGAGGAGGAAGGATGTTATATTCACTGTACCAATTACCCAGAATCTCTCCTGGACTCCACAGGCATATTCCCAATGGGACTCTGAGCTTGGGGAGACAGTAGCTTACATTTAGGGCTTGAATGTTTGGTTGCTTAAATTGATTAAATGGTACAAAAAGAGGTATCTAAAGGAGGGTAAGTTTCTGATAGGCAATAACTAGGTTTTTCTTTCAAGAAAACTAGAACTGAATATGAATTAAAATCATTCGAGGAAATCTAGGGCTATTGATGATCTGAGCTTGTCTGCAAGAAACTCCAGTGTTTTAAAACATTTGTATTTTATCAGGGACAAAATTCACTGTCAAAACCTCATCTCTGGGAAACTGTGCAGCTTACCTATTTTAGGTCAAAGGTATTCCCTAGTGACATTTACATAAAAATTGAATATGAGGGAAAGACTTGTGTTGCACACATGCTGGTGGTAATGGCTTGAATGTGATTTTTAGCCTCGATTCTAATCACATGCCCAAAGATGTTTTAAAGCTAAGAAACCTGGCAGTTTCCATTTCCAAGAACCATGAAGTACTTGAACAAAAGTGGAAATTTAGAGCCCAGCACAGTGGCACATGCTTTTAAACCCAGCTGCTTGGAAGGGTGAGGCAGAAGGATCCAAATTCCAGCCCAGCCAGGGCAGTTTAGCAAGGCAGTCTCAAAAAATAAATAGGGGTGGGAGTGTACATCAGTGGTAGAGCACTTGCCTAGCGTGCACAAGGTACTGAACTCAATCTCCAATACTCCAGGTAGTTCAAGATACCGGGATTTCAGATATGCAAGACTAAATCACGGGTACTTGAGGTATTGTTAGGTAACCATTTCACTGAGCTAAATGGTTGCCTAGCAACTCTGAGAGTGAAAGCAAAAAATCTAAGTATTACACTATAGACTGTTAAATGCATAAAAGGAGCACTTGGTTAGCATGTGCGAGGCCCTGCATTCGATCCTCAAAAATAAAAAGGAAACATGGCAAATAGTATTTACGGCAAAAGTAAAAACAAATATAGAAAATAAGAAGTAAAAAATATCTATCTGTTGAATACAAATCTTACATTTTAGGTAGGTAAAACTACAGCTGAGGTGTAGTTTTCTTTTGTTTTTTTGGTTTTTGTCGTCCCGGGGAAATCAAGCCTGCCCTGCTGAGCAAGCGCTCCACCACTGAGCTATGCTATTATAACCCCGGCCAGGGATCAGGTGTTTGCATGAACAGCTCGGGCCAAGGAGAAAGTTTTCCAACCAGTCTCCAGAATATTTCTGGAGTGGGGCAATGGAAAACAGCCAAAAGATTTCTGATTAACCAAATCCTCCCCAAAGAAACTCTCCTCGGGCTGTGAGCGTCTCAACGTAGTAGGTCCCACTAGTGGCCTCCACTTCAGGCCTCAGAGAAGTGGCGGGCGCTCCTGGTGGCTAGGCAACGGTCCTCGCATTCTCCGCTGTTAGCCCCGCCTTTTGAGGCGCTTCCGCCACAGCGCGCCTCACAATTCCCCTTGTCATTGGCTAACGTCATGCTGGGGATGGGCGGGGGAAAGGCGTCAGGCTGTGCTGTCACTTCCGGCCCGGGAGCGCGCGGGTTGATTCGTCCTTCCTCAGCCGCGGGTGCTCGCAGCTCGGAAATGGCGGGTAAGTTCCCGGGAAAAGTTTACCAAGGGGAGGAGGCGGGCAGACACGGGGAAAAATGCTGAGACGGCGGTGACAGTGCCCGCCTGGAACTTTCGGGCTCTCGCCTGGGTTCCAGAAGGCCTGCTTTAGTCGGGGAGCGTGGAACTCCGAGTCTAGCCGTTGCTCGCTGCGGTCCGCGCCCCCGCCCCCATCTGCTCGGGGTTCTGCGGTCTGAGAACTGCCCGATCCCTCCCGAGGGCCGGGAGCCGAGGCAGAGCGTCGAGGTTTGGCTTTGGAAAGATAAAGAATCCTTGGGCCTGCTTTTTTTCCTGTTCTTTTGGCTACCTCAGCTCTACCACATCTGGTCCCCCCGTCTGCTGATTTTAAAGCGCAAATCCTTCAGGTCTCTGTCCACCTTCCACCACAGACAGCTTCGGAGCCGGCTCTTTGGAGCAGTCTATCCCTGCACTGGGACGGGATCTTGACAGTCTGGAACCGTCTTCTTAATCTCTTAACACTTTAGGGTACCTAGGATCGTAGATGTCCCGTGAAAAACACGACGTTCGAGCACCTTTCCTTCATCTAAACGTCTCTTTAAACTTTTACTATAATCTGTTGTGTTCTACTCTGCGCTCTTTATTATCTTACGCTTACAACGTTTAATAACTTAAAACTGCTATTACTTTATAGTTATATTGAGATTGTTTAGTGTGTTTATTTTTTTCAAATTACCTGTCTTTTGAAGTGATTGGGCAGTTTTAAAAATATTTTTCCTCCAGTGCCTTCGTACTAGGGTCACTGCACGTTAAACCTTTCACTTTTATAAGTATACTGGATAGATGAGCTGTAGCATAAATCTACAGATGTTAAAGGAAGGAATGTTCTGTCAGAGACCTTGGGGTATGCTGGTACCACAAAAGGAACGTATGTACTGTATGTACATATTTTTAAAAATTACATCAAAGTTCGTATTATAGCACCATCACTTAGTAGTTGGGTGTCTTTCAATTTATTTATTTATTTTTGTAGCCTTTTTTGGTTTGGGGCTAAAATCCAGGGCCTCCACACTGAGCTATGTACATTCCCAGCCTTTACATTTTTTTTTTTTTATTTTGAGACAGGGTCTTATTAAGTCTTCTAGCCTGAGCTCAAACTTGGATCCTCCTCCTTCAGCCTCCCAGAGTACTGGGATTACAGGTACACACCACTATACCATACTACCTGCAGTTTTGTTAAGTAGGTGTTTTATCAACTCAGTTTCATATTTAAAACCTCAGGTTTAGGAAAGAAGTGTGGCGGAGCCATGCCCTGTGTTCAATTCCCAGTACAAAAAAACAAAACTAAACTAAACTAAAACCCACAGAACTGTGGGGATTAAGTTAACATATGATTGATTTCACATACAGTATTAGATTGTGTTGCTGAGGTTATACATAAATTCCTTGAGGTAGTTTCCATAATGTTTGTTTTGTAGATTAGGGTCAGAGAGTTTTAGTAATGTCTCTAGTTCATAGAACAAGTAAGTAATAGTGAAGCCAGGAAGGCCTGGATTTGAATCGAGAAATTGTTTCCAAATCATTAATCTGTACCGTCTCATACCTTCCCATTTCCTGTGTGTTTTAGCTATTTTTTGAAGTTTATGGATTGTGTTCCTTTTCTATGTTCTGCTCTGTTTTTTGTTTTGTTTTGTTTTTTAAGATGAGATTTTGCAATATTGGCCAGGCTGGTCCCGAACTCGGGCTGAAGTAACCCCCCACCCCACCGCAGCCTCCTGAGTAGTTACTACAGGCCTGTGACACCAATCCCAGCTAATGTTTCTTTCCTCAGTTTTTATGATCATTTTGTCAGGAGATTTATTGTCATTTACCTGGAAGTTTTCTCTTGATAGTGGTTTATTCTGGTGTTACTTGTTATATATATTTATGGATATCCACTATGTAATAAAACCATTTGGTTGTTCTAGTGGCCCAGATTTATGACTATGCATACGTGGTAAAAAAAAAAAAAAAGTTTTAATACACTGGAAAGCTTTTTCCTTCTTGCCCGTCCCTATTCTTATTCTAACTAACCATGGTTATCAGTTATTTTTGTATTCTTTTTGAGGTAATCTATACATTATCAGTTTTTTAATAGCTATTTTACATCTCTCTGGGTTGAATTTGCTCAGTATTAGAAATGAAATGCTATTGGAATTATGGAAGAACATTCTTGGTTTCGTATATCTGATAATAGAATTAGTGACATCCTTTAGCATTATTTTTTCATTTTAAAAATTATTTTTCATTTTCATTTTTTGGTGCTGGGGATTGAACCCAGGGCTTCATGCATGCTAAGTACATTCTGTACTACTAAGCTACATCTTCAGCCCTCTATTTCTTTTAAAGGGCTACTTAGATATAAATCATAGCAAGTAATTTGTGTCAGTATTAAATGTTTGACAACTATTAGTATATTAATTTTCATGCTTATTTGTGTAAAGCATTCATAATTCATGAACTCCAAAGATGTTCTTTTAATTCATGTACTCTTATGATCTATGGGCACATTCAAATTGTTCCACTTCTAGTAAGAACGCTACTTGTAGCTGGGCATGATGGCACACACCTGTAATGCCAGTTCTCTGGGAGCCTTAAGGCAGGAGGATTTCAAGTCAGGCCCAGCCCAGCTACTCAGCGAATTAGTGAGACCCTGTCTCAAAATGAAAACTAAAAAAGGCAGGGCTGTAGCTCTGTTTGAAGGCCCTGGGTTAAATTCTGAGTACCACCAAAAAAACCCAAAACAAAAAGCACTACTTGTTTGTTTGCTTTTTTTTTTTAATACTACTTGTATGTTACACTGTTCAAATTATTTGCAACCAAACATTTAAAAATCTTTTCTTTTAGGATTTGGTGCTATGGAGAAATTTTTGGTAGAGTATAAGAGTGCAGTAGAGAAGAAACTGGCAGAGTACAAATGTAACACCAACACAGCAATTGAACTAAAATTAGGTATGTATGCTATTTCCAAGTGATAATATGTGTGTGTACTATGTATATATATCACTTTCATTCCCCCATCACCACCCTTGTCCTGCCCTCCCCACTAGTTTCACATTGTGGGAGGGTTCAATGTGTGTAACACATTTTGATTGTATCCATTCCCCATTATGCCCTTTAAACCGCTTGGTGCGCCCTCTTATTCTTTTCCTCTTGTCTAATAAAAGTCTGCCTTTTACTTTCTTGTCATCTTTTTTTAGACTCCATACATTAGGGAGAACTTGTGATATTTATCTTTATGTGTCTGGCTTATTTTATTTAACATGATGGTCTCATTCATCATGATCCATCTGTTTTTATTCAAATGACAAAAGTTTGTTCTTTATGGCCAAATAATATTCCACTGTATATACATGCCACATTTTCTTTATCCATTCATCTGTTGATGGGCTTCTAGGTGGTTCCTTATCTTGGCTATTATGAATTGTGCCATAAAAAAACATGAGTATGCAGGTATCCCTATATCTGCTATACTTTTACTTTAAAAAAGTATAGGCAGGCTGGAGATTTAGCTTAGTGGTTCTGCCACCTGCCTTGCAAATACAAGGACCTGAGTTCCATCTCCAGTACCAAAATAAAATGAAACAAAAAAAAGTACAGGCAAAAGCCTATAAAAGTAATAGACAATAACAAGTGTTGGTGATGGTATGGGGTAAACACTCATATAATGCTGGTGGAAATGTAAAATGATGTACCTATTAGAAAACAGTTTGACAGATTCTTTAAAAAATTAAACATAAATTCTATGACCTAGCAGTTCTACTCCTAGTTATTTACCTGTCCAAGAGAAATGAAAAAACTTGTGTCTATATGAAAACTTGTCTGTGAATATTCATAGGAGCATTGTTTACATTATTTACAATAATTTAAAAAAATGCAAACAGCCAAAAATTAACTGGTGAATGGGTAAGGTATGGTATATATGATGGATTTTTGGGGGGGTGGTGCAATAGGGATTAAATTTAGGCTCTTCATATTAGGCTACATCCCCACCTCTTTTTAAAATTTTAAGATAGTCTTGCTGAGTCTTGCTGAGTCTCCTGGTTAGGCTTGCACTTATGACCCTTCTTATTTAGCCTCCCAGAGTGCCGGGATTACAGGTGTGCACACCACACTTGGCCAATGGAATACTATCTGACAATAAAAAGGAATGAAGTTTTGATACTTATCACAATTTGGATGAACCTCAGAAACATGCTAAGTAGACAGCTGGGGGTTTAGCTCAGTGGTGCCGCTGTCTGCCTCTCAAGTGCAAGGACCTTAGTTTGATCCCTGGTACCAAAAAAAGAAAAAAAGGTAGCCAGACAAACACACCATATTGTATTATTCTATTTGTATGAAGTGTTCAGAAAAGACAGATCCATAGAGACAAAGCAGACCGAAGCAGACCAGTCATTCCCTGGAGCTGGAGCTAAGAAGGGAGAATAACTGCAAATAGATCTGAAGTTTTTTGTGGCAATGGAAATGTTTTAAAATAGATCATGGCATAACTAAATATTCTTTAATTGTACACTTAAGTGAAAAATATATACTCATGAATCCTGGCTCTATTCCTTTCCATGTGTTTGTTTTCTCATTTGTAAAATGGAGTTAATAGTACTTCATAATGGTTATAAAATTTAACCATGAAGTTAAAATTAAACAACTTGATTTATAGAAAACAGTAAATGCTAGCTGCTGTTATAGGAAACGGTGAAAACATAACAAAGGAGCTAACAATATCCTAAATTTTCGCTACACAGAAAATACTGATTTAGATTTTTCTGTGCATACATTATTCTCTAAAACTAGGAGTCTGTTGTATAGGCTGCTTTTCTGTAATTTTAAAATGTCTTGAATATTGTTTTTTGTGACTATATGTAGATCTGTCTCTTGAATTATACAGATTACTATATCATAAATATACCCTTTGGGGATTTGGAGGGTTTCTTTTGCTATTAAAAATAATTTTTAATTAATATCCATTTGCATACCTTTATCTGTTTATATTTTGATAGAATGTATAAGTACATACTGAAATGCTAGGACAGAGTTTTTCAATTTCAGCATTATTGACATATTGGGTTAGATTTTTTTTGTTGCAGGGGGCTCTCCGATGCATTATATGATGCTTAACATCCTATTGCTGGAGCTCCAGTGGCGCAATTGGTTAGCATGCGGTACTTATTTAACATCCTATTGCTAGTCTCTACTCACTAGATACCAGTAACACTTTATATAATGATGAACCTCAAGCTTCGAGAAAAAGAAGAGCAAATCAAGCCCAAAGCTTATACAAGGGAGGAAATTATAAAAATTAGAGCAGAAATTAATGCAACAGAGACTAAAACAACAATACAAAGAATCAATGAATTGTAGAGTTGGTTCTTTGAAAGATTATATAAAATTAACAAACCCTTAGCCAACCTTTTCAAAAGGAAAGACTCAAATCTATACAAATTAGGAACGAAAAGGGTGAAATCACAACAGATTCTGCTTAAATCCAGAAGATCATCAATACCTACTTTAAGAACCTGTATTTAGCTGGGCGTGGTGATGCATGCTTGTAATCCCAGCATTCAGGAGGCTGAGGCGGGGGGATTGCTGTGAGTTCAAGACCAACCTGGGCTACATAGTGAGTTCCAGGTCAGTCTCAACTACATAGACCCTGTCTCAAAAGAAAAAAAAAAAGGAACCTGTATTTAATAAGATGGGGGCTGGGGATCTGGCTCAGTGGTTCATGTTCTTGCCTCACAAGTGCAAGAACCTGAGTTTGATCCCCAGTACCAAAAATAATAATAAGATGGAAAATACAGAATAGATACATATGAATTACAAAAACTGAATCAAGAAGATATAATTCTAAATAAACTAATATCAGCCAATGAAACTGAAGATGTAATTAAAAAGAAACAAACTGATAGTCAATAATATTATTTTATCACCAAAAAACATTCTACTCAATCATAACATCTTAGTAGACAGAGCTTTGTTTTACCCATTCAGTCCTTACACCTGGCATTTCTGATTTTCTTCACCAATATTAGCTTTGCTTATTCCAGGACTCTTCTTTTCCTTCCTTTCCTTTGCTTGCTTTTTTGGTGGGGGGTGCTGGGAATTGAACACATTCATTAGTAACTACATGCATTATCCTTGAAATACATCCTCAACTGTGTTCTAAAACTTTTTATGTACTTTATGATTGAGCATGTATTTTGGAGAATGTCCCATGTATAGCTGAGAATGTGTATTCTAATGTTGTGGGGCAGAACAGTCTGTAGACATCTGAATCCATTTGTTTAAAACTTTGGTTCAGTTTTGATATTTCATTGTTGATTTTTTTGTTTGGTTGATCTGTCTATTTGTAACAATGGAGTATTGAGGTCCTCCATTTCAACTGTATTAGTGCTTATTTAATTTTTCATGTCCATTAATATTTGTTTTATACAGTTGGCTGCACTGCTATTTGGTACATATGTATTTTATGATTGTTATCTCTTCCTCTTGGATCATTCCCTTTACAAGGTTGCAGTGACCTTCTCTGACTCTCTTAATCAGTTTTGGCTTGAAATCTACCTTCTTCACAAACAGAATAGCTACCCCTGCTTTTTTCTAGATTCACGTGGCATGGAATATTGTTTTCCACCCCGTGACTTTAAGTCTATGAATTTATTTTTTAATTAAATGTGTTTCTTGTATGCAGCATTTGTTGGATTTTGCTGCTTTTTGGTTTTTTGAGACAGGGTCTCACTATGTAGTTGAGACTGATCTGGAACTATGTAGCCCAGGCTGGTCTCGAACTCACAATAATCCCCCTGCCTCAGCCTCCTGAGTGCTGGGATCACAGGCGTGCACCACCATGCCTGGCAGATCTTGCTTCTTGATCCATTCTGCCAGTTTGTTTCTTTTGAATGGTAAATTGAGACCATTAATATTGATGGCTATAACTGATAATGTATTGTCTTATCTCTGTCATGTTATTTTCCTGAAGTTGGCTTCTTTCTTTCCTTTTCTGTTTAATTTCTTGCTTTTCCTGGTGGATTCATTCTGTTGGAGTTCATGGAGTTGTAATACTTTCATCTCTTTCTAGAATATACCCTTCAGAACACGTTGAAGTTCTGGTTTGGTGTCATGAATTTCTTCAGGTGTTCTTTGTCATGGAAGTATCTTATTTGGAAAGATAGTTTTGTAGGATAAATCGGTCTAGGTTGGAGGTTGGTTTTTTTTTTTTTTATTGCTTGAAATACTTCACTCTAAGCTTCCTTGATTTGAGGTTTTGTGTTGAGAAGTCTGCTGTGATTCTGATGGGCTTTCCTTTATAGTTGATTTTTCTTTTCTTTAACAGCTTTTAATATTCAGTCCTTGTGTTGAATTTTTGGAATCTTGACTGTTATATGCCTTGGTGCATTTTATTTGTTTGGCTAATTGGAATTCCATATGCTTTACTGATCTGTATGTCAAGTTCTTTTTCCCTGTTAAAGTTTTTCTGCCATTACTTCTGTGACTAGGTCTTTTAGGTTACTTGCACTATCTCCTGCTTTTTCATTGACTTATCATTCTTATGTTATTCTTCTTTGCATCATCTGGCAGCTGCTTGATTGATTTCTTGTGGTTCTTTGCTATTTTTAAGAAATCTTTCTTTTCATGATTGCTAACTGCAATCTTGTCTTCTGTGTCTGGTATTCTGTCCTCACATTGGCTCATTTGCTGCGTATACTTTTCAGTGGAGCTTTTAATCTACTGGATATCTGTTTGACTCTGTTTTGTGGATTCCTTTTCGTTCCTATGCTGGGCATTCATAGTTTCCATCGTTTTCTGAACTTTTTTTTTTTTTTTTTTGTACCAGGGATTGAACTCAGGACCTTGTACTTGCGAGAGGCAGGTGGTGGCACCACTGAGCTAAATCCCCATCCTATTTTTTTTAATCTGTATCTGCTCTAGAGTCACTAAGTGTGTCTTTCATTCTGGTCACCATCTCTGTAGTTATCTGAGGTGTTTTTTTCTGCTTTGATTTTTTTTCTAGAGCCTTGTTCATCTGCTTGGTTGCTTATACTGTTAACCACTTCATAGAGTCCATGATGAGTGGCTTTCAGATTGTTCCACCTCATTGCTTTCTAGGTTTGCCTTTGGTGAGCTGGAAGTTGGGGTGGGGGGGTGTTGTGTCTTGTTTATGTGTCTTCTCATTTTCTTTTTTTGTTTAAGTTTAATTCCTGTGTTGATGCTTGTAAATTGCTTATGGCAAATAGCTTTATTGCCAGTGTTCAGAACCCTTAGGAAATGACTACTTCTCAGAGTTGTCTTCCAGGTGTAGTTGGCTTTTGGGTTTTCAATCTGTAACAAGATCTTACCTCTTTGATTTATTGAGGATGAGAAGTTTTTGCCTACTTGGCCCAGCTGCTGGTTCTTTGGCACTGGCCAGTAGTTGCACTTTTATTTTTTAAGACCCTTAGGCTTTCAGTCTTGGTATATCAGGAAAAACAACTGTTAAACACAATTATGTCACCTTGTCTAAAGTAGTACAGTCAGCAGTATCAGTAGCATCAAATACAGGCTAGAAAATAACAAACTAGTAACTATTAATTTGCCACCTTTAGCCATATGAACTGGGTTTATGGTTATATAACAAAATTTAAAAATGAACTGGAAAATTTTATGCAATAAATAAGTCCTTAATAGGGCAAATACCCTTATGGGAGAAGATTTAAAAGAGGTTGGGTGGGGGGAGTAGAGAAATAGAAAAGGAAGAGATTAGAAGCAAGGCTGGTGGACCAAGGAAGATCGTACAAACTTTGGGAAGCTGGTGAAGAAGACAAGAGGAAAAGAAAAGGGAAGAAATAAAAACAAGAAGAGAGCAACAACAACAGAACAAATTAGAAACTATGTTCGAACAAATAAAAAACAAGAACAAGAATCAGAAAAGAGGAAAAAGCAAGAGGAAAAAAGTCTAGTTCAAGGCGTATTTCTTTTGTCACTGGTAGACAACGTGGGCAAGAGTCTAGAGCTGAATTAATTAATCCCAGCAAGCCAGCTGTAATTTTACAGTAGTACAGTAGATAATCCCAGCTGGCTTGTACCTTTAGTTACCCTGAAATTCGGGCTGGTTTCTGGCTATGAGGTTGAAACTGAATTTTTTGAGTCTACTACAGTCTTTGTGGGAAAGACCTCCTGCTGGCTTGAACTCAGCTTCCTGACCTCCTGTTGACTTGAACTCAGTTGCCCTGTAACTTTTTTTTTTCTTTCTTTCTTTTTATTGAGTTTATTGGTACAATCTAGGTATACAGTACAGTTACATTCATCATTGGGATCCTGTACCTTTACATGACAGTTCTTGATTCTCATTTTTCCCCTTGTCCCTGCCCTCCCTTCACCCCCTCATCCCCTCCCCATTTACAAACATTTTATTTCCATTTTTCACTTTCTCATATTTTTTTCCTCTCCCTTATTACCTTTCCCCCACCCTTCCCACTTTCCCTACACCTTTAGCCCTTTACTTCCTATTTCACATTATTAATTATCTCATTAGGATCCTGTGTATTATTATAGTTTTTCACACCAAAGAAACTATTTGATATTTCAGTTAAAAAAAATTTCTGTATGAACATTAAAAATAGGGAATCCTAAAATAAAACTAAAAGAAAAGTAAAAGAAAAAAGGCAATGATGTAACATTAAAATAATCCTTAATTCTGGAGATGAAAATGGTCCCTTAACGTATTTAAATTGCTTCCTGCTCTTGTATTCTTATCTTATTCTTTTTTTCATTATTTAGAGAATACTTTATTAGTTTCTGTAATCAAACCCATGTAGATATGACCTTACATATTTAGTACAATGCATTACCCCTGTACACATGGAAAAAAAAATTTTTAACATTTCTAGACCAATATGGCTGTCCATTTCTGTACAACGCCAACTCAACACAGTAAATTGGGATAACTTTTTCCAAAGTTGGGCCTGTAACTGTTTTGAGTTATGAGCTCAGTTGGCCCCTCTCCAATATGGCTATTGGCCAATCACCCTCTGAACCCGAATAAATTACCAGCTCCTGCAGTCTGTTGTGTCCACTATTCTGTTCCGCTGGTGTGTTTCTTGGAGGCCTCTGGAGTTGCCAGTAGTTACTGTCCATCTGCAGGTTTGAACTGCTGTTCCCATGCCATGAGTCCAGGCTCTGGAAGAAAGCACTTCGTGTTATCTCTCTCTTCTTCATTGAATTCTCTCTCTTCGCTATTCCCATTGACTTCAGTTCTCACTTCAGATTCTTCCTGGATCCTGGGGACTCACTTTTCTCCTATTCAATTTGTTTCTTTTTATTGCTGAATATTATTCTATTATTGATGATGTATCCATATCATTATTCACCAGCTAGTAGGTATTTGGGTTGCTTCTAGTTTTTGTTTATAACTGCTAAAAATGTTTTTTGTAGTAGTTTTCTGTGGATATATGAGTTTATTTTGGGTAAATTCTGAGGAGTGAATTTAAAGGATCACAGGGTAGTTGTGTGTTTAACTTCATAAGATACTTGCCAGGTTGATTTTCAAAGTAGTTTTATACTCCTATAAACAATGTATTAGAATTCTGGTTATTCCATACCCTTGCAGCATTTGGTGTTTTCAGTGTTTAAAATTTGAGGCATCCTAGTGGATGGATGTAAAATGGTATTTTATGGTTTTAATTTGGCCTTTACCTGATGACTAATGTTACTTAACATTTTTTCCTGTAATTATTAACGATTTGTATATCTGCCTTTCAGACTCCTTTTTAATTCTTTCTCTCCCTCTCCCTCTCCCTCTCCTAGTCTCTTCCCCTCTCTTCCCCTTTACCCTCTCACTCCTGTCCTCCTCTTTCCCTCCCCTTGATCTCTCTTTCAAACTATGATATTCTGACTTTATGAGTTTTGGATGTCCTTGTGTTCTAGAACCAAAGCAAAGCATTGCACATCCTAATAGGAAAAAGTTTAGCCTCTTGTTGAGGGGTTGCCATTTGTGAAAAGGGAAGTTGGAATGAATGTGTCTGATTCAGGAGACTCAGCACATAACTAAGTATAGGTATCTATAATTTCCATAACTTTCCACTATCCTGTCTTCCTCTGCCTTCTCATTTTGAAATTGGAGTGTTTGTCTTTTTGTTGCGATTTGTAGGTGTTAAACATATATTCTGGATGAGTCCTTTCTACATATTTTCCTCAGTCTGTGGCCTGCCTGTTCATTATCTAAACACAATGTCTTGATGAGCAAAAGTTTTTATTTTTGATAAAGTTTAATATATTAATTTTTTCTTTTTAATAATATATTAATCCATAAAATGTATATTAGTATTTTCCAGTTCTTAGAATAATATATTTCCATAAAATGTATATTAGTATTTTCCAGTTCTTAGCTAAAATATTCATCTGCCAAGGAGGTCATGAAGATCTTGTATATTTTTTTCTGAAAGCTTTGTAGTTTTAGCTTTTTATAATTAGATCTATGATGTATCTCACATATTTCATGAATAGTGTAAGGAAGAGTATCTGTTGTTCCACATGGCTATCCTTTTGTTCAGGTACACATGTGTGAATGCTTTGGTGCTTTAACAAAAATAAGTTAACTTTGTATTTTTGGGCCTACATCTGAACTAATTTATTCTTCTACCAGTATCATACTGTCTAGTTAGTGCAGCTTTATAATGAGTTGTCATGTGAGTCCTTCATCTTTTGCTTTTTTCAAGATTGTTTTTAATATTCTTTCCCCCCACCACCACCTTTTATTATTCTTAGTTTCCTTTTTTGTTTGTTTGTTTTTCATGGTACTGGGGATTGAACTCAGAACCTTGAGCTTGCCAGGCAGGCACAGTGCCACTGAGCTGCATCCCTGGCCTCCATATGTTTTAGAATAAGCTTGTTAATTTCCACTTAAAATGTTCTAGGTTCTGTGTTTAATAGTAATATATTCAATGACATTCAGTAATTCTATATTCAATAATATTGAATCTTCTAATCCATGAACATGGGTTAGACGTCTTCTTAATTCTGCAGATGTTTTTTCAGTCTTACAGGTATTTTTTGTTGGTTTTTTTTTTCTCATTGAGTTTATTGGTACATTTTATGTATACAGTACAGTTACATTCATTATTGGGATCTTGTATCTTTACATGACAGGTCTTGGTTCTCATTTTTCCCCTTATCCCTGCCCTCCCTTCACCCCCTTCTCCCCTCCACATTTACAAACACTTTATTTCCATTTTTTCATTTTCTCCTATATTTTTCTTTTCCTTATTACCTTTCCCCTACCCTTCCCATTTTCCCTACATCTTTAGCCCTTTTCTTCCTATTTCACATTGTCAATTATTTCATTAGGATCTTATGTACTATTATAGTTTATTCACACCAGAGAAACTATTTGGTATTTACACATGTGACTTGTTTACAGGTGTTTTGTTAAAATTCATCCCTGAATAAATTTTTTGTTCTGATGCTTTTGTTGAAAACAGTGTAGTTTTAAGATTTCTTTCTCTCATTTTGTGTGTGTGCACACATAATGAAAGTGTGTATTATTCTTTTGTATTCTGCAACTTTATTAAAATGGGTACTACAGCAAGATTTTTGTTTTTATGTGGTACTGGGGTTTGGACCCAGGGTCTTCAAACTGAACTATATCCCAGCCCTTAATTAATTTTTTTAAATTTTAAATTTTGAGAATGTAATCACTATGCATTGCAAATGCATACTAATAACATTTTTTAAAAACATTAAAAAAATTTTGGGGGGTGTAACAGGGATTGAACTCAGGACCTTGGGCTTGCAAGGCAGGCAATGGAACCACTGAGGTAATTCCCTGGCCCAACATTTTAAATTTTGAGACAGGCTCTTGGTAAGTTGCTAGGTTCTCTGGGTTCAGATTGAATTTGGGATCCCCATGCCTCAGCCTCCCAGACTACTGATATTATAGGCATGGGTTATCACATGTAGATCCTTTTTTTTATTTGTTTTGAGGTAGGGTCTTGCTGAGTTGCCCAGGCTGGCCTTGAACTTAAGATCTTCCTATCTCAGCCTCCTGAGTAGCTAGGATTGCAGGCATGTGCCACCATTTTTTATTTTTTATTTTTTTGTACCAGGGATCAAACTCAGGACCTTGTACTTACAAGGCAGGCAGCAGAACCACTGAGCTAAATCCCTTTCCCCACCATTTTTTAAAACTAGATTCTTTATGATTTTCTGTTAACACACGCCTATCACCTCTTCAGATAATTTTAGTTCCTTCTTGTCTGTATTCCATCTATTTAATTTTTCTTCACTATTATGCTAGCTTGCATTTCTGTCATGTTGAATGCAGATGGTGGAGTAGCCATCTTTGCCTTATTTTCAGTTTAAATAGGAAGATACTGAACTCACCATTAAGTATAGTATAAGCTATAAATTTTTCTTATGTGTTTATCAGGTTGAAGAAGTTTGCTTCTGTTTCTAACTTGCAGAAAAGTTGTTTATCATGAATAACTGTTACAAGCTGAATAATGTATTTTCTCACTTGAGATAATCTGATTTTTTCATTTAATTTTGGTGATGCGAATTGAATCAGTGTTTTAGTTATTAAATTTTGCATGCCAAGGTATTATCTTTTCCTGCTTTGCTGGATGTGGCTTAGTAATACTCTAGTAAGATTTTTTTACCTCTATATTCGTAGAAAGCAGTGGTTTCTTTATTTTTCAGTTTTGTTATAAAAGTTTTGCTGGCATCATAAAATGAGCTAGTAACTGTTCTCCTTTGGAAGAGTTTATATAAGATTGATATTATTCCTTGTATAAATATTCTGTAGAATTCTCCCATGAGGCTTTATGTGCCTTAGTATTCTTTATCAGGTTTTAACCAGAAATGTAATAAAAGATTTAATGCTTTTCTGGTTTCTGTTTTTCTCATGTCAGTTTTGATTATTTTTGTATTTTAAGGAATTTGCTTTAACTTTCTTTGCAGAAAAGTCATTTATAATACTCTCCTATTTCCATTTTAATGAATGTATCCATAATCCCTTCTTGGGATATTGATAATTTGTCCCTTTTTCTTGCTAAGTCTTTTTTTGAAGTGTGTAACTTTTTATTTATGCATATATATTAAATAGTGCAAAATTAAAAAGCATGTGCTTTAAGTTTATTAATCTTACTGATCTTTTCAGTAATTGCTACTCTTTTGTTGTTGTTGTTTCATTTTTTTGTTTGTTTTGTTTTGTGTTTTTGATAATGGGGATCAAACTTGGGTCCTTGTACTTGCAAAGCAAGCACCGGAACCACTGAGCAAGGTCCCTGGCCCCACTACTCTTTTTATTTCTCATTCTTTATAAATTATTTTCTTTCTTTGGCTTAGTTTATCTTTTAAAATACATACGTATCAAGATGATAAAAAATTGTGGATATTTAAATATTTCAAAAAGTATTTCAGTAAGGATATATTACCACTAGCTCCCCCCCAAATAAGCTCCCTTACTTTACACACACTTTCCCATCGTTCTTGCCACTTTATGAACACTTCTGTTTGTTTGTTTGTTTGTTTTTTGGTACCGGGGATTGAACTCAGGCCTTTGCACTTGCAAGGCAAGCGGCAGAACCACTGAGCTAAATTCCCAGCCCCTATGAACACTTCTGGAATTCTCTTTTGTGAATATCATTATTTAAACTGTCATGGCTGCTGTGATATCCTGAATTGATTCAAAACTTTTTATTTTTCATGGTCATTTTGACATGGGGAAGAACCAGGAGTTGTGTGTTGCCAGATCTAATGAATAAAGTAGATGAGCATGCACCATGATGTTTACACAAGCCTACCTTTTGGTTGGATGGCACTCAGTAGCAGCATTCTCCATATTTTTTATCAGACCTCATGAAAATATTCATAAAGGACAACTTTTTCAAATGGCTTCAGAAAGTGACATAAGTGTGTTCAAAGTGAGGGGGAATATTTTGAAAAGGTTTAATGGCAGTGTGTCTTACTGTGATTTGCTTTAAACATTCACCATATATTTTGACCAACTTGTGTATATAATTGTAAACTTCCCTTTTCTAATACTAGCATTGTTTTAAATTTACTTATAAATATAGATTTTTTTCATCATTTCAATTCTGTTGTGTTTCTATTGATGAATTAAAAGTATTTTCTGGGAGGGAGCAATGGGCAGAAGATCTATCAGTTGCCATTAAATTTTAAATAGGATTAAGGAGCTCTGTTGTGCTATTGCATAGTCAAGTGACTAGTTAATAATGTATTGTATATACTTAAAAACTAAAAGAAAATTTTGAATGTTTTTACCATAAATGATAAATATTTGAAGAGATAATTGTTTAATATGATTTAAACATACAATGTACATATGAATATTACACAGTATATTATATATTTACATATAAATATTACACAGTGTATCACAATGACCATATAGTATCCCATAAATAGGTACAGTTTTTAATGTATCAGTTTAAAAATAAATGTAATAATAAAACATGTTTTTTGTTTGTGTATGGGGGACCAAACTTGGGTCCTTGCACTTGAGAGGCAAGTGGTGGAACCATAAGAAAATGTTCCTTAATTCCTAAATCCTTGGGGCTTTTCTAGCAGTTTTATTTACTGATTTCTGACTTAATTCCAAAAGGACAGATATACTCTTATTTGTCCTTTTTTTTTTTTTTCTGTTAAGTGTATTGGTACATTTAAAGTTATCAATAGTTACATTTATCATTGGGATCTTGTACCTTTACATGATATGTCTTGGTTCTTATTTTTTCCCCTTACCCCTCCCCTCCCTCCACCCCCTTCACCCTTCTATTATTTGTCCTTTTAAATTTATTGTGACTTGTGTTTTTCCAGCATATATGATGTTTTGTTTATTGCATTGAGTTTTCTATGCGTCATTTGGTTTACTGTTGTTCAGGTCTTCTATATTTTTATTATTTTCAGGCTCTTTCTAATAGAACAGTTGAGAGAGGACTGTTGAAATCTCCACCTATAATTGTGGATTTGAGTCTGTCCCTAGTTGTCAATGTTTCCTTAATGTATTTGCAGCTCTGATAATAGTTGCATACAGATTTAGACCTTTTTTTTCTTGCAGTACTGGGGTATTCATCTGAGCGACACCTTGTGCCTTTTTAAATTTTCATTTTGGATCAGGGTCTCACTACGTAGCATAGGTTGGGCTTGCACTTTGGATCCTCTTTCCTCAGCCTCTCAGATGTGTCACCACACAGGCTTGACTTTGCTTGTCTGCCTGCCTTTCTTCTCCTCCTCCTCCTCTCCCCGCCATCCCCTTCTTCTTTGTTTTTTTTTTTTTTTTTGGTGGTGGTGGTGGTGTTGGGATCAGGATCTGGGGTCCAGTGCATAGCCTCACATATGTTGGGCAAGTTTTCTGCTGCTGAGCAATCTCCCCAGATGTGAGATTTAGACTTCTTGTATCTCATTAATGAATTGACTCTGTGCTCATTGTAAAATGTTCCTTCTTTATCTTTGGTAATAAAGATTCTCTTTATCTTTGTCCCCTCTTTAGCTCTTCTTCTTGCCTCTTTTTGTTGTTTATTGTGTTTTTTGAGACCGATCTCGCTGTGTAGTTTAGGCTAATCTTGCACTATGTAGCCCACACTGCCTTTGAACTTGTGGTGATCTTCCTCACCAGCTTGTGATCAGCCTCCTGATTACTGTGATTACAGGCATGCGCCACTGCATCCAGTCTTTTTGCTTCATATTGATGTCTACTTTGCCATATGTTAATAAAGCAGTGAGAATATTTTTTAACATGGGAGAAATAACAGCATGTTTATATATTGATACTCATGATCTATCACAGAAGGGAAAAATACTGGAGAGAAAGAATATTTGTGGAGTTGATATCCTTAAGAATATGAGGGTGAAATATTGTATTCAGTGAATTAGCTTCAAAAGCATGGGGAAGTTCTGTCATAAGAGGAAAGAGAATATACAAGAATGGCTACAATAACATGTAAAAGTGGCATTTGTATCTGTGTAGGTTTTCTTGTGAATACTTCTGTTGCTAAGTGAGACAGAAAGTAAAGTTATTTGGGGAGAATGTGATTGTAGGTGTTAGAAGTTTGAGGAAACAGTCATCTAGGTGAGCAGGAGTGGTAAGTAAGACTTGAGTATTATATTACGATTATCAACAATGAGGACCCATTTCAAGTTAGTACTCAGGAATCTATGGTTAGGTCAGCTACATCTTCATGCAGGGTGCAACACATAGTGGCCTATATTCAGATTTAATTAGATTCGGAGTTTTACCAGGTTCCTGTGACAAGACAAGGTCAAGGAAGCTGAGGATGTTTATGAGGGAGTGATCATATTGATGAGCCATGGGATTCTACACTGAAAAGGGAGGAGTAAGGGATAGGAAGTAGGGGAGGGATAGTGAAATTGTGTTTGAATCACTTCATTTTAAAAGTCTTGGTGTGGGGTTGAAGAGGTGTTAGACTTGGAGTATCAAAGGGAGTGAGGCAAGAAGATAAAGGTGATAGTAGGATTGTACAGTGTTTGAAATAAAGATTAAGGAAGTACAGTTATAGATGATGATAAATGAGAATTAAGGCATGTCATAGGGACGAGTGGATAAGCTACAGTAAAAACAGGATTCTACAAAGAGAGATTAAAGAACTGAGAGGTGAGGTTGGAGGATTAATTCTTATTAATTTTGAAGTTACCAAGTCTTAGAAAAGGTGATAGCCAAGAGCTGAATACTTAAAAGAATGAGGCAGAGAAATGAAGCAAGAGCTCCGAAGCTGTTTATTTTGGAGACAGTCTGAAACCAGCAATGGAACCCTGTTTTAATAATGTGAAAGTTTGGGAGAGAAAGCAGCTACTGCTTGAGAGGGCTGGAAGAGTAGTGTCCTGTGGTGAGAGCCATGTGAGTCAGTGAATTGTTAAAGTAGAGAGTATGGAGAGCTTTCAGTGAGGAGGTTGAAGATGGAGAATTCTGATGATTAATGATCTGTTTCATAGTAGTCAGAGAGAGTTGGGGAAGGAGTGGGAAATAGCATTAGATTGGTTTGATAATATGATATGGGATGAGAATCCAGGTGATAAGGGATAATTTAGGAATTTGAATGAATTTATTAAATAGTATAATGGAATTAATTAGGGCATTTCCAGCATATGTTGTAGTATTGAGACTGCTGATATTCAGTGTTGATGGGAATGTTGCTAGCATACTGGGGCCACCCTATTTTCAAATACACTTTTCATTTTGTGTGGTCAAGAGAAAAAGTGTTGCTAAAATATTAATTTTTCATTTATTTAAAGAACTTTAGATTGTAAGAAATTTAGATGTCATCCAAAATACAATTAGATACTATGAGAATGTGTGGCTGTAGCTCTGAAGGTTAGAATCCATTTATATGAACATTATGAACACCTGTCAACAGATTGTGTCTGTTAAGTAGTCATCAGACTTTTCAAGTTGATTAAATTAATGCACTTTGGTGATTTCTTAATTTTACTTTTGGCTAAGACATATAGACTGTATTTTTTTATGTATCTGGCCTCTCGAAAAGATTCCAGAAGTGATTCTGAGAACTAGGTTATATAAGAACTATATGTATAGCAGTAGAAACAGTAGGACATATGTTCAAAAGGAGGACTCATTGCAAGCCCTGTGTTCTAAATAGCAGTAGGTATCATTTTGTATTCCAGGCTCTGAGCTTCTGTTGTCCTCCAAACATGTGAGTGATGTAGGTTTTCCTGGAAGGAAAAATTTTAGTACTTACTTTAAATTCATTCCTTCTTTCTCCCTTCCTTCCTTTTTTTCATTTTTGACTTGGGTCTTGCTGTATAGTTCAGGCTGGCCTCAAACTCACTATGTTGTCCAAGATGGCCTCAACCTCATGGTGATCCTGCTGTTTTAGTCTCCCAAGTGCTGGGATTATAGGCATGTACACCGTGCCTACCTCTACAGTTTCTTATATTGCATATTTCCTGCCCATTGGAGTGACACATATTTTGCAGATATTTTCAGAAGTACAAAACAGTAATAAGAGTTACTTGTAATTCATCAGTTTAACTACTGCTCTATTATAATTTAGTGATTCCTTCTACTATTGTTATATA
The DNA here is from genome assembly GCF_012274545.1 of Fukomys damarensis. Classification (NCBI taxonomy): domain Eukaryota; kingdom Metazoa; phylum Chordata; class Mammalia; order Rodentia; family Bathyergidae; genus Fukomys; species Fukomys damarensis. The sequence continues at coordinate 23,652,681 of NW_022900938.1, read as the reverse complement.
TTCATTTATATCATTTCCTATTTAACATTTGGGACTGCTTGTTTGCTTGCTTGCTGCTTTTTTTTTTTTTTTGGCAACTCAGATCCTTGTGCTTGCAATTGAGGCGCTGGAACCACTGAGCTAAATCCCCAGCCCTTGCTTGCTTGCTTTACTGCCAAAACTGAATATACAGACTTTTTTTTTCTTCATGGTACTGGGATTCACACTCAGGACCTTGTGTTTGCCAGGCAGGTGCAGCTCCACTGAGCTACATCCCTGGCCCTAGACTTTTAAAATATTTAATGTTTCTGATATCTAGAAGAGAGTTTGCATTTGGTGCATGTTCTCATATGTGTGTGTGTGTGTGTGTGTGTGTGTGTGTGTGATTAATACTAGTTCCCATTTTGAGTTCCTATTTTCAGTGGACCAGATTCCATGGACAAAGTAAAGTCTCACTAATTTAAATGACAGAAGCACTTGAAGAAGGCCATTTGTAGAAATAATTATTAACTAGGCTTATATCACTTTTTTTCGGTGCTGGGGATTTAACATAGGGTCTTCACACGGAGCTACATCCCTATTCCTTTTTATTTTTAATTTTGAGAGTTTCACTATTCACAACAAACAAGAGAAAATTTAAAAGATACTGTTTCCATCTTAGATTGGTTGAAATTAAAACTGAGGTTATGGGAGTGCTTGCTTTGGCAGCACATATAAAAACTGAGGGTACAGGAATATTCTTGAGGCTGTTGGAAACAAAGGAGTTTATATAGCTGTTAGTGGGTATCTAAACTGTTAGGATATATACAGAGAGAGAGGGTACTTAAGCAGTATTCATAAAAATAAAGTGTAAGGATCAAAATGTATAATTGATATCGTATAATAGGAAGAAAAGGTCTAAAGGAGTAGGAAGTGGGAGGGGTAGGGGAAAGGTAAGAAGGGAAAACAAAATATGAGAAAAGCAAAAAAAAAAAGGAAACAAAGTCTTTGTAAATAGTGAAGGGTGGAGGGGGCGAAGGGAGGGCACAAGGGAATGGGGAAATAATAAGAACCAAGATACGTCATGTAAAGGTAAAAGATCCCAATGATGAGTGTAACTGTATTGTATACCTAAAATGTACCAATAAACATAATGGAAAAAAGTACTTAGTATTTTTACCTTATTTTTCTACTTCCCCTTTGTTTTGTACTGGCAACAACATAAATGTCCTGTAATAGTAAAAAATGATGCAGTAGGAGCATCATCAAACTAAAGTTATTCTTGTGCTCAGAATGTTTGATGTAGCATTCATTTCCTAAATGGTATAGTTTTTATCTCAGTACCTTGTGTTTTTTTGTTTTTGGGGGTTTTTGTTTTTTTTGTTGTTTTTTGTTTTTTGGTACCGGGGATTGAACTCAGGTCTTTGCACTTCTCAGTACCTTTTTGTTTTTCCTTTTACTCTTTGCATTGTCTATAAACATAAAAAATCAGATGCCTCTGTCATATCTAGTTTTCTAATTCAAGAGTGGGGTTGTGAAGCTGAAGCTTTAAAATAATGCTTAATTTTTTTAAATAATGTTTAATTTTTATTCACTAATATGAGAATGCACTGTAAATTAAATAATAGAGAAATGACATTTTATATAAGAAAAATGTTGGTTGTATACTAATTGTAGTGAAATTCTTGAACTGTCTTGAATATATTTTTTATTCTTTTAAACAGTTCGTTTTCCTGAAGATCTTGAGAATGACATTAGAACTTTCTTTCCTGAATATACCCATCAACTCTTTGGGGATGAGTAAGTAACTTAGTATGATAAAACAAAACAAATTCCATTCTTTTTCTTTAAGGTTTGGAAAACATTTTATTTTTATTATTGTTATTGTTCATGTATTTTATTTTAAAATATATGATTAGAATAGTATTTTTTACATTGAGACCCTTGTCTGTAGTTTAGTATTATAAACACATTATCTTGTTCACTTCTTAAAACCGTATTAGCCATGTTAGTATTACCGTATTTGTTACTTTATCTGTCCATGGCATTGCGTAATTTCCTAAGACATTATTGACTCCAGAGCCCATACTTATATAATGACAACTTATTTTTCACCCCTCTTTGTTTGTTTTTTGTTTGTTTTGGTACTGGAGATCGAACTCAGGACCTTGGGCTTGCAAGGCAGGCAGCGGAACCACTGAGCTAAATCCCTGGCCCTTTTCCCCTTCTTTATTGAGTGCTTATTCCTCTAAACTAGAAAGAAAGCGCCAGTTATTTTGCTATTAAATAAGCAGTTAGAGAAATTAATTTTTTGAAATAACTTAAAAAATAAGCCCTAGGGAGCTAGTTGTGATGGCATACTCCTATAATCCCAGCATTTGGGAGGCAGAGGCAGAAGGATGGCCTGGGCTACATAGTGAGTTTGAGGCCAGCCTGAACTACAGTAGTGAGACCCTGTCTCAAAAAACACTCCCAAAAGAAAAATAAGTCCTAGGATATTCAGTACATTATTTGATTTCCTCTCACTTTCACTAATTATTATAGTTATTTACAAATTTTCTTTTTTAAATATTTAATTTTAAAAAGTTAAAATTCACAGAAAGTTGTCAAAATATAAAGTAAACATGGTATCTCATTAGTGATTCTTAGCCAGCCCTGTTGTTCTTTTTTTGTGTGTGCACATTACTTTCAGAATTCCTGGAATGGACAATGCTCATATTTTATTTTTCCTGGACAGAAATCTGGAGATGACCCTGCTTCTTTCAAGTATTCTTTCTGAACTTAACAATTGTTTGTTTGGGAGTTTTGTTTGATTGGTTGGTTGGTTGATTTATTGAAACAATCTCTCTATATAATATAGGCCAGCCTTGAAGTCAGTGTACTTCAGGCTGGTCTTGACCTCACAGTTCTGTGTTAGCCTCCCAAGTGCTAAGATTACAGGCATGTGCTATCATGCCCAGCTAGAATTCATTTTTTAAATAATCAGAACAAGGCTCAGACAAGAGGATTGCAAGGTCAAGTCTTGCCTGAATCACTCAGCGAGACTCTGTCTCAAAGTAGAAATAAATAAAGAGGGTTGGAGATGCACCTCAGTGCAAAGGTCCTGGGTTCAGTCCTCAGTACTGCAGTCAACCAATTCATCAGTAAAATGATCATAAAACAGCTTTTTTGAGATATAATTGCATTGTGTAACCATCATTATAATCAACTCTGGCATTCACTACTTTGTAGCTCTGTAGAACTGCCTATTCTAGGTATTTTTAAAATTCACTTTTTTTCTTCACTTTTTAGAAGATTCTTTTTAAGCAGGAAAATGGAACGATAAGGATTTATAATAGCAGTGAACAGGACTGGAAAAATTAGCAGCTCCAGATCTGTTCTCTGTGTTCATAGAAGGGTTTGTGTGCACTTAGATGGGTGCTATCACTGCTTTCAGCAGTTATGGATGTTAGTGACAGAAATAAGTGATAAGTTGAAAGGACTGATCTAAGGCTAGATCTAAGCGCTTCCTTAGTCAGGTCCTACTTAATCGCTGTTTTTCTCATTTGAAATGCTTTAGAGTAATAATAGTAGCAGCAGGCATAGTAGAAGTCATAATAATATCTAACATTTATTGAGTATTTATACGGTGTGTTAGTAAATATTGTTAAGTGATTTACATTTATTCCAAGCAACATTCCTGAGTTAGAAACCTACTATTCTACTTTATAGATGAAACTGAGGTATAGTTTCATTGCAAATGTTTATTTTATCATTATTAAATAAATATAGCTTGCAATCTTAAAATTACCCATAAAGTTGTTTGTTTATATGTACAGTTAATACTTTTTAATGACTTTACAAAAACTTATTCCTCCCTTCCCTGCCTTGTTTCAGTGAAACTGCTTTTGGTTACAAGGGTCTGAAGATCCTGTTATACTATATTGCTGGTAGCCTGTCAACAATGTTCCGTGTTGAATATGCATCTAAAGTTGATGAGAACTTTGACTGTGTGGAGGTAAGAACAGAAATACATTTATTTCTGTTTTCCACTTGAGTTTCAGATAGATTTTTTAATTTAAATGTTTGAGGAAGAAGGGACTCTGCAATATATTAAAAATCACATAATCAGTTTTTATTCACTGAGATACGTATCTCCCTGCCATTTCAGTTACCCCTGTGATCATGATCCTTAGCCTTTTTGTTTCCTAGGTGGACCTTCTCTGTAAAAATTACCTTTTTTGGTTTTGGGGTGTGGTGTTTTTTTTGTTGTTGCTTTGTTTTGTTTTGTTTTTTTGGTGTACTAGGTATTGAATCCAGGAGTACTCTACTACTGAACTATACCAACCCCAACTTTTGTTTTTAATTTTGAGACAGAATGTTGCTAAATTGTCCAGACTGACCTCAAACCTCAACTTGCAATCATTCTGCTTTAGCCTCTTGGCAACCTTGGATTAAAATTGTGTACTACCTTACCTGGCCCAACTTTTGTCTTTATTGTAAACATGAAAATTAGTATCTTTTCTTTTAAATTAAGGATAAATGAAAATAGCTAAGTTTCCTACTTTTACTTTTGTGTAGAATCTGTTTCTCACTGCATCTCTAATCTCATAAATTTTGCTGATAAATTCCTTTATGAACATAATCAAGGTGGTTACATTATAAAACTGTTTTACATTATAAAACTTATGATCCCAGCACTCAACAGGCTTAAATGGGAGAATTACTGTGAGTTCAAGGCCAGCCTGGGCTATACTCTTGAGTTTAAGACCAGCCTGGAATACATAGCAAGAACTGTCTCAAAAAAAAAAACAACAAACAAACAAACAAAGCAAAAAACTGTTTGAAATAAGATTTTGAAAAGGACGTGAAGGCAGAGAAAGAGATTAAAAAATATACCTCTGTGGTGAGCTGAATAATGCTCCCCACCCCCATAGCCTTGTCCTAATCTGTGGAACTTGTCGATGTTGTCTCATAGGGAAGAGGAAAAAAAGCATTTTGCAAGTGTGGCTAAGTTAGGAATATCCGGGTGAGGCCTAAGTGCAACCACCTATGTCTTTATGAGAGGGAGGCAAAAGGAGATGTGATGGCAAACAGAAGAGGACAGTGCAGCATTACCCCGGAGGTAAAGTGATATATGGCCATAAGCCAAATGATGCTTAGCCATTGAGAAGCTGAAAGAGTTTAGGAATGGATTCTCATCTAGAGCTTCCAGAGGGACTGTGGCTCTTTGATAATGGCCAGTAATAGACTTTGGATTTTTGCCTCCACACAGAAAATAAATGTCTGTTGTAAGGTAACATGTTCGTGGGAGTTTGTTATAGCAGGTACAGGAAACTTAGATTTTTATATGAGGAAGTGAAGTGCTGCTGTAATAAATAATTAAAAATGTAGAAATAACTTTGGAAGTGGGTAGAGGCTTTTGGAAAAACATGTATTAACTTGAATAGACTAGGTGGAAATACAGATGTCAAAAGCACTGCTGGGCAAGGCTTAGAATAAAGTTAGAAATGTGAGAAAGAAAGCCTATGTTTAGAGAATACATTATCATAAACGTAATTTTGGGTAGAAATGTGAACTTTAAAGGCATCTCTGGATGTTCAAAAAAATGAAGACCATGTGTTTGGAAACTGGAGTAAAGGAGATCCTTGTTAATGGCAGAAAGCCTAGTGCACTGTGTCTTGCAGTTATGAGGAAAGAAGAATTGTAAGCACTGAGTTCTGGTATTTAGCTCAGGATATTTCAGGCCAAGTATTGAAAGTTTGGTCTGGTTTCTGCTTGCTTATAGTAAGATATGAGAAGGAAGAGGTAAATTTAGAGAGGAACTGTTAAGCAGAAATAATCCAGGATTTGACTTGAGAAATTCTCAGCTCATTCATGTTACTGAAGGTTCCAAAATTAGGAGATAAACTGTCAGAAAAGTGCTCTGGAGAGAAAGATAAAGGCATGGCAGGATAACCTCTGGCTACTGCTAAGGAGATTGGGCATGATATTCATGAATCTTCATCATTAAGCAAAGCTAAGAAAAGGGGTCTGGGAGGATCTGTGGAGGACCTTCTCTGTCTGATGGTGCAAACCCTTGTGATACATAAAGGGCTTTGACTTGGACTGACAGAACAAAAGAAAGGAAGGCTAATGAACTCCCCAAAATTTTGCAGCTATAAAAGTGATTCTGAGTGATACCATACTATAGTTGTGGTAATAGGATATTTGAAAAGACTTAAATTAGTATTTAACACAGATGTTTTTAAAATGAAGCTCTTCCATAATTAAATTTTATTTTTAGATTATTAAATTCTCCAGACCCAAGCCCAGTTAGTTTTTTTTTTTGTGAGACAGTATGTCTTGCTATGTAGTTCTGGCTGGCCTTGAACTCATTATATAGGCCCAGCCTAGCCTGGTACTGACAGCAATCCTCCTGCCTCAGCCTCTTAAGAGCTTGCATCATAGGCATGTGACAGCACACCTGGCTTCCAGCTAAATATTGTTAGAAAAAAATGCAGGTAATGTTTTTCTTTGTGCTGTACAAAATTCACTGTTTGAGGATTTTTTTTAAGCTAAAGCTGATAATGCTAAATTGATTTCTCCAAAGGAATTATTGATTTGGTTATTGATAAATCTTTCAAATACTACCTGCTTTGAAAATAGCTATGGGGCTGGGATTTAGCTCAATGGTGCTGCTACGTGCCTTGTAAGTGCAAGGTCCTGAGTTTGCTCCCCGGTACCACCCCCGCAAAACAAACCCAAAAGTAGCTATGTATTTGCATTGACTTCTAATTGTTCCATTCCTGAAAAGCAGGTTTTTCCATTTAGAAGTACTCTGTTAAGATGTAAGGAATCAATCTTTTATAATGTTTTTGTAGGATTACTAATTTGCTCCATAGTCAAAGATCATTTATGTGTAGTGTTGAAGCAAAAATTCTTTTCTCTATGTAAAGAGGAAGGGATTGTGGATGTGTAGGGATAATCAGCTTTCCTCTTCCATCTCAGTTTGCAGTGAGAATATTCATTCCAAAGTGCCTTGGTATCAAGGCAAAAACCAAGTCACTGCTCTCATTGAATTGAAGTTCTAGCCAAGAGAGTCAATAGAGAACTAGTAAATGAGCAAATTAAATTAAGATAGTGTTGTGGAGAAATATTTTGCTGGGATGACTTCAGGGGTTGACAAAGCTAAATAGTGTAGAGTCTTCTGTGCTATGTTCAGGTGTTTGTAAAAGGCAAGAGTAGTTAAGCCTTTAGAGAGTTTAAGTAGGTAAAGAATGATACGGTGTAACTGACATTTTAAAAAGACAGTTTCTGTCTGCTATGCAGAGATCACACTGCAGAGTGCAAGAGTGAAAGAAGGGAGACCAGAATATTGCAGTGTGGAGGAGACACTAGATTTAGTTATTAGATTGAGATTATTTGAAAGTAGAGCCAGTAGAGTTTTCTGTTGAATTAGGCATGATGGGTGAAGAAAACAAGAAGAACCCCATTGCCTAAGCAGTAATAGTACTATTAACTGATGTAGGGAAGATTTGAGAAGAGGTTTTAAGTAGGGAAAATCAAGAAATTTGTTTTGGATGTTATTAGGTTTGAGACTATTATATCACATTTGAATTTTTGCAAATGATGAGTGTGTAGCATTATTTTTTGAATATGAAAACACAGAAAATCTGCTTAAAAGTTAATTTACTTATTACATTTTGCCATTACATTCATCTTTCATCGTCTATTATTTTTTGTTTCCAAGGTGAGTACTCCATTTACACCTGAAATTCTTTTGCCACAATTTAGATGCTTGTAAAATCTCTTTTGAATTTTATAAATATAACAGTTTTGCTTTTTCAGACACTGATGATTTCTTCATCTTTGGTTGTTCCTTTGGCTTTTATTAATACCTTCTGCCTTCTATTTGGGGGCGATTTTATTGATTTTTTTTTTTGTGTGTGTGTGAAGGAGTATGTTACAGAAATTGTTCAGTCTTAACTAATTGCTAGCATTTCTAAGAAAGATTTGGTGGAGAAAGTTGAATATATAGGTAAGTTTGTGTTATCTATGAATTGCAATCATATCCACTAATATGAATTAAATTTGACATTACTATAAATGAGAATAGATTTGAAAGTTTTTTTGGAGCTGGTTGTGGTGGTGTACATCTGTAACCCCAGCACTCTGGCATGCTAAGGGAGGAGGATGGGAAATTCAAATCCAGGCTAGGGAGCTTAATGTGACTAAAATTAAACTACGGGCTGGTGATGTGTAAAGGTACTGGATTTAATCCCCAATATCCTACTCCCCCCAAATATCTGGAGTCTTTATCCTCTTTACAGAAAAGTCCTGCTTATTTACACAAAATTTAATATTGAGAGGGCCAGGGATTTAGCTCAGTGGTTCTCCCAGCTGCTTTGCAAGCATAAGGACCCGAGTTTGATCCCTGGTACCAAAAAACAAACAAACAAAAAAACTTAATATTGAGGAATGGAAAAAATAATCTTTGGTAGAAAATTTCTCTGACATTCAGATGTCTACATTTAAAACTTACAAAATATCAGAGTGTGAGATTGAGCAAAATAAAAAGATACAGAACTTTGCTTTTTTTGGTAGCATATCTTAGGTATTCTTAGATTTACAGTAATGTTAACACTATATGCTACTTTAATCAAGAATGGAATAGCATATTCTATCTACTAACATACTTTCAGTTCCATCCTCAAAAAAATCACTCTATTGTTTCTCAGATGTTTGGCTAAGATAAAAAATTACTCGCTATAGACAAGTTAATATAAATGACTAAAGAAGCCTAGACATTCAAATACAAGTGTAAATATTTATAATGTTATTAGTTATTTTCAGACACATTGCTTTATGCAGTGATGAGGAAAAACAAAAACTGTTCCATAGGAACATCTTCATGTGTAACAAAGCATAGAATACTGGAACTGAAAATGACTAGTGAGACAGTGTGCAATCTAAAAACATTTCATGTCTCATTGTAAAGTACTATCACTAAAATGGTTTATTTTATACTTTTCTTTTAAAAAAAAAATCACCAAGCCAGGGATTTAGCTTTGTAGTTCCACCACCTGCCTCGCAAGCACAAGTACTCGAGTTCAATCCCCAGCACCCCCATGCCAAATCACCAAATGTTAGGGAAATATTTGTAAGAGATATCTTTATTAATTAAAATATCAAGTTGTATTCTACATTCTTCATTTATTCCTCTTAATTTCTTACCCTTTCTGTATTTCAAGTTTAGGCTAGTGTTCCTGAAGATAAAGAATTTTTCAGGGATCTTCACAAATAGAATCCAAAATTTTATCTACAAATGTTATTAGAACTAAAAAGCATTAGTTCATTTTTAACTCTGTACTCAATTAAAAATTATTAGATGGGATTTTTCTGTAGTGATGATTTTATTATCAGACCAGTAATCCAATATGAAAAATGAATACTCTAAATTTAACTGAAGTGAAGCATATATTTTAGGAAAGAGCTAAGATGTTCTCGTGTAAAATCAATTTAATAGAGAAATACAAACTTTTTTTTGCTGGAGCAAAGATCTGAATTCTAGGTTTGAAAACTTACATGTTTTAGGTAAATAGATGCATATGTATATATGAATGTTTACATACATATAGACAGAATTTTTGCTTTTAAACTTAGCCTTTTTTCCTCTGTATGAAAGTTTGTAAATGAAACATAGACTTGCCCAGAGAAAAATACTTTATTTGAAGGTATATATTAAAATAAATAAGTATTCTTTGAAGAATGAAAGTTAAATATTAATTCTCTTCCAACTTTGTTGAGCAAATCTTTGAGGAGCTTTGCCCTTTACCAGAATTACCACTGAAAGCTTATAGTTTTTGATAAATCTTTGAAGTAGATGATGTGTTACAATATAAATGACTTAAGCATACTTTGCAAAGCCTTATTTAGAAGACAGGATATAAGGAAATTTATTAAAGATTAAAATTATGTAGACTATGTACATCTTGAAATAATTGTTTTAAATTGATAATGCCTTTTTTTAAAAGTTTTTCTTGAAATTTTAAAACCTAAACAATTATATTATACCAATTTGCCCATTAATTACTTTGGATTTTAATTGTTAACATTTTGCAACTATCCCTTAACAATAATTTACTCATGTAGTTATTGAGAATATGCTTACAATGATCTCTTCACATTAGATAGTGGTGTGCAGGAAAAATGGTTATCAAATAGTGCATATTTTAAAAATAAGCAAAAAATAGTTCTATCAAATCCAGTTTGTTTGATCTTCAGGGTGAATGGATTGAAAGGACTGATGAACATACTAGAAATAAACTGTTGGCAGAATGTTAAAGAAGCTATATTTTAAATAATAGCTCTTATTTTTATAGCTATAAACAAATTATATATAAATGTTGGTGGTACCAGAGCATTGAAAGTGAAACTTGTTTGTGATAAACTCCATCATCCTTGGTTCTGTATCTTAAAATGTAACTGAATGATAATAAGTGCTATTCATCTGCAGGTGCATTGCTTCTACTTAGTTAAAAGATGGTTGAAAGGATAGGAATTAGTAGCATGTTGTATTAGCCTTTTGTAGTGTATTTTGTCCTAAGCATCTTAATTTCCCTGTTTTGAATGCTAAGTAGCAAGGGTCTTGGTTTAGAACTAATACCCATCATGCATGTAAACGGTATGAAAGAACTGCTTAGTAAGTTAACACAAAGTGTTCTTGTGTCAGTCCTTGTGGAAATAGATACAATACAAACATTACAGCTGAACTCACGGCAAACTCCATTAAGTAAAAACCTGGCTTCATTGTTCAGGAAAAAGTTTGAATAGAATGCAAGCTCATTTTGTTGAATGTAATGTCAGGCTTTTAGGGACTGTATTGAGGGATAAGGTTTTGTTAAGTTGAGACCAATTCATTAAGTTTTATTGCCTGGTGAGAAGCAGTAATACTTTATTGTAAGACTTCATCAAATATTCATGGTTAAAGAGAAGTAGTAAATGTATTCAATCAAGTGGTCTTTTGGGATTTTGAAAAGGATTATGAAGTCTGCTCAGCTGATAGTTTTAACATTCATTGAGGTTGTTTAATGAGGGTAATTTTAATCTCTGAGTTTAATTTTGTTGTCCAGTCTTGTCTCTTTTGTACTACCACAAATCCAGGTCTATAAAAATTATGTCACATTATAGTGATGAGTGGATAATATATCCATTCACATAATTTGTGTATTTCCTAAATGCAGATATTTTAAAAATTATTATCCTAATTTGGCATATGAGGGAGTTGCTGTCTATTTGTTCATTGTGAAGTTGCTATTCATTTGGTCAGAGTATAACCTCACTTCACTACTGCTGGTGATCTTTTCATGTCTTGGATAATGTGCTATATTTGACACATATAAAATAATAAGCAGTCTTGTTTTGGCCATTTCAGATTGTCATGAAGGGTTGTAGTCAGCATTTTTTAGGATGTTAGAAGTTTCATGGCACTGTCATTATTGTTGCACATGATAGGTTACCTGTCTCCTCTAATTTATTACATTATGCTCATCTCAGATTTGTGTGACAGTCTCTGTGCATATGAAACTAATCCTTCTTTAGTTGTCTGTGTGTTTACTTCTTTAGTTTGTGAGCTGAAGTTTTGTGATGTTTGTTGGTTTTGTCCTGTCAAAGAAATCAAACGTATTAAACTAAAAGGCAAATTTGTTATTAATTTTTTATGTCCTTTATCCTCTATTCCTTAGGCAGATGATGTAGAAGGCAAAATCAGACAAATCATTCCACCTGGTTTTTGCACAAACACAAATGACTTCCTTTCTTTGCTGGAAAAAGAAGTTGATTTCAAGCCATTTGGAACCTTACTCCATACATACTCTGTTCTCAGTCCAACAGGAGAAAACTTCACTTTTCAGATATACAAGGTAAAGATAAACCTAAATATTTCTTGGGTAAGGTCAATCCATTTGTCTGAAACCTATATGCAGTTTTGTTGTTATTTTCAGTGATTTACTGTACTTCAGGAAATAAGTTTTTTATTGGCATTAAAAACATCTCTGTGTGTGTGTGTGCGCGCATATGTATACACATTTAATCTGAGACTTCTAAACATTTTCCCACAGGATAGTTTTGTGTTTTGCAGACTTTCACTTACCTCTATGATGAGTTTCACCTGACTTTTCCTGGCTTTTTCCCTAGGCTGACATGACATGTAGAGGCTTTCGAGAATATCATGAAAGGCTTCAGACCTTTTTGATGTGGTTTATTGAAACTGCTAGCTTTATTGACGTGGATGATGAAAGATGGCACTACTTTCTAGTGTAAGTACAGTTCTAAAGCAACAGTAGACCTTATTACCTCCACAAAGCCAGCATTTTAATTGTGGCAGCCCAATTATTGGGACAGTATAATGATATTTTTCCCAGGAAAGAAAAACTATTGTTTATAAGGCTTGAGTTTTCCTTCATTATGCTTTAGGAGACCTTGAGAATAGAGCTGAATTCAATGCTGTTGTCCGTTAGGGCCCTGAATGTAGGCTTAAACAGTAAAATGAGCTTTGCCTGTGTTTTCTTTTACTTGCCACCTATTCATCTTTATAATAGGCAAGTGCAGTGAAGTGATGTAAAGAGGTCTGATTTATCCAAGTTGCTGCACACCAATTAAGTGAATTGTACATTCAGAACATAGCAGGTGTACCCATTGGGCCCTCACAGAGTAGCTTGCTGACACTGAAAATTCAGTCAGAGAATGGAAAAGAAAATGGACACTGCATGGGAGCGCGACTGTAATTGACCTGCTTGGCTTTCTGTTTTATCTGCAGATTTGAGAAGTATAATAAGGATGGAGCTACGCTCTTTGCGACTGTAGGCTACATGACAGTCTATAATTACTATGTGTACCCAGACAAAACCCGGCCACGTGTAAGGTAATTGGCAGTATAACACGTGCCTTGTCTTTTATTTCAGAAGAAGGAACTGCTGAAGTTTCCAATACTTGTTATAATAGTGTTGATTTGTTTTTTTAAAAATCACCATTATTCATTGACTCTGTACTGATTTATTTCATTGTCCTTGTAAAACAGTATGGAAGAGTAAACCAATTTTGAGTATCTTGATAATTTTTGGATTTCTTCAAGATTGACTGAAAAATTATAAATCTTAAAATACCCATAATGTAGTAATTTGCAATTTTTTGTAGCAACCATGATGTTATAAAGTTTTAATTTTAGAAATTTGTTTACTGTAGTCAGATGCTGATACTGACTCCATTTCAAGGTCAAGGCCATGGTGCTCAACTTCTTGAAACAGTTCATAGATATTATATTGCATCTCCTTCAGTTCTTGATATTACAGGTAAGTAAAATTTGATGCTACTGAAAGAACTTTGAAAAACATCTTCCTTAGTAGTTTTTTTTTTTTTTTCAAAAATAACTATTCTATTTTAAACAGCAGCACTCTGAGGTCTTGTTTTGGCCATTTCAGATTGTCATGAAGGGTTGTGATCAGCATTTTCTGCAGGATGTTAGAAGTTTCATGGCACTGTCATTATTGTTACACATGATAGGCTACCTGTCTCCTCTAATTTATTGTTACATTATCTCAGATTTGTGTGACAGTAGTTTGTGCACATGAAACTAAAACTAATCCTTTGCTAGAAATTGTTTATTGCTTAAGGCTACTCTTTTTTTTTTTTTTTTTTTTTTTTTTTTTTTTTTTTTGGAAAAGTTTTGCTTAAGGCTTCTCTTTTTTTTTTTTTTTTTTTTTTAGTTTTTTAGTTTGAGATGGAGTCTTGCTATGTAGCCCAGGCTGGCCTTGATCTCTCAGTGATCCTCCTGCCTCAGCCTCCTGAGTGCTGGGATAACATGTGTGTGCCACCATGCTCATCTTTTAAGACTACATTTTAAGTCATAAGTCTTTGTAGAGATTTGATTGCATCCCTAACTGTAAAGTGCTTAATTGAACAAATTGAAGATCATGAACTGATTATATATGGGAAAATCTTGGTCAGGCGTAAACACATTAAAAGTAACAGTTTATTTGGCAGTAACATACATCATTTAGAGGGTGCTCATTTCTTTTTCATGTAGGGATGGAATTTTCTATACTTTTGGAAAAAAAGGTAAATAGTTGCTGAATAGAATATATATATCCTAAACTATGTGTTTTATATTACTAAAATTCATGTCTTCACAGCAGTAGTGGATAAGGTAAAATGTAGGCCTGTTTGTTTTGGGAAATCTTTTAGTGTAGATTAGCCACAGAAATAATATTATGAAATGAGTGCTTTGGAAAAGAAAAGAAACCCTGCCTTTTAAAAAGAGAAGGCACCATCAGATTTATAGATGATAGAATCCTTTCTTTTTTTTTTTTTTTTTAATATTGGGATTGAACCCAGCACCTTTGCATTGAGCTACATCCTGATACCTTTTTTTACCTTTTTGCCCAGGCTGGATTTGAACTGTGATCCTTTTGCCTTAGCCTCCCAGAATGCTGGGATTACAGTAAGGCATGTGGCATCACTCCTAGCCAGAGGATAGTGTTTTAACATGTGAACCATTGAAGAACAAAGAGACTCAAGGAACATTTATGTTATCATTATCAAATTTGTTGCTTATAAAGTTTCTGATTAAATTGAAAGTTACCCTTTCTTTTCCCATGAAAAATACTACAGCAGCCAAGCATCCCAAATTCAAAATCCAAAAGTTGTTGTGTGCCAACATAACACTTAAAAAACTTTGGATTTCTGAAGCCATTTGAATTTTCAGATTATTTATGCTGAACCTGGAAAATCTATGCAAATATGCCCAAATCCTAAAAGCTTAGAAATCTGAAACACTTCTGGTTCCAAGCATTTCAGGTGAGGGTTGTTCTGGGAGTGTATCTCAGTAGTATAGCTTATATTTCTTATTCAGGAGGCTCAGATTTCAATCACCAAAACAACCCTTCAGATAAAGGTCACTCAACCAGTACCAGATATTCACAGTCAAATTAGGTATTAAAATTTATTCTAGGAGCTCCAGTGGTGTAATTGGCTAGTATATGGTAGTTACATAAAATTTATTCTACAAGCTTGAATACTTAATTTATTAAGTTTTAAAATTCCCTAAAATGTCAATTCGTTTTAAAATGCTGTGTCAGAATTTTGTTTATTTAAAGATACCAAAAAAATAACTGAATATAGAACTAGCAAATTTATAAATAGCCTAGTAGGCAGACTCTCAGTCACTCCCCTTTTCACATAGTAATGGTTTTGCTTGTCCAACGTAAATAAATTTGCTCCACAATAGTGACTTGATCCTGTAGATTAATAAACTAGAGGAAAAGCACATTGTTCTCATTTTTGCATTACTGATGATTGAA
Organism: Fukomys damarensis; assembly: GCF_012274545.1. Lineage (NCBI taxonomy): Eukaryota > Metazoa > Chordata > Mammalia > Rodentia > Bathyergidae > Fukomys > Fukomys damarensis. The sequence continues at coordinate 23,637,406 of NW_022900938.1, read as the reverse complement.
ATTTAGGGCTTCATTTATACTAGGCAAGTGTTCTGCCACCAAACTAGAGTCCCACCCAGCCCAACATGTTTTTTTTAAAGGGAGTTCCACATTTATAGAATTGAATTATCTTTTCATTTGATGTCCTCCTCTAAATGAGCTGGAAACAGAAGATAAAGTAGTTTATATCAAACCTAATTTGTATCAAGTTATAAATTATTTAAGTGACACTTTTGTTTAGTGACTTGTAAAAATATAGAAATAATTTTAGAAATATAGTAGAAATTATATCACTTTGCTGAAAGTTAAAGTTGCTTAGCTTCTATTTAGTTACAGAACTTGGACTTGGGACTATACGAAGGAACATTTTTGGTGATTTTAATCTGGAATTCACACAAGTAGTCTTTGTCTACTCTAGTGGGTAATGTGCCAGCAGGAGTTGTTTCTCTGAAGCCTCTTAACCACTTTCTTCTGTCTACTCCAGCCAATAAAGTCCTTGATACTTAGCACCAATTAGCAGATAAAGAATTTTTTTCTTAAATCTCAGTGAAGAGTCATCAATAATAGTAGCCTTTATTCGTTGCTGTTATTCATTAGAAAATGAAGTCTTTAAAAAGAAGCTAAACATGCTAAAGGACTTCTGAATTTGACAATGGGGTATCAGCTTTTATTTTCAGCTTTAACGTTTCCTAGCATTATAAAATACTAAAAATGCCTTATCAGCTATTCTCATTAAGATAATCTAGACTTCCATACTTGAGCTTTTTTAAAAAGCCAAAACAAAACAAACTGAAGGAAGTTTCTATACTTCAATCATTTTAGTTACCTATTTCTCTATTATCTTGTATTATATATATATTTTTTAACTGTGGATGTTTAGCAGGCTTTGTATCTCCCTTTGCAGTTCAGTGTATTTACGTTGAGTAGGCCTTTGCTTAGTTGACATACAAGCAGGTATAATAATAATCAAAACTTGCTATCAGTGGCCTAGGTTGTATTTTACTTCCAATGGATGTTTGTGGTTTGTGATATTACTGTTAATTTCTGGCTTATTACTCAATTTTAAGGTAAAATACTGACACAATTCCCTTTAAAATAGTCTATTTTCCTTTTGCAGATATCTTTTTAAGATGTATAGCATTTTAAAACATCTCTATGTAATCTTACGGAACAGTTTGTTTCCTCTAAAACTATTATTATTATTATTATTATTATTATTATTATTATTATTATTATTATTGTTATTATTACTAGGTTCCAGAGATCGAACTCTGGACCTTGTGCTTGCAAGGCAGGCAGCGGAACCACTGAGCTAAATCCCCAGGCCACCTCTAAAATTCTGAAGGAGATCACATTTGGCAATAAGAACTGATCCTGGGCTCGAATACATATCAGTGTTAATAATCTATCAGTAGTGTGTTATGAGCTAACTGTATGGTTCTGGGATATGTTATATAGTATTAAAGAATATTAGATGGAAATTTTTTATACCTAGGTGACTTGTGATATCTCATTTCCCTTTAGTGTATGATTTTTTTCTATCTAATGTATCTCATTAATATGGAGAGGCTTTTAAAATGATAGAAGAGCACTTATGTTGTTAGATGATGTATTTAATTTGTAAAAAACTGCTTTTGATCTTGCATATCACTATATTCAAGCAAATTTCATCTTTTAAATATATTGCTTATCTTTGCAACACAGAAATAAGGGAATTAAAGATGTCACAAATTATTAGGTGCTATCATTTTAAGTTCATTTTCCGGCTGGCACTTTTAAAGAGCCTTTAAGGATTGAGTGGTGACATGGCCTTATATTAAGCTAAAAGCAAAATATGTTCAGTCTTTAATTTAGACTTATATTAAAACTAATTGTAAATTTTTTGCATTTTTTATTTATGTGAAATTTTTAGATAAGAATGTAGAATGCTATTTTAGATTTTCTCTGCTGTAATTCATTTTGATTTGATACTTTTTTTCCTTAAACTTTTCTGGGGGTATATAAATTACTTGAGTTTTTACTGGACTTTTATTTTAAATCAAAATTAACAGTGTAGTTCTTTTCCCCAAACCTGTTTACAAATATTATACCTTATCTATTGTTTTGTTTTGTTTTTTGACACAAACTCTTATTACATAGCCCAGGCTGGCCTTGAACTCACAACTGTCCTGCCTCAACCTCCCAGGTGCTGGGATTATAGGTGTACACCACTGTACCTAGCTTGTTTTTTAAGATAGGGTCTCACTAGGTAACCTAGGCTGGTCTTTAACTCACCGTCCTCCTTTCTCAGCCTCCCAAGTGCTGAGATTACAGGTGTGCACCACCATTCCTTCATCTGTTAGTACTTCTAAAAATATTTTTGTCAGGGCTGGAGGCATCATTCACTCGTAGAGCACTTGCTTAGCATGCACGAGGCCCTGGATTCAATATCCAGCACTGAAAAGAAAAAAGAGAGAGAGATGCTTGTTTATCACTTAAGAATTTTTAAACAGTTCTATTGAGGTCTGATTTCCATATCATAAAATTCACCAACTTAAAGTGTGTACAGTTCAGTCAATTTTAATAATCTACAACCATTATCACAGGCCTGTTTTAGACTTACTTCCATCACTTAAAAAGATCCCTTATGGATGTTTGCAGTCAGTCCCTATCCCCACATCCAATCTCCTTAAGGTCTTTGATACAGTTTAACTTAAATATTATATATATTCTAAGTTTCTAGGTTCATCTTTTTGGATACTGAATTGCCTTGGTATCTTTGTTGAAAGTAAACCCTGAATATGTTGCCTTATCTCTGTACTCTAATGATCTGAACATTTATCCTTACACTAGAATCACACTGTCTTGATTAGTTTATTACAGCATTATAGAGTGATGGTAATGGTACTTTTGTAGTAGTGGGGTTAGAACCTGGGCTTTATACTAAGCTGTATCTCCAGCCCTTTTTATTTTTCATTCTGAGACAAAGTCTTGCTAAATTGCCCAGGCTGGCCTTGAAGCTGTGATTCTTCTGCCTCAGCCTCCCATGTAGCTGAGTATACAGACATGTACCACCGCGTGGAAAGTTTTGTTATATTTTCAATTATGTGAACTTCAGTCTGCCAAGTATGCAAATAGAACTTACAGAGCATATTTTGTCTAGATGCTGCAGAATAAACAGAAGTCTTTTGCAGTACTTGATGGGTAGCATTAAAAATGGGCACTGATCCTGGCCAGGTGGATGGGAATGGTACAGGGCAGGACAGAGATAGGAGGACTCTGTCAGAGTAGACTGTCTGGGGATAACCCTCAGAGACACAGCTGTGCAGTCTTTCGGAGTAAAGACCCAAGCATCACATCCTGGGGCTGGATACTGCAAAGTTAACAGCACCTTACGCAATGTGTCTGACACATGGAAACTTCTTATTCTTCCTGCTGGGCATCCTACCCCCAACAGGCACACAAGTGTTCTGAATTTATTTTTTCCCTCATTGAGTTTCTTGGTACATTTTAGGTATACGGTATAGTTACATTCATTATTGGGATCTTGTACCTTTAACAAGTGTTCTGAATTTTTAAAATAGCAAAAAACAAACAAAAAGCACCCAAATGGTAAATAAAGTACTCTCTCTTTCTTTCTGGCTCAGTCCTTTCCCATCTTCCCTCAGACATCTCTGCCAAGGTGAAGTGATCTCAGTTGGCCTCCTAGCTGTGAAGGGTTGCTGCAGTGGTATCAGGGCACAGGGTGGGCAAGACAGCAGAGGTCTTGGCAGGACAACTGTTTCCCTGTAGCTCCTTCTGTAGGCCACATTTACTTATTCAGGCAATGTGACTAGTCCCCTTTCTGGAAAAAGTTGCATCACCTTTTGCTTTCCTGACCTTTTTTCCTGGTGCTTCCTGATACTGCTTCTGGATAATCAACATCCCTGCAAGGTTGGCCTTTGCTTCTCTGTCTTCTCAGCTAAGTGCAATTTCATGTAATGTTCTTTGGCTTTCTTTCTCCATGTTTTTTTGTTGTTGTTGTTGTTGTTCTAACCTTGAAAATCCCTATGTCCTGTACAGATCCAGTTGTGTGACATTTCCGCTTGTCTGTGCCACGTAGTTGGTGCTTTCAGTGTGGATGACTACACCTTTGGCAGTCATTTCCATTCTTTTGTTTCAGACTAGATTTCTTCATTTTGGGTCACCTGCAGCCCCATCTCCACTCTCTTCTCCTTACTCCTTTCTTCCTTGGTTTTCTACTTTTCAACCTGGAGCTATATACATTGGTCTCCTTGTTTCTGCACTGCCCAGCACTTGTGGCCTTTCTCATTCCTTTGGGTATATAGAGGCTCTGTCAGCAAAACCACCTTGAATGTTATGTTTAGTTTGGAAATAGGAAGTAGAAGTCCTCTGGCTTTGTTTTTTAAATTGCTTTGGTTATACAAAGTCCTTTATATTTTCATAAAAGTCTTAGTATCAGCTTATCAGTTTCTGCAAAAAAATAAATATTCTTGAGTTTTCCTAAGGACTGAACTGAATATAAATCAATTAGAGGAAAATAACCATCTTAATATCGAGTCATTTGATCCATTAATACAAAATGTCTTTTTATTTATAGCTTTTAAAATTTCTCTCCAAGAGCTGAGGGTGTTTTAGCATGCACAAGGCCCTGGGTTCAGTCCTAGCATGTGCACAGTGATGCACACACAAATAACTTTCAGTATTACAGTTTTCAGTGTGCAGTTCTTGTACTGTTTTTGTGAAATCTGTAGACATTTTACTTTTTTTCATAGTACTGTGAATGTTTTCTTAATTTTATTTTTTGATTGTTTTAGTACAGTATAGAAATAACAGCTGTTTTTATATATTGATTTAATGTACTTGTTCCTTAGTTGTAGATTTTTGGTTATCTAGATTTTTCTAGATACAGATCATGTCATCTACAAAGATAAAATACTTTTCAATCAGATGTGTTATTTTTTTTCCTGATTGCATAGCTGAGAACCCTATAATTCAGTGCCACTTAGAAATGGTAAGGCAGATATCTGTGCCTTGCTCTCAGAAGAAAAGCATTTGTTCTTTTATCTTCTTAACTATACATTTTCATAGTACTCATTTTCAAATTGAGGAATTTCCCTCTATTGCCAGGTTGTTTAGTCCATTGTTTATCATGCTATAACAAAAACTGGAAGCTAGGTACTTTATAAAGAAGAGTATTTAGCTAACAGTTCTAGAGTTCAAAAACATAGCATTGGAATCTGCTCAGTCCTGATTAAGGGCTCATAGCCAATGACATCACAGTGGCAGGAAATATGTGAAAGTGGTGAGCACTGCACATGGAACAGAGATTCGGAGTTGCCTGTCTCCCTTTTAATAACCAGTTCTGAGAGAACTAATTTAGTCCTGCAAAACCTGTGTTTATCACCACTTGAGGATGTTGCCCCCATAATTTTAGGCCCTACCTCTTCTAGGTTCTGTTGCCTTCAACACCACCATACTGGGGACCAAACCTCCAGTACATAAGCTCTGGAGAAGAAACCATAGCAAGTGTTGAGTATTAATGATGAATTGGTGTTGAATTCTTGTCAGATATTCTTTTTGGCATCTGTTGAGATGATCATAAGTTTTTCGTATTCTGTTAATATGGTGTGTTACATTAATTGATTTTTTTTTTTTTTTTTTTTTTTTTTTTGGATGTTAAACCAACCTTGAAGGGCTGGGGATTTAGCTCAGTGGTTCAGTGGCCTGCCTTGCAAGTGCAAGGACCCAAGTTCAATCCCTGGTACCGAAAAATAAAAATTAAAAATAAATAAATAAATAAACCAACCTTGTATTTCTACTACAAATCCCATTTTGTGCTATTATGTATTGCTGAGTTTAGTTTGCTGATGTTTGTTTTGCTTTTGGTAGCAGGGGTGTAACTCAAGAGCCTTGCACTTGCAAGGCAGGTGCAGCGCCACTGAGCTAAATCCACAACCTCTTTGTTTTGTTTTTTGAGACAGAGTCTTGCACTACAGTTCAGGCTGGCCTTGAATTCACTGTGTAGACCAGGCTGGCCTTGAATTTGTGGCTATCCTCCTGAGTGCTGGGATAATGTGTGTACCACCACACCTGGCAAGTTTGCAGATTTTTTATTGACATTTGCATCCACATTCACAAACAACACTGATTTGTAGTTTTTGCATTAGTTCCATGGTATCAGGATAATTCTGGTCTCAGAATATGTTGGGAAGTGTTTCCTTTCCTTTTTTTAGACAGAATCTCAGTCCCTAAATTGCTTAGATTGGACTGGAACTTGCAATCTTCCTGCGTCTTTGTAGGATGCTGAGATTACAGGCATGTAACATTATGCCTGGCTTCTAGAAATTCTTCTAAAGCAGGTCTGCTAGCAGCATATTTCCTGTCTTTGCTTTTCTGGGAATGTCTTAATTTGCTTTTGCTTTGAAGAATAACTTTGCTGGACATATATTCATCTCAGTTGATAGTTAAGGTGCAGTTTTTCCTATCAGTACTTTGAATATGTCATCCCACTAATCTCTGGCTTCCATGGTCTCTTCAGAGTCGTCACTCTCTTGCTGCTTTAAAGATTTTCTGTCTCTGGTTTCTGATGGTTTGTTTGTGATGTGTTTGATTGTGGACCTCTTTGTGTGTTCCCAAATTAAACTTTGTTGAGCTTCCTGGGTGTGTAAATTTGTTTTTGATCAAATTTGGTAAAATTTTGACCATTTTCTTCAAATACTTTTTCTGTTCCTCTTTGATCTTTCATTATGGTTATGTTGAAATGCTTGAACAGTTTTACTTTAGGGGAGTATCAGAGTCCAGTTTACATTTTGTAAGACAGGGGAGTATTGGTAAAGAAGTTATGTTAGTAGTTGACAATACTGGTGGAAGTATGTAGAAGAAATCAGAATGCCTTTCAGGTTTCTAGCTAACTTATAATAGAATAATGATGCTTATTAGGAAAGACTGAAAAAAGGGATAGGGTGACAAATTGTATATACAGTCTTTACATTTACTTGATTTTCTGTGTAGGCTTATATTTCCATCATTTTGTTTGACTTTTTTTTTTTTTTTTTTTTTTTTTAGGGATTGAAACCAGGACCTCCTCACACATGCTTGGCAAGATCAACTTGTGAGGCAGGCAAATTTTGTTTTATTCTTGATTTCATGTTTTTTTTTCTCTCTCTCTCAGAACCAGGAATCAAACTCAGGACCTTATGCTTACAAAGGAGGTGTAGTGGCACCACTGAGCTAAATCCCCCCACGCCTCCGATTTCATCATTCTTAAAAGATCATAATTTCATGTCCTTTTCTGCCTCCCCCTTTTCTCCATCTCTTGGTTCCCTTCTCATTTGCAAAATACCTAATACAGTTATTAGTTATTAGGTTTAACTGCAGTTATTAGTTATTAAGTTTAACTGTAGTTAAAACTAAGATGCAGGCCAGGGATTTAGCTCAGCGGTTCGGTGGCCTGCCTTGCAAGTGCAAGGACTGGAGTTCAATCCCTGGTACCATAAAAAAAACCAAAAACTAAAACAAAAAAACCTAAGATGCATGTGGCAATATACCAGTCAGAAAGTTATTTGAGATGAGTAGCTCCTATTTCACAAATAATGAAGTTTGATCAAAAAGTAGTTAATGTTTAAAAAAATTTTTTTAAATGTATTATAGCAAGCCATGGTGGCGCATGCCTGTAATCCCACACTTGGAAAGCTGAGGAATGAGGATCGCATTGAGTTTGAGGCCATCCTGGGCTACTTACGTAGTGAGTTCAGGGCCAGCCTGAACTATAAAGACAGACCCTGTCTCAAAAAACAAAACAATACAAAATGTATTATAATAAAGGAGACATTGCCTTTAATCCCCCTCAAACTACTTCCTCTCTCTTTGAACATATTTACCCTATCATTTTTCTGACTTTCTGAAGCAGTTCTGGAGGTCCTCTTTTGGGAATGCCATTAGTTGTATAGTCATGGCTGCCTCGGTGTCCTGAATAGATTCAAACTGTTTACCTTTTGTGGTTGTTTTAATTTTGGGGAAGAGCCAGAAGTGGCACAGTACCAGATTTGGTGAATAAGGCGGGTGAAGACAACATGTTTTTAGAAGGCAGCCTTCTGGTTGAATGGCACACGGTAGCACCATTCACGTTTTTTTTTTTTTTTTTTTTTTTTTATGTAGTACCTGGGATCGAACTTGGGTCCTTGTGCTTGCGAGGCAGGCCACCGAACCGCTGAGCTAAATCCCTGGCCCCACCATATTTTTTATTATACCTCATGAAGGCACTCACATAAGATTTCCAGAACTGCCTTAGAAAGTAGCAAGAATGATGTGATAAGTGTATTTGAAGCAGGAGAAAGGGGTATTTTTAGGGAGATGTCTTTTATTGTAAAAATTTGCTTTAATTTGAACACACTATATTTGATTACACCATGTATAAATGTCTTTGCAAAAGGAGTACACCTATAATTTTTTTTGGCAAAGATAATAGTCCTGTTTGAGTTCTAAGAAATAATCCTTTTATGTTGTAATTTTTGCATTTGTAGTTTTCATTTAAGAATATTTGCCTTTTAATTTAGCAGGTATATTGAGCTTACAAATGATAATGGAATTATGTTGAGTAAGGGAAATGTTACTCTGCTTTATATTTTTAGCGGAAGATCCATCCAAAAGTTATGTGAAATTAAGAGATTTTGTGCTTGTGAAGCTTTGTCAAGATTTGCCTTGTTTTTCCCGGGAAAAATTAATGCAAGGATTCAATGAAGATATGGCAATAGAAGCACAGCAGAAATTTAAAATAAATAAGGTATTTTTACTCTGTAGAAATGTATGTATGTATGTATGTATTTTGAGGGTCTCACTATGTAGTTCAGGCTGGCCTTGAACTCACTAACCCAGGATAGCCTTGAACTTGTGATTCTCCTACCTCAGCCTCCCAAGTGCTGGGATAATAGGTGAGTACTACCATGCTTAACTGCTTTTAAAGATTTTTTTAAAATACAGTAAATCCCCAACTTAAGGAAGAGTTCCATTCTGGGAGAACATTTAAGTTGGATTCATTTGTAAGTCCTACAAAGCAAGTCTTACATACCTTTGACACAAATACACAATATAAAGCATAAAACAAAACAAATGTGAAGGCCATCTGTATCTGAAAGTTTGCAGCTTGAAATGTTTATAGTCAACACTAACTCCACATAGCAAAAAATAAAACACATAGCAGTACATTTGTGAGAAGTAGCTGTGGTTAAAAATACAGGCTGCAAAACCAGACTGCTTTAGTTCAAGCCTAGATTTACTGCTTATTCTATTCAGTAAACAATTTTGTTCACTACTTTGTTCCTTGATTTCCTATTAATAGAATAGGAAGATGATATTTCTTTCTTTTTTTTTTTTTTTGGTACCAGGGATCAAACTCAGGTCCTTGTGCTTGCAAGGCATGAGGCATAACCACTGAGCTAAATCCCTGGCCCAGGAAAGTGATATTTTATGGCTGATTTAAATATAATAAGCACAACAAAATGTAGATAATATAGTGTCAAATTTTTGCTTTTTGACAAATGTTTAAACCATAGTCATTTTCCTTAAAGACAGTGGGGAGAGGGCCTGAAGTCAAATGTAAGTTTTATTTTACATACTTCTATGCATTTGTTTAAAGTCTAAAGGTGTAAATATTTTAAAATAGGTATAGAACAAATATTGGCGTTTAGAGAAGGGAGTTTATACCATTTATGTAAATAAGGGAATTAGGCTGTTTCATGGAAAGGATGGCATCTGAACTAAACCTTGAAGAATGGGTAGGATTTAGATTTTGAAAATAAGTGGGATGAAGAATATTCCAGTATGCTGGGGGTAGTGGCATATACCTGTAATCCCAGCACTCAGGAGGCTAAGGCAGGAGGATTGCTACAATTTCGAGGCCAGCCTGGGCTATATAGTGAGTTCTGGGCCACTCTGAACTACAGAGTGAGACCCTGTCTCAGTAAAAAAGAAGAATATTCCAGTAATAAGGACTAGCCACTTGATATTGTTGACTACCCCTTGTCTTCTGAATCTACAGTTCCTGGCTCTCCACTTACCAGTCTAATCGTCTTTCTTGAAATACTTGTACTTGCTTCTCTTTTATGTGCTCCTTAACTTTAACTTCCACAGTTCCTTTATTGTTTGTTTTTAAAAATTAATATATGTTTGCAATACATAATAAATACATTAATTGTGGAGAGTTGGTGCATAAACATATCATATCCTGATCTATTTTTTCTCTTTTCCTTTCTCAAAGTTCTTTATTCTCATTTCTTCTTATTCTATTTAAAATTCTAGGGCCGGGGATTTAGCTCAGCGGTTCGGTGGCCTGCCTTGCAAGGGCAAGGACCCGAGTTCAATCCCCAGTACCAAAAATAAATAAATAAATAAATAAAATTCTACTTGGGCAATCTCATCTAAGTCTATAATCTAGTTTTGTTTTTCCCTTTGATCTTCTAACTATGTAGCCAAAATGTAGCTGGTTTACTTCACCAAGTCAATTTAAACTAAAATGTTACATCCTGCATTAAAACATTGTAATGGTTTTTCGGGGCTTAAGATGAGATATATACCACCACACCTGGCTGTAGACTATTAAACCTGTATTTATTAAGAGAATTTATTCAATAGCTCTCCTTTTAAAAGAACAGGTATATAATATGGACCATTAAAAAAAAAATTCAAATCCCCAAGTAGAACATGCAGAGCTTGTCATAATCTGGACAGTTATTACTGGCTGTCTTCAGCTTCCTACCACTTTCCTACCTGCTTTGGCTTTACTGAACCTCCTGCTGTATCCCACTTGTACCACATCTTTCCTGTATGTCTCTTTATATACATTATCCCTTTAATGGGAATACCTCTTTTCCCTACTTGCCTGGCCAGATAGTAGTCATTTTTCAGATTCAACTCAGGTTTCCTTTCAAGGAATTTCAAATATCTTCTCAGCGTACCCCATAGTCCACCTCCCCACTCACCTAGATACATCAGAAAAATGGTGCTACTTTGTTGGCTTCAGATACCAAAATTTAGCTGGGCATGGTGGCACACACCTATAATCCAAGCACTAATGGTTGAGGCAGGAGTTTGAGGCCAGCCTGGGTTACATAGTTTGAGATCAGCCTGAAGTACATAGCAAAACCCTGCCTCAAAAAAAAAAAAAAAAAG
>NW_022900938.1:23612045-23626102 GCF_012274545.1 Fukomys damarensis | reverse complement strand
GCTCTCCACTTACCAGTCTAATCGTCTTTCTTGAAATACTTGTACTTGCTTCTCTTTTATGTGCTCCTTAACTTTAACTTCCACAGTTCCTTTATTGTTTGTTTTTAAAAATTAATATATGTTTGCAATACATAATAAATACATTAATTGTGGAGAGTTGGTGCATAAACATATCATATCCTGATCTATTTTTTCTCTTTTCCTTTCTCAAAGTTCTTTATTCTCATTTCTTCTTATTCTATTTAAAATTCTAGGGCCGGGGATTTAGCTCAGCGGTTCGGTGGCCTGCCTTGCAAGGGCAAGGACCCGAGTTCAATCCCCAGTACCAAAAATAAATAAATAAATAAATAAAATTCTACTTGGGCAATCTCATCTAAGTCTATAATCTAGTTTTGTTTTTCCCTTTGATCTTCTAACTATGTAGCCAAAATGTAGCTGGTTTACTTCACCAAGTCAATTTAAACTAAAATGTTACATCCTGCATTAAAACATTGTAATGGTTTTTCGGGGCTTAAGATGAGATATATACCACCACACCTGGCTGTAGACTATTAAACCTGTATTTATTAAGAGAATTTATTCAATAGCTCTCCTTTTAAAAGAACAGGTATATAATATGGACCATTAAAAAAAAAATTCAAATCCCCAAGTAGAACATGCAGAGCTTGTCATAATCTGGACAGTTATTACTGGCTGTCTTCAGCTTCCTACCACTTTCCTACCTGCTTTGGCTTTACTGAACCTCCTGCTGTATCCCACTTGTACCACATCTTTCCTGTATGTCTCTTTATATACATTATCCCTTTAATGGGAATACCTCTTTTCCCTACTTGCCTGGCCAGATAGTAGTCATTTTTCAGATTCAACTCAGGTTTCCTTTCAAGGAATTTCAAATATCTTCTCAGCGTACCCCATAGTCCACCTCCCCACTCACCTAGATACATCAGAAAAATGGTGCTACTTTGTTGGCTTCAGATACCAAAATTTAGCTGGGCATGGTGGCACACACCTATAATCCAAGCACTAATGGTTGAGGCAGGAGTTTGAGGCCAGCCTGGGTTACATAGTTTGAGATCAGCCTGAAGTACATAGCAAAACCCTGCCTCAAAAAAAAAAAAAAAAAGGTTGGCAGGGAGAGATACCAAAACTTGATTTATCCCGATGTCTTGACCTTTTGTCTTTCTTCTTTGTTTCTGGGACAGGATTGGCTATATAGGTCCAACTGGCCCTGAACTCACAATGTAGCCCAGCTAGGCCTTGAACTCATGGCTATCTTCCTGCCTCAGCCTCCTGGGTGCTGGGATTATAGCCGTGTGCCACCACTACCAGCTGTTTTTAGCTTTCTTCTGCCTTGAACTGTTACTGTACCATGGAGTCTGACTTCACCCCTCAACACTATGTATGTTTCCCCAGGTGATCTTAACCAACCTTATGGCTTTAATTCTTACCTAAAACTAATAATTGCTTAAACTTTTACCCTTAGACCAGAATCATGTTCTGCTGCCCTCTGACTTCTCTGGCCTGTGGAAAGACAGTCATTTCACATCCTCCTATTTCTCATACATATTTAGAGTCCTTGTCCCTTAGTATTCTTATTGGGCTGTTCCATCTCATGCCTTCATCTTTTTTTTTTCTTTCCTAATTTAATAACTTAGCTTCTTAATTGACCTGTCTGCCTCATTTTTCTACATAGCTAAAAAATAGTTTACTTAAAATTCAAATCTGTGCACATCATTAAGCTTACATTTAAAACCTGGCCACCTGCTAAGTTGAAGTTCAGCTCTTTTACCCTGTATGTGAGCCTTTATCCCTATTGTATTCCTCTTCACCTCTCATCCATTTGCAAGATAGAGTCAGCTCAGGTTTTTTATTCCTTCAGGAATGCTCTTCTGACATTTCCCACAATCTCAGACTACGCTACCATAACACTCTATGTATATTTCTGTCATTAAATTATTTTTATTACCCGTTAGATGGCTAGCCCTTGAAAGTAGAGAGAGACTTTTATTGCTTTTCTTCTGGCATCTAGCACAGTTCCTTGCCCATGGCAGATGAAATCTATCCTGTCACTGTTTTTTAATTTTAAGATGTTCACAGTTGGGTTTTTCTTTTCCTTTTTTTTTTTTTTTTTTTTTTTTTTTTTAATAGCAACATGCTAGACGGGTTTATGAAATTCTTCGACTGCTGGTGACTGACATGAGTGATGCTGAGCAATACAGAAGCTACAGGCTGGATATTAAGAGAAGACTGGTCAGCCCTTATAAGGTAGGACTTTCAAGACAGGCATTACATTCTTGGCCCTTTTCAAAACGGAAGACTGGCCAGTGCTGCTGTGTGGGCATGTCACATCACTATGATTAAGTAACTTTTACAGAGTGAAAGTATGTTTCCCATTATAGAAATTTGTACTTTATAATAAACTATAAATGTTTTCCATTCCCTTAAAAGTGAATCTCAAGGATAGTCTATTTTTCTTTCATTTGTCTGCATCTTTTGAAAATCCGAATGCTTAGGCTTTTACCCAACAAGTTAAGTGTTTTTCAAGTCTTTTATTCCATTTGTCATGTTTTCTCTTCTTGCTTTGTCTCTCTAAAAATAGCCTTTGTTGCTATTTATAATGCCTACTTTATTATAGCTGAAATCTCAAATTAATACTATTTACCTCTTTTTCTGTTTGTTTGTTTGTTTTTGAGACAGGGTCTCACTGTATAGCCCAGGGTGGCCTCAAACTTGCAGCAGTCCTTCTGCCTCAGTATCCCAAGTGTTGGGATTATAGGTGTGCACCATCACACCCAATCTCTTTTTCTGAAGCTGGGGATTTAGCTCAGTGGCTCCACTGCCTGCTTTGCAAGCACAAGGACCCCAGTTCAATCCCCAGTACAAAAAAAAAAAGATTCAACTCAAATCTCTTTTTCTGTTTTTAAACATTGTTCCTTCTTGGCCCTCCCACCCCCACCCCACTACTTTTTCATCTCCCATATTTTCCTTCTAATGTAGTCATAATCCTAGATCAGATCTGGGCTTACCATTTGCCAGTTATTAGTATGGATAAAGGTAAATGTTAGTATAAATAAATTGGTATTAATTCTATCTTTAATTGTTTTATCTGCATTAACTGAATATTGTCAACAGTTCTTTTTTACACATTCTTCAAAAACTTAAATTTGTGATACATCATATATAAACAAAGTGAAATATATATAGTTTCAGGAATAAAGATTGATAAATGAAATTTAGACCACAAATCAAATTTAAGTTTTTGTTGTGTCAGATTGCTTCTTTAACAAAGGCTTATCTCCAGTACTTTATTGTAGCCCATCTTAGGAATGTTTGTGTGCTTACAGATTTAGCTAAAGTAATAAGCATGGCACATTTGCCTAGTATTCCACAATTACTAGTGTAACTAACATTTACTAGTTTTTAGGATGGGTTTGAGGTATTTTCAGGATTATTTCATTTTGTTCAAATTATCTTTTGAAAGGTGATTTGACACAGAGACTAAGAACTCACACTTCTAACTGGACTGTTAAATTTTCAATCCTGACTTCTCAGCTCACTACCTGAATGAATTCAGGCAAGATACTGACTCTTTTTCCATCCAGTACCTATCTCTTATAGTTGTTAGAATCATACAGTATAAGTTAACATCTGTGATTTCTTATATCTATAAAATCAATTCTTTATTACATGCTTTTAATAAAAGAGAATTGTTATGATAACCTAGAACAGTTTAACCAAAACATGAAAGCTTTATATTTTCCCACCTAACAAGGAATCTTGGAGTTTTCTTTTTCTTTCCCCACATCATCCAGTGCTTTCTCCCCTAGACCTGCCCTGCTCCCTCCATTTCTGCCACTGTTGACTTTAGTCTTTTATCATCTGACTTGAACCACTGCAGTAGCTGCTTAGCCCTCTGGTCTCATCCATCCTGAATGTCACTGACACAGTATTATCCTGCCACAGTGTTCTTCACAAAAATTGTTACCAGGGCCAGGAGTTTAGCTTAGTGGCACCACATCTGCCTTGCAAGTGCAGGTCCTGAGGTTTAAACCCCAGTATTGCCAAAAAAAAAAAAAAAAAATTATTACCAGCTCCTTATTGCAAATTCCTCAGCTTAATGTTGTCCTTCTTACACAATACAGAGAGTTTAATAAAATAGGAGATTCAGTAAATGTACGTTAGTATATACTATTTTAGGTATGACTGCTTTTTTACTTTTGTGAAACTTTTTCAATAGTTTGTTAAAATTAGTATTGTGTGCTTGAAAACAGTGAATATTTACATTTTTAAAAATTTATTAAAATAAAAGATACATTGCCATTAAATATTCCCCTTCACTTTGAACACACTTCTCCCATCACTCTTGCCACTTTCTGGAGCAGTTCTGAAAACCCTCTTTTGTTAATGTCTTTGTTGTGCTGTCATGGCTACCTCAATGTCCTGAATAGAATGAAAACAGTTTACCTTTCATGTCAGATAGGTGAATAAGGTAGATGAGAATACACTGTAATGTTTCTAAGCCTACTTTTCAGATGGCGTCATTCACTGCAATTTTTATCACACCTCATAAAGACACAAAAAAAAGGACTTTCAAAACTGCTTTAGAAAGTGGCACAAACAATGGGAGAAGAGTGTTCAAAGCAAGGGGGAGTATTTTAATGGGGTTGATAGCAGCAGTATGTCTTTCTGTAATTTTAAAAAATTTAAATATTCAGTATATATTTCAATCACACCTCATATGTCTATAAATATGTCACTAGATAAGGGAACCTAGCAAGAGGTACAGTGGCAGGGGAATGCCAGATAAGAATTCTAATGATTATAGAGTGAGATAAATAATTGCATATAATAACACTTGCCTTTCAGTTAAAGAAATGTGTGTGTCTATACTGGCCAGAGGTTTTTTGGCTTTGTTTTCCTTTTTGGGGATCAAAACTTGGGCCTCATGCATGCTAGCCAAACACTGTACCTCTTAGCTACACACCCAGCACTGGCTAGGATTTTTGTTATGCTACTGTATTATTGGCTACTAGTATCTATATTAATCGTTATTTGACAGAAATACCAGATCTTTTTGTTAACTCCTTTTAGAGGGTTTGCCATTCATGGTTAACATTTAACCACTTAACAGTTTATCCCAAGCATTGCTCAGGCAGGTGTCATTTCAACCAGTCAATTCTTATATTGAGTAAATTTGATAAAATTGACCTCTTATAAAAATTTAACCAAAAAATACGCAATTTTTGGTCATCCTGTATTTTAATAATTGGACTGGTAAGTGGTTGTGGGGGCAGACTAGACATAGAGCCTGGTGATTGAGTACTTGCCTATCATGCAGGAGGCCCTGGGTTCAATTCCTAGTACTGCACAAATAAAAAGAAAGAAAAAAACACCTCTTTAGGACGAGTTTGGGCTTATTTCTACTCTTATTTTTTAATACTGAAGATTTAAGATTGTAGAAAAAATAAATCTGCTTTCTTAGTCTAATAAATAATTGTGTTTGTTGTTTAGAAAAAGCAGAGAGATCTTGCTAAGATGAGAAAATGTCTCAGGCCAGAAGAATTGACAAACCAGATGAATCAAATAGAAATAAGCATGCAACATGAACAACTGGAAGAAAGCTTTCAGGAACTAGTGGAAGATTACCGGCGTGTTATTGAACGACTGGCTCAAGAGTAAGATTATTCTATTTTGTACAGGAAGCTGACAAATTTCTGTACATTGTGCTGTGGAAAACCTGATGATAATTTTAATGTTAACATCTTGTAACATTTTACTTACATTAAAAGTTATCTGTTATCATTAGTTGAATATTTCCTTTTGGAGAGATTGTATATTTTAAAATACTGTCTAGAATGTTTATGAGCATATATTGCATTAAAAAATATAGCTTCTAAAATACCACTGCTCTTGCTTTTCTTCTTAAACAGTATAATAAATGCTTAGTTGTGATATGTTAATGTGTGATGTGATTCTTAAATACTTATAAACTCTTCCTATCTTAAAAAACCTTTGATTTGTATCATTCATCGTATACTTAGCTTCTAAGAGCTAACATTTGACACCTTTAAAACACATTCTTTTGTGCACGCCTGTAATCCCAGCACTTGGGAGGCTGAGGCAGGAGGATTGCTGTGAGTTTGAGACCAGCCTGGGATACATAGTGAGTTCCAGGTCAGTCTCAACTACATAGTGAGACCCTGTCTCAAACCCCCTCCCCCAAAAATTCCTTTATGGTCATCCTAATATCTTGTTTATCCTGTATGATTTTTCTAAATAGGAATGTTCCTAGTAAAGGTTTGATTTGTTTAAATAAACTTCTGCTTAACTACTTGTGGCTAGGCACGTAAGAGAGCAGCTAGAACTAGATATACTCTAAAGCCTAAATGTTGGGCATCAAAATTAAATGAAGATAATTTATCTTCTTTTTTTTTTTTATCCCCAGTACTGGGAATCAAACTCAGGACCTTGAGCATGCCAGGCAGGTGCAGTGCCGCTGAGGTACATACCTGGCTCCAACTGAAGATAATTTAGAAGTTAGCCATAAAGCATTGTATAAAGTAAGACAAATCAGTTCATCACCATATGCAGATAAGATAGGTATCTGTTACAAATTGCTATAAGGTTACTACGGTGTTGAAGTATAAGAAATAAACCTAAGTAATGGTGATTTCTTTAATATAGTCTTGCTTCTTAATGAAACAGTATAAATTGCTGGATAAGGATTTATAAGTAAAAGCTTAAGATGTTTATAATGTGTACCAATGAGCCGAGTATTATATAACATTAAAACAGGATGTAAGTGGGCCAGGGATTTAGCTCAGTGGCACCACGCCTGCTTTGCAAGTGCAAGGTCTTAAGTTCAATCCTCGGTACCAAAAAAAAAAAAAAAAAAAAAAAAAAAGAAAAAAAATAAAAAAAACTTGATTTGCTTGATGCTTAGTGCAAAGTCCCAACTTGGACAAGTCCCGTCTTGTCTTTAGATCACCTTTCCATTAGTAAAGCCTGTCAGGTTTTACTGACAGGAGACAAAGTAACTCATATCCTCTGGCCAAAAAATGGTTTTCGCTGGTAGCATACCAGTAGCACTAATTGTGTCCTTAAAGTGAGGGCTGTAAAAGTGTCCTGTCTCATCTCACAAGGCTAAATACAGATGGAACTTGGTTTCTGAGAAAATATATTTATTTGCTATGGGTAGAATGAACTACTTAAGTTAAAATCCTTTCCGGCCAGGGATTTATTTAGCTCAGCGGTTCAGTGGCCAAGGACCCAAGTTCGATCCCCAGTGCCAAAAAAAAAAAAAAAATTCTTTCTGGCCAGGAATGGTGGCAAACACCTGTGATTGCAGCACTCTGGGGAATTAAAGCAGGATAATTCCAGATTTGAACCCAGCCTGGGCAAGTTAGTGCAAGCCTGTCTCAAAATAAAAAATTAAAGTGACGAGATGTGGCTCGGCACAGAGGCCCTAGGTGTAACACCCAGTACTGGAAAATAAAATTGTTTTTTGAATACTGTGAAAGCAATTTGTTTTTCATCTAAAAATTATCTAACTTTTAATTTTAATTGATAATTCAAAATTCATACTTGAGTTCTGAAGAAAAAAAATAGTCTGAAATTACTAAGGTGGGGGGGTTCTCTCCTTTGAAATAGGGTCTCACTGTATAGCCCAGGCTGGCCTTGAATTTATGATCTGTGATCCTCCTGCCTCAGCCTCTTTGAGTGCTGGGATTACAGGCATGCACCACAATGCTCAGCTCCAAATAGTTTTCTGTGTAGAAACTAGGAAAGGTCAATGTGATACTAATCCCCACCCCTTTCTTTAAAGCAATATTCCTGTGCTCAATTCATGGATAATGATCTGTTTATATTAACCGTTGGGACTTGAAAGGCTATATACTATCATTCAGGGTTAGAATGATAAAGGTCTGGTATTTAGCTCTTGTATAATAATTATCAGGAAAGGTGTGCAGCATGGTGTATGAACACAGCCGGCCAGTGGTCACCTGCCACCCTTCTCAGCCCTCACACCATTTATCATCTCGTGTGTACCTACTGTATTTCTGCCTTTACTTTGTTAGTATTTTTCCCCTTTGTTCTACTGTTTCATTTTCCCATTATCTACAGATTGCATCTTTTCTATATGTAATGTTTTCTTTCTGAGCAGTTCATCTGTAAAAATGAGGTTACACTACAGTGGTCGTCAGGCTCTCTGTTCTGAGATCTTTGCTTATCTTTTTCTGTGGGTAGGGATGTGATACGTGTAAAAATATTTGAAAAATCACAGCATTATGTGACACAGTTGGTATGAGAGAAAAGCAGCACTAAGTCCCCAGTTGTCTCCAAATTACAGAGCCTTTACCAGTCTTGTCTGTTCTGAAGAATTCTCTGATCCCCTGAATCATGATCTTCCTTTCCTACTAGAGAAGGCCTGGCAGCCATATCTGAGAATCATTAGAATCAGACTTTAGATGCCAACTGATTAATTCCTAGGATTTGTTAAGTTCTTAGAATTTAAGTCAGTTTAACATTTTAAAGAACTATTAAGTACCTATAATTCTTCTACTTAGTTTCTTTGAGATAGCTTCTCATGGGCCTGGGATTTAGCTCAGCGGTTTGGTGGCCTGCCTTGCAAGTGCAAGGACCCAAGTTCAATCCCCGGTACCAAAAAAAAAAAAAAAAAAAAAAGAAGGTAGCCTGGGCTCCGATCCACTGCGGGAAGGAGAGCTTCTCCTTCTCCTGCCCCAGCTGCCATTGCTTGAGCGCGGGAAAGGTAGCTACGTACCCCTCAACCCCCTACCCGCCCCCCCGTTCAACCATTCAGAAGGTTGGGGAACTCAATCTAGGCCTTGCAGCCCGAGGTCAGTCAGCATCATGGGGTTCAGCCATCAGCTGAGACGAGGGGGTCTAGCATCCTCGCTCTGTCTGAGCCATTAAATGGTAAATACACTATATTGAAATTTTGTTCACTGCAGACATGTTCTGGACTGCTTGATTTCAATTTAATTCAAATGATTTAAGGGTGATAGACTAGTGACTACCACAGGTGGTCAGTTTCCAAGTTGTGCTTGATCTTAATGTGCTACTGATTGTATCAGTTGGGATAAAGCATTGCGGTTGATTTGATGAGCTGTTTTCTCTGATGCTATGAAGATGAGAATGTCTGTGGGTCGTTAGAGACACAGAGACACAAGCCAGGGCGCAACCATATCAGGAAGATTTGGGTGATATTCCAGAGATTAAACCAAGGACAGTCCAACAACGAAAATAAAAATGAGAAAACACTTAAGCAAGACACAAGGACAGACTTCCAGTTCACCAATGGCAAACAGTAGGGCAAATGAGGATGAAAAGGCTGATAGTGAACCACCAGGACACCCAGAACTCAAAGCACAGGAAGTAACAAAATAGATCGATCAGGCTCTAGAAAAATTCAAAACAACCAGAACACCTAACTCAAAGCACAGGAAGTAACAAAATAGATCGATCAGGCTCTAGAAAAATTCAAAACAGAAATAATTTCCCAGTTAACCATAGAAATAGCAAAATGGAAGTCACGATTCGAGACTCTAGAGCAGAAACTGACAAAAAAATAGATGAGCTCAGGACCATGATAGAAGCCATGAAGGCCCAGCATAAGAAAGAAATGGAAAAAATAAACGCCCAACATAGGAAAGAAATGGAATCCATAAAACAGATATCCAGGAGATTAAACACTCCATAGAAAGTGTACGCAACAGAATAAAAGAATGCGAAGATAGACTCTCGGATTTAGAAAAGATTGCAGTCAGTGACCATGAAAAGAGAGGTCTCTTAAAAATAGTAAGGGATCATGAGAAATCGATCCAACAGCTCCTAGATGATGCAAAGAAGAATAACAAGACTGATAGGAATACATGAAGTAGCAGGAGAAAATACAAATGACTTTAAAAAGCTGTTTGCAGAATTAATGACAGAAAACTTCCCAAACAGAGGGGAAGAATTTGACATTCAGATAACAGGCATATAGGACCCCAACTAGCTACAATAAATAAAAAAAAAATCTACACCTAGACATATAATAATCAAGATCCCATAAACCCAACAGAAGAACAAAATACTACAAGCAGTAAGAGAAAAGAAACAAATCACATACAAAGGAAAGCCCATCAGAATCAAAGCAGACTTTTCAACACAAACCCTTGGCAAGGAGAGCCTGGAATGAGATATTTCAAGTACTAAAAGAGAACCTCCAACCTAGACTGATGTATCCTGCAAAGCTCTCTTTCAAAATGGATGGGGAAGTAAGACACTTCCACTACAAGGAACACCTGAGAAACTACATGAATACCAAACCAGCACTACAAGCAATTCTAAACAAGATCCTAGAAAAAGACAATGAAGGCAACAATACCATGAGGCCCAAAAGAGCAAATCAAATAGGCAAGGCAAGAAATTAAAAGGAGAAGGTGAAAAAGTAAAGAGTCAACAAAAGGCCAATAACATGTCAATCATAAGTCAGTACATATCCGTTATAACCAGCAATGTCAGTGGCCTCAACTCACCAATCAAGAGAAATAGACTGGCAAAATGGAATAAGAAGCAAAATCCAACAATATGTTGTATACAAGAAACACACCTAGTGCAAAAAGAAGTCCACAGACTGAAAGTGAAAAGATAGAAAACAATTCTTCATGTGACAGGAGCCCAGAAAAAAACAGGGGTAGCAATCTTATTTGCAGACAAAGTAAATTTCAAACCAAAACTGATTCTAGTATTATTGATGTAGGACGGTACTGTATCATACCTCTATGAATGTAAAATATCTTGTACCTGCTTTATGATACATAGTAGGGACCGTGCTTTATCAGAGCTACATTTAATGATATTACTCTAGAATGTTCTCTTTCCAGATAATGATTAAGATGCTAATAAAAAAATGGTGACAGGTACCACAACAGCAACAGAACTTTGCTGTTTTCTGGATATTAGTCTTTTCTTTGTTTTTGTTTTGTTTTGGTTTTTAATGGAATGTGCTGAATGTCTATAATTTTGTTCAGATGACTGCATAACCTGGAAAAGCTGTTGCTGCTATTGATGCATAACATACTGCTATTATTAGTCTTTTTATTTTTATTTCAATTTTTTATTTTTTTTCCATCTGTACAGGGGTAACACATCATACTAAATATGTAAGGTCACATCTATGTGGGTTTGATTACAGAAACTAATAAAGTATTCTCTAAATAATGAAAAAAAATAAGACTATAAGAGCAAGAAGCAATTTAAATATGTTCAGGGACCATTTTCATCTCCAGAATTAAGGATTATTTTAATGTTACATCATTGCCTTTTCTCTTTTACTTTCCTTTTAGTTTTATTTTAGGATTTCCTATTTTTAATGTTCGTACAGAGATTTTTTTAACTGAAATACTGAATAGTTTCTTTGGTGTGAGAAACTATAATAGTACACAGGATCCTAATGAGATAATTAATAATGTGAAATAGGAAGTAAAGGGCTAAAGGTGTAGGGAAAGTGGGAAGGGTGGGGGAAAGGTAATAAGGGAGAGGAAAAAAATATGAGAAACAAAAAATGGAAATAAAGTGTGTGTGAATTGGGAGGGGAGGAGGGGGTGAAGGGAGGGCAGGGACAAGGGGAAAAATTGAGAATCAAGAACTGTCATGTAAAGGTACAGAATCCCAATGATGAATGTAACTGTACTGTATACCTAGATTGTACCAATAAACTCAATAAAAAGAAAGAAAAAAGAGATAGCTTCTCACTTTAAGCCCAGCCTAGCTAGGCTTGAACTTGTGCTTCTCCTGCCTTAGCCTCCCAGATTTCTAGGGTCACAGTTGTGTGCCACCAGCACCTGGTTTAGTCTAACCTCATACTTGAGTGATTACTACTTTCAAGACAGCTGGGTTTTTTTGTTTTTTTGGAACCGGGGATTGAACTCGGGTCCTTGCACTTGCAAGGCAGGCCACCGAACCGCTAAGCTAAATCCCCGGCTTGTGACTGCTACTTTCAGCATATTAAGTTTATTAACATGAACTACCATTACAGAAACTTGATAAGTAACAATCTAGAACAACCTTTTCATGCAAACAGGAGCATTTTGGGCATTTCCAGCCACTTCCTTTCAATGGCTGGGGATTTGAGTTATGCTCAATGCACAATGACTTAAACGCTAAGGCATATGAACATGACTTTTATTCTTTTAGTTTTGCTTAGGTCTTCTCAAATCTTAGCAGCCACAGAATTGTTCTAACATCAAGGTTTCTTAGCTTCAGGACTACTGACATTTGGGGTCAGACAGTTTGTTGTTCAGGTCTGACCAGCATCCCTGGTCTGTACACATTTGATGCCATGAGTACCATCCCCATCAATGGCTGTGCCACTTAGCCTGTGGTGGGGGAAAATGACCTTTGGTTGAAAACCACTGGTCTATGGGATTGCATATTCATTTACTTTTAGTGATTTCTTATATAATATGTATACAGTACAGAATTCAAGAAAGGGTACATCTGACCCTTGTACAACATGGTTGGGAATCTGTATGGATGCACAGCTGTAATCCCAACACTCAGAAGCTGAGGCAGGAAGATCACACGTTCAAGCCCAGCTTTGGCAATTTAGCTACTTAGGCCCTGTCTCAAAAAATAAAAAGAGCTGGGTGTTTTGCTCAGTGCAACAGCCATGGTGGGTTCAATCCCTAGTATTAAAAAATAGTAACCTGTATATAACTTTTGCCTCCTTCTGAAAACTTTACTAGTAGCTTGCTGTTAAAGTGTTGGACCTCAAGGAAGCCTTACTGAGAACATAAACTGTCAGTTAACATTTTTTTGTTGTTGTTATATGTATTATACAGAGAGACTACAAGAACTATGAGAGACCACTTTATTGCAATGTGCTTTTTTTCTTATGGCACTGGGGATACGGAGGTTGAACACAGAGCCTCTACACTGAGCTATATCCCAGCCTTTTTATTTTTAATTTTTGAGACAGAATTTTGCTAAATAAGTTGCCCAGGCTGGCCTCAAACTTGTGATCTTCCTGCATCAGCCTCCCAAATGCTGGAATTACAGGTGTCTTGGCCCACACCTGGGAAGGCTTTATTTTAGTTTTGTTGTTGATTTTATTTTCAGTGCTGGGGATGGAGCCCAGAGCCTCAGGCATGCTAGGCTAGTGCTCTACTACTGAGCTACACCCCTAACTCCCCAAACCATAGTAGCAGAGCTGGGATTTTTGTTATGTCCTCTTAGATTCTTAACCACTAGAATATGTGTAAGAAAAAATATCCTAAATGCTCCACAAGGGAAAGTGGAATTTATTTTAGCATTAGAGTTATCAACCATATTGGATACTAAAAGAACAGTTATCTTCAACGCGCTGTTGGAAAAATTCTGAATTCAGAATCCTATATTCAAACTATCAAAGAACAAAATAAGGCTGCGGATTTAGCTCAGCAGTTCGGTGGCCTGCCTTGCAAGCACAAGGACCCGAGTTCAATCCCCAGTACCCCCACTAAAAAAAGAACAAAATAAAAGTAGTTTAAAAGTCTAAGAAACCAGAGACCTTACATTACACTTTCTGATATTATGTGTAGACTTACTGTAGCATACAAATGTAAGACAAAAAAGCATGTAAGATGCAGAGCATAAGAAACAGTAAAGCAAGCAGGGCATGGTGGTACATCCCAGCACACTGGGAGGCTGCGGCAGGAGGATGAAAGATTAGCAATTTAACAAGACTGTCAAAATAAAAATTTTAAAAGGGCTATATATGTAGCTCAGCTTGAAGTCCCTGGGTTCAGTCCCCAAATCTACCAAAAAAGAAGCGGGTAAGATAGGATGGAGTGGGGTAGAGGTGTAGCTCAGTGGTAGATCACTTGCCCAATATGTGTTAAGCACTGGGCTTTATGAGTCTGATTCCAATTTAAAAAAAAATCTTGCTGGGCATGATGGCGCACGCCTGTAATCCCAGTACTCAGGAGGCTGAGGCAGGAGGATTGCTTTGAGTTCCAGACCAGCCTGAGCTACATAGTGAGTTCCAGGTCAGTCTCACTACATAGTGAGAC
>NW_022900938.1:23605264-23612028 GCF_012274545.1 Fukomys damarensis | reverse complement strand
AAAAAAAAAAAAAAAAAAAAAAAAAAAAACTTGGGATAGAAACAGAATGAAATGTCCAAGAAAGGAACTGGTATAAATTGGAATAGGAAATTATGAACTCCAGAAAAAATGTCTGTATAAAAATGTCAGAATACAAATAAATAATAGTTTGCATGACTTGGAGCCTAAGCTAAAAAAACAAAAACACTTCAGAGTAGTGGAGTCTCTCTGGGTATGGTGGCAGTCACCTGTAATCCCAGCACTCAGGAGGCTGAGGCAGGAGGATTGCTGCAAGTTTAAGGCCAGCCTGGGCTACAGAGTTCAAGGCCATCCTGAACTACAAAGCAAGACCCTTTTTCAAAAAACTGGTTGAGACTGGGAAAGGGCAGAATGGAGCATAAACAACTGTTGCTTTTCACTGTAAACCTTGTTCTAATTGTGTAAGTTTTTTTAATACATGTTACTTTGATATAAAACTTTAAACATTATTATTCAGTAGCTAAAGCTTCTGCCAAATATTTTAAAAGCTGTCAACTATGGAAACTTTTAAAATAAAAATTTACTTAAAGCAGACAAGTGGAGCCTTAAAACGAGGTCATTCCTGATCTGATTTCCACAAAGCAAAATTCACCAAGAGTTTTCTAATTAAAAAAAAAGAACAGCATCCATTTCCTTTGGAAACTGCTTCTTGAAGAAATCAGTGTACCAGGCATTTTATTTGGCAGAAGACTTGGGGAAAATTTGCTACCAAAAATTTTGTCTCCATCTTTGACACCTTGGTTCTACAAGTCAACAAGACTAAATATACAACCAGAGCTCTGGAAATTACAATTTGTGGGGCTCCCTCCCAAGTTTGTGGGGCTTGCCATTGCTTATAAACATACCTGATGAGCTATGTAAAACATAAAGGAGTGCCTTAAAAACATAGTGTAGGAGAAAATATTTTTTAAAACCTCAAATTTTATCATAATGTATACAGGCTAGAAAAGGGGCGAATCTTCCCTCCTATGACCTTCCTGGGCCTCTGTCTTGACCTTCAAATAGGAAGGAGTAGGTTAAGGTGGAATGAGATGATCTTTAAAGCCGAACTAACAGATGAGCTGGAAATGTGCTTTGGTTAGACTCTCGGTTCACCTGGACAGTTCTTTAAACATTTAATCATCGTGGCAGGTGGATCTGCGGAAATCTTCGGCAGCATGCGTCTGTTTGCCGGCTTGCCGCAGCCCCTTTTGTGAAGGGGCCACACAGTGAGGCCCGTTTGCTGTCTGTGCCTACAGCAGCTGCTGCTTCCCTTTCTTTATCCTTTCTCAAGAGAAGGCAAGCGTGGTGGTGTCTGTGCTCTGCAGATGAGAGAATGCACTCCACACAGGTTATTCTCTGGGTTCAAGTGGATGGGTGAGCGCAGAGGGGCTCAGCTCAATGAGAAGAGAGGTCGTGCAGCATCTGCCCTCTTGTTTGTCTACACAGTTTCAGTCTTGAATGTAGGATTTGTTGAGTGAGAGGCGAGCAGAAGTTAAGACATGCACTACTGCTTAGTTTCTCAGCCAGTCTGGGGACAGGAGGTGGAGAGTAGAAGGGGAGAAAGGGAAACAACTGGTTTACTTTTTTATGATTAATCCCTTCTTATTTCATACTCTATCTTGGAAATTCTTGCTGAAGTCTTTTTATTTAACTGTTAGTTGACTAAAGAGTATCAAAGACATGAATTTTGTCCTTTGGCATTAATGGTCAGACTGCTCTCTGCAAGAACTGGCCTCACACTGTCCTGCAGGACTGTCTAGCAATGGCAAAAGCTACTATTCAGCGCTGGGGATTTAGCTCAGTGGTTCTGCTGCCTGCCTCGCATGCCCCTGGTACCAAACAAAACAAAACAAAAAAAACCAAGTATGTAATATGCAAAAGTAAGGAGACCAGGAATGTGTTACAACCTCAAGAAGGGGGGAAAAGCCACAGGAAAATAAGTATAATCTTACGGAAGTGTGGAAAAATGAAAGAGAAGAAATAAAATGAAGGCAAAGGAAAAGAAAGCATAGTAGATTGCAGAAAAAACCCAGAGAATATCGTGCAGCCTTTTTTGCACGTGATTTGCCTTTGCCTTTCCTTTTTCCACCCTTTCTCTTTGCAGTACTGGGACTGAACTCAGGGCTTTTGCACCACCACAGCCACCCCTCTTTTTAAAATTTTTAAAATTGTTTTTAAGACAGGGTCTCACTATGTCAGTCAGTTGCCTAGGCTGAGCTCAAACTTTTGACCCTTCTGCCTCAGCTTCCTAGAGTACTAGGATTATAGGCATGCAGCACCATACCTGCCTTTCTGTCTCCTCTATATAGATTTGTGACTGGTCGTGGTAAAAATGGGGCCCTTCCCCAAATGTGTATTCATAGAAAAAAGTCCAGATGGGGCCAGGGATTTGGCTCAGTGGCACTGGGCCTGCCTTGCAAGCACAAGGGCCTGAGTTCAATTCCTGGTACCAAAAAAAAAAATCCAGACGAATACACATCAACTTGTTAACAGTGATTACCTGAGGGACGGCTAGGGCCGGGATTACCAATTGGAGAATAGGTGGTGGCCTCCAATAGTTCACACTTTTATTTAGATTTCATGGTGAAAATGCATCCTTCTGCTTAAACCCAACTTCCTGAGTGCCATTCCCAAGAGAGGCTGGGGAAGTCTTGTCCTTTGAGTCCCTGCATAGCTCCAAAGTCAACTCTGACTAAAGCAGGAAGTATCATAAGAAGGCTATAATCCATAATGAGAGGAGTATGAGGCCACCCTGATGCTCCCCCCTATAGCCTTCCCTTTCTCTCCTTCCCTCAACCCTTGCAACTGTCCTAGGCAGGCTACTGTTCCACCAACAGATATGTGATTATGATGAAACATTATCACTACTTGCAATCTTCCATAATAATTTCAAGCTAAAGGACTGAACCAGCTTGAAATGGAAGCTAGCCAGAATGGGCCTGACACTGACTCCCTTGGAATATTTTGGTTTTATTCTACACTAAGCCTTATCTGTTTCTGTTCTTCTCTGCCCCTGACAGACTGCTAAAGAGGGGCAGCATGCATTTGCTGAGCTCTTGCCTATAACATTCTGTAGATCCTGAAATTTTCAGTTTCATTGTGAGAGGGGTTCAGGATGAACAATCACATTGGAAGGGGGTGGGACTTAAAGTAACGTGTAGGAATTAGGATTGAAAAATGTCATTAGACAAGTCAAAAACAGGAAGGGCAAGAAGGTCACATACAACTAAAGCCTCCCTCTTCTTGCCCTGCCTCCTTTTTGATACCACATAAGATCCAGGAGACAAGGCACAAACAGAAGAGAAATTTACTTGATGCTTATAATTGCCTTGCATATGGTATTACTTTTCCTCACAAACATGGAGTATTTTACACATTTTCTCTAAGAGTACCCCTAGATTGCTCAGTACCATAGCCACGATTATCTCTAATGGCTATATAGGAAACATGACGTTCTGCCAGCAAATTGGCTAAGAGGGTACCCTAGAAACTATCTGCCTGAACATAATAATCATTCAAAGCTGGACCCTAACTTTAGAGGGGTCCAACCAGCTCCTAAGGCAGGTCTTTGTTATACACATAGATTATGTTTATGCAGGACTCCTAGTTCCTGGAAAAACCATTCATTTTGCTTAAAATATGTAAGTAAATAAGAGCATTTCCTCATCCAAAAATTGGACAAATTAGAGGGCAGGATTGGAAATATTCTTCTCAAGCCACAGAGCTAAGAAATGAACCTGAAATCAAATCAAAGAGGCAATTTTCCTGATTCATATGGCAAAACTGAGAAGCAGGGTCAGGAAGGGAGCATAAAGGCACTTGGGTGTAGAAGACAAGCCCGCATTGTGCAGGTAGGTCCCTGCAGACCACGGGACCTGCTTTGCCCAGCAGGAAGTGCTACACTAGTTCAGCTGGTTTTACAATTTGTTCATATATAACTGTTCTCTTCTACAGATACATAAACACTTTTGCCTCTATGTTATAGATGGTTTTTAAGAATCTTGCATTATTGGTAATCCCAATAAGTATACAAAAAAATCTAAACATCTAGATCAGTTATGATGATGATGATGATGCATTTACAAAACAAAATTTTCCTTAGGATTTACTTTATGTAGCATAATTCCTTAGAGCATTAAAAAAATCAATACATATATTACAGGAATCTAAATTTTATCACAAACTACAACTTTAGTAAAACTTATGTGTTATAAATGTAAAATACCATAAGTAGAAGTAAAATTGATTTTTAGTATATATGTGTATCAGAATCTTTAATTTCTATTATAAGCAAAAATTTTAATGATTTAAAAATCAAGGTAAAAGACCTACAAAAGAATAACAAATCACCACTAATAAAAATATTTTAATAGTCAAGAATTTAATTTTGGACAGAAACTGGAGGTATTAGGAAGTTATCCTTCATCTCTTGAACTCTGGTTTGAAAATCTATTTTGCTTTTTATTTAAAAATCCCTAGTATAAAATCTGAATAATACTGAGGGTTCAAATCAAGTGCCACAATTTAATCAAACTTCATTTCACAGTTGGGAGCACGACAGAAAAGGAGCACAGCGACCATGATTTGATAGTGGTTACTTATCTAGACAAAAGCATTCTAAAGCTCAGAAGCCCTAGGATCATGGAATGTTAAAATCACAAGAAAGTTTAGATGCCAGTGGTCTAGTCCTTTATCCTGTTGGTCAGGATGCATATGTCCCATAAACTGATCATACTGGAGGACACATGCTGGCTGCTTTTAATCCTTCTAATGTCAGAAGGCTGTGGTATGACAGAAGCCAAATGCAAGGTCAGTGGATGAGCTATCCCCTGAGCAAGTCACATTTGCTTCATTTTTAGCTCATCCCAGATAGCCACACTCTGTGCTGAGCTTATTTAGAACACGCTGGTGTCACCACGGCCCTCATAGTGTTTCCTTTCCTTCTAGTTGTGTGGAAATAAACTGTGCATTTTTTTTCCAGGGGCTGACTGAGCTCAACCACATGAATCTGTGTTTTGTTTCATATGTGTTTAAAACTGAGCTTCCTACCTTGTGACATTTCACCGCGGACTTCTAATTTTTTTTTTCTGTATACCTCCTGAGACTCAGTGCCCAGCAAACTCTCAGGCCCCCTTGCTACTTTTAGATTCCTGGCTCCAGATATAGAAGATTGACCATATTCAGAAGCCTCTTCCTGGAACTGACCTGAGTTTATAAAAGGTGAGGCTTTAAGAAACCTGTATGAATACATTTCTCTCACTCTCTCTCTCTCCTCTCTCAGAAAGGGTATTACTGTGTAGTTCAGAGTAGTTCAGAATGGCCTTGAACTCACTATGTAGCCCAGGATAGCCTCAAATTCACAGAGATCCTTCTGCCTCAGATTCCCAAGTGCTGGAACTACAGGCATGCACCAGCACACCTGGCTCCATCTCATTTTTGTACAACTTATTTATCACAGGAAAAGCATCATATTTATCTTTCAAGGTGATTCAAAAGCTTCCAGAACTAGATTTGCAAAATTTATAGCACGTCCTCCAATGAAATGCCAAAAAATATCCTCTTTAAAAGTTTAAGCAGGTTTATGTAGTCACTGATAAGAATCAGTTTGAGGTGGGCGTGGTGGTGCACACCTGTGAGCCCGGTAGGGTGGCTGAGGCAGGAAGATGGCTGTGAGTTCCAGGCATAGTGAGTTCAAGGCCAGCCTGAACTGCAGCAAGACCCTGTGTCAAAAAACAAAACAAACAAAAATAAATAAAAGAATGAGCTTGAGCTAAATATTCTAAGATTTGATGTTTATAAGCAGAAAAAGCAAGTCTTAAGAGTTAAGTAATTCCATTTAAAATATACATATGTGCTTGTAAAAAGGCGAAAGTCTGGAATGATGCACACAGTGACTAAGGGTAGCGTGACTGGTGTGTACAGTGGATGAAGAAGCAGCTTGTACTTTTCCTTCATTTCTGGATTTAGTTTTTTTTTTTCTTAAATTCTTAAAAATAAATTAGAAGACATCAGACACATTTAAAGAACTCGTATCGATCTGACAGTTAAACTCCAGAAACTACTAAATTCTCATTCTGACTGGTTCCACAGGGAGTTCAATTCCTGCACTAGCCATTCCTTGGGTATCAGGTTCTGTATTGGGCAAGGCCACGAAGATGGGTAATACTTCACCCATGACAGGATGGAAGCTACCCCAGAACACAGGTTAAGAGGAACAGTGAAGGTGTAAAAGGGGCACTGCTACCCATGAGGAAATTAGCAGTTTCTCACCTGATTCCTAACAGCCTTCTGTAGGCTTCCGCTCTTGGCAAGACAGTTGGCAAATGTCTTCCTTTTAAACGTTACTACTGCCAAGAAGGAGGGTCCCTGGGGAAAGAGAAGCCCCCTGAACACGCCCACTGGGGTACCCTGAAAAGCCTCGCAGCGGCACATACATCCTGTCTTCTCTGGTCTCTGCTGAGTAATGTGAATCCTAGGGCAGCAAAGGGGCTAGCTAGTGACTTTGAATCAAGTTTTACCTGTTAACTGAATCCAGGGAAATCATTTGCAAGAGTGGTACACGATGCAAAGTGCTATGTTGAACACTTGACTGTGCTTTTTCTTTTTTCTTTTCCGCCCAACTTCACGTTTCCATGCACCAAATGTTGATGCTATAAATACTGGATGCCACGCTTACCTGACAGATTTCTTCCATCCTAGCCGAGCGCGGGGACTCAGAGCGAGCGCGGGAGCCACGGCTGAAGTCTGCCTCTTGCAGCCGAAGC
>NW_022900938.1:23536363-23605149 GCF_012274545.1 Fukomys damarensis | reverse complement strand
GCCGCGGCTCCCGCAGTTAGACCCCACGCGCACGCGCGCTCCTAGCGGAGGCTGGAGCGCCTCGGGTCTTGGGCGGGGCCGCTACCGAACCGCTCCCGGGGGCACGTGATTAGCACCAATATGGCGGCGCCCAGAAGCGTCCACCTGCTCGTCCGCAGAGGTAAGGTCGGGAGCTCGGACCCACGAGGGCTCGCGCAGTCGCCCACTCGCTGCGTCCCGGGTTAAAGGGATACATACCCGCGCTCAGAGTTCTCGGCTCACAGGAATGGTTTTCAGTCCAGTGGACCTACGCAGGCGCTCACGAGGACACATTCAGGAACACACACATTTATTCACTCCTCCGGCCCCTGAATCAAGTCACTGCGTCGTTACTTCTTGAGATTTATGAGCCTTGGACTCAATTTTTTTTTCTCCCACTTAAGTTGTGTAATTAGTTGTTACAAACACTTCTCTGGCTACCGGACAGTGAAACCTGTGATAACTCTGAAATGAACCTGAATACTCAGTTGCTTTCTCTACAGCTATTCTGTTGACATTCTTTTGAGAAACTTGCAAATGAATGATTTAAGGGATTATTCTTTTCTGATGACTTAAGAGAACACGTGATGTCTGAGTAGTTTAAAATAGATGCTACCCTGAGTGTTGAGATTTTAGTTAAATGTACAAATACTTTTGCAGCTGAATTAGGGGAATCTGTTGGATTTAAGTTACCTTCTGAATCTTTGTTGAAAAGAACTTGGGAATTGTTTCGTGGATGAGGAAAGAAAAGTAAATATATATGGAAGGGCTACTTATGTGTCAGGCACATGAGACATAGGAACAGTCTTTTGATGTACGTATTTTAATAGTGACAGCTACCATTTATTAAGCTTGTTTCTAGTATGTTGATATTGTGTTAAGCGCCTTGAATACACTAGCTGCCTTTTAAAAAATCCAACGAGTTAAGAATTATTCCCTTTGGAGACAGGAAAAGTGAAGCTAAAAAAGTCAACAAATATGACCAAAGTCCAGTAGATGAAAAGAGGCAGAATGTACATTTGAACATGAACTTCTTTGGGGGACAAGGGGGTACCTGGGATTGAACCTAATGCCTTCACACTGTTGTCTCTCTAGACCTTTATTAAGTGTATATTTGTTTTTATTTTGAGACAGAGTCTCACTAAATTGCCCACGTTGGGCTCAAACTTGCCATCCTCCTGCCTCAGCCTCCTAAAGTGCTGTGAATATGAATACTAGGTTCTTTTTTGTTGTTGTTTAATGCTCATTGCAGTGTACAGCATTTCAGTCTTCCCATAGAAATCTGTGAGGACCTGAGTTCAATCCCAGGTACCAAAAAACAAAAACAGAACAGAAATATTTAATCCATAGAAATCTGTGCAAAGTTCAAGTGAGATAGGGCAAGTATGAATGTGTGCACGAAGACAAAGTTAGTTTTAGAAAGGAACAAGGTTGTTAGATGGATCTCGGTATTTTAGTGTTAGTGGATGAGTAGGGAGGATTTAGTGATAAATGTATAAGGAGAAGGTGATGTAGGAAGCATTTTGAATTAGTCCCTTGGAAGAATGAAGGTCAGTATGAGTTTGTAGCCTGGTGAAAAGAGAGCCAAATTACATCTCTTAAGATCTAGGCTGCAGTCCAAACTGTATTTACTAATTAAGTTATTTTTTCTCTTTCCTTTTTTGACAAGAAACAAAATTATTAGATTTTGTTGTGCACTCCAAGTAATAATGCAGAGGATCCGAGGAGAGG
Organism: Fukomys damarensis; assembly: GCF_012274545.1. NCBI lineage: Eukaryota > Metazoa > Chordata > Mammalia > Rodentia > Bathyergidae > Fukomys > Fukomys damarensis. Next base: position 23,603,400 of record NW_022900938.1, on the reverse strand, counting down.
TAAGGTAGAGAACCCCTCATCCCAAAACCATATATATGAGGGTGTATACACACACACACACACACACACACACACACACAATATAAAATATATTAGCAGTCCTCAACCTTTTTGGCACCAGGGACTGGTTTTGTGGAATTTGGTTTTGGGATAATTCAAGCTCATTACATTTATTATGTGCTTTATTTCTTTTTTTATTACATTGTAGTAAGTAATGAAATAATTATACAACTCACCATACTGCAGTATCAATGGGAGCCTGAGATGTTTTTCTTGCACCTAGAGGGTCTCATCTGGAAGCAAGGAGAGATAGTGGCACCTGATATGTGCTGCTTATGTCCAGTCTACTCTGTAATCTTGTTTTGGTTGTTGTCACTGCAGAAAATGCTTTACAAAGGTAGAATGTTGGAAACAGAAGCAGGCTTTTCAGTGCTTTGTGACAGTCTCAGGATATTCTGTCTTGACTTTAATCCATAATGTATGGAGAGTTGAAGTTGTCTCAAACATACTTTTAAGGTCATTATTATTTGCAATCTCAAGCAGTTGATTCTCAAGCATGGACAAAGTTGATTCCACTGGCTTATTCACAGATGGGTTGTGTATACATTTCTTTCCAGTTCAAGAATCTTTTGTGGTTCAAACTCCTTTGAAGGCTGAGATAGGTGAACATGTGCTTGCTGGGACAAGGCCCTGGCTTGTTCTCTTTCAAAAACTTTGCTAATGTTTGAAACATGTTAAAAAAAAAAACTCAACATTCATTTGTTGCCCTTATAATTGAGTTTGGCTTTGAATGTATGAACTTTATGTGCTGATTCGAACACATTCGTCATTTCCCTTGAAGTAACAAATTGAGTTCACTGAGCAGGTTAAATATGTCATATGAGTAAGTTTTGCAGCTCATTCAGTGTCACTGGAATGTGCTGCCGGTCATGATATTTTCTTTAAAAAAAACAAAATCTCTGGAGTGTCTTATCTCAAAAAAACCTGGCTAACAGTTTACCTTTAGAAAACCTCTCACTTCCATGTATGAAAGAAGACATGTACTCTGTATGTGTCTCCTTACAGACCTTTGTAAACAACTTTAATGTAATTGATAGTTTTAATCACATCCTGCAAAATGTTTTTAAGTTCAGGTAATGTTTGGGGTGTACCAAAACTGTGACTGAGACAAGTATGAAGTTTGGGAAAGAGGTACAGATGGAAGTGGTAAGTAAAGTAATGGGTACACTACACACAGACTAAAGTATCTGACAGATTCTGATTTAAAGTCTGCTACCAGATGCAGCTGTACAATTGAACTATAACTCACTTGCCACTAAAAAGCCTGACACAAGATACAGCTTAATTGTCACTTGCCACTCACTGACAGGGTTTTGATATGAGTCTGTGAGCAGCTGATTTATTATGGTTTCTGTGCAGCCAAACCTCTCTGCTAATACTAATCTGTATTTGCAGCTTCTCCCCAGGGCGAGCATCACTGCGTCAGCTCCACTTCAGATCATCAGACATTAGATTCTCATAAGGAACATGCGCCCTAGATCCCTCACATGTGTAGTGCACATGCTCGTTAGAGAATCTGATGCTGGAGTTGATCTGATGGAGAAGCTCAAGTGAAATGCAAGTGATGGGGTGCAGCTGTAAATACAGATGAAACTTCTCTTGCTTGCCTGTTTCTCACTTTCTTTGTGGCCTGGTTCTTAACAGAGCATGGATCATGCCAGTTTATGGCCTGAGGATAGGAGACTCCTATTATATGTAATATCATTGTATATTACAGAATAACATATTCATATTTGTATTCCTTCCTTTCCTGTCATTCTTGATTTTGACAAATGGAAATTTAGACGATCTGGAGCAGCCAGGCCAGGTTATTGATACCTATAACCTATCCCATCATATCCCGCAGTGCTGCAACAGCCACGAGAGGGATCTTCTGATTAAAGAAGGGAGAGATCTTAGTGTCAAGGAAAAGTTTCTTTTCTGGACTATTCATAGCTGGTTTTAAATTTCAGACAAGTTTCCCTGCTAGGATTTCAGTACCCAGAAATGAGGGGTAAATTCCTAAAGATTCTTCTCTCCATTCTTTCTTATCCATCTACAGTGATACAAATAAATCCACCATGAGTCTTTTTCCATCCAGATCAGTCTCTTAGAACTAAGAGCCTTTTAGGCTAACCAAAATATTCCCAGTATTAGCAGTGGCAGGAAATCCCAGGCTCAGAGTGCAAAATTCCTACCCTAGGATCCTAGAAGCTCAGTCCTCACTTAAAATTTTTATAGAATGTTCTATCTCCTGAGGCCACTATGCAAGCTCCTTTGCTCAGTAAGTGTGGAAAGGAATGTGGAAGCCAAATAACACATATTTTCTTCTTTATACTTTTGTCCTTCATGTGAGCTAGTCTCTCCAAGATTGTCTCCTCACTCTCTGATATTTTGAGACTTTCATTAGGTTCTACTACTAGGTTTCTCCTAATATCTCCCTTGCTGGAATGCAAGCTCTCTATAGTCAAGAATCTTCATCTTTGCCTCCCCAAAGTCTGCAGTACATTGTGCATAATAGTAAAGAAAGATCTTCAAAATACAACCTCAGTCACAGGTGCTGGCGTGGCTTGTAGTCCCAGCAGTTAGGAAACTGAGAGGGGGATTGGTGGAATTTTGAGGCCAGGCTGGACTACAGAGTGAGATCAAAAGAAAAGAAAGAAAGAAAAAAATGCAATACCTCCTAGGAAAATATTTGTACATAAAAATTAAAAATTACATGGTAGGCCCAAAGGGAAATTTATCCCTGTCAGTTTTCTTTACATGACAGGCTAAGATAGTGACTTTATTCTTGTTCCTTACCTTTCCCCAATTTTCCTTCAGGAATAATTTAAGGCAGTTTGAGTTCTTTATACCCTGTTTTTTTTTCTTGCAATTGTAACGACTTCAGGTAATTTGAACTATGAGTCAGATTTATTGTAGCTCATTAGAAAAAGGATGTCAGAGTGAAGAGTGAATGGGAATGGGGAGAAATCTTAAGAAGTGCTTTGAAGTTTAAGCAGCATAAGCCAGGAGAGAGATGTGATGAAGGAAACTGTTGGTATTAACTCTTGTACCTAAGCACTGTGCTCCTGTCCTTCCATAGTCTATGTGGGAGGGGCCTAAGCCAGTGAGGAAGAGGAAGAAGACTTTCTTTTGTTTTTTTCTTTTGTACCTGGGATTGAACTCAAGACCTTGCACTTAAAAAGACTTTCTAAGACTGGTAGAAAGGCCCAAATGGTAGGTGTGTGAAATACTTTGGCCTTTCCAGAGGGAAGGGTTATGGTGATATGTATCATGGTATAAAGTATGTAATTATTTATCCAACAATTACCTTTCTATGAAATTATCCCAAGAGCAATAGGATGAATGTGTAAAGACTTATGAAGAAAACCATAACTTTCTATAATTGGGAAATATTGTACAGAATCTGAAATAGCTATTGGTAAGAGAATGGCTACATGAATTCTGGTTCCTGCATGCGGTGGAATGTAAGCTATTGTAAAAGGTGATGGAAGCCAGGTGTGGTGGCACACACCTGTAATCCTAGCACTCTGAGAGGATGAGGTAGGAGGAGCACAAGTTTGAGTCTCACCTGGGCCACTTAGACCCTGTCTCAGAATAAATAAAAAAGTGCTAGAGGGAGGTATATCTTAGTGGGAAGCCCTGGGTTCAAACCCCACTACAAAAAAAAAGTGATATTAATGTACTGTACATTTATAGTTGTTGACAGATTGAGCAAAAGAAAAAAAAACAGCATATCCCACTTATGAAAACTTACATGCTTCTTTATATATCTAATATAGATATCTGCAGAGGCTGGGATGTAGCTCAGAGGTAGAACACTTGCCTAGCATGCATGAGGTCCTGGATTAGATCCCAACAGTGAAGAGAAAACAGAGATATCTGAAATGGTGTTCACCCAAGTATTCATAGATACTATTTCTAGATGGTAGGATTGGCTTTTTGACTTTTAAACTTTTATTTATTTATTTAGTCAGTTTTTGTAATACTGGTCATTGAACCCAGGGTTTTCCCACTGAGCAACATCCTTTGCTTTCCTTTTTGAAAGTTTTTTTTTTATATTGGGGTGCTTGTGAGGCAGGTGGCAACACCACTGAGCTAAATCCCAGCACTTTATACTTGGCTTGACACAGCTTTCTACAACACAAACAGCTCCTAACTCCTATTGAAATTATGAGCCATCAGGGCATTGTGTAGGGCATGTAGACCCTCAGTGATGTCATTCAAAAACTAAACATGTTGTTGACCTCTATTTGGAAGTCATGGAATAATGGCCACAAACTATGATATCTGGAAAGAGAAGTTATAGAAAATGTAATATAACTCCATTTTGTAAAATCAGGTACCCATATCTCTTGTGTGTACACACGTCTAAGTGTATAACATGTATGTTGTATACATAGAGAAGGAGCAGATGGCATACACTATTAACAGGTTTTATGAAATAAAATATTTACAATTTTTATAAAATGCCTACTTTTTCAAGCATTAAAAATCTGTGAAAATGTAGAGTAGATGTTACGTATCTTAGAGAACTTAGCAAAGACAGAAGTATTATATGTATGCAGTTTCATTGGAATGTCATCTTGTTTTTACAGTTAAAACAACTTGTTCTTGTGAAGATTGAATTTTCCCTTTTTAGCCTTTGAAAACTGACAACTTCAAACACACAAAATAAGCAAGAACAGTGCAGTGACCTCCCACACATCCATCGTCCAGTCACAATAATCATCATGTTTGCTTCATCTATACCCCCAGCCACTTTGCCTTCCTGAAGCTGCATAGTTCTGAAATAGATCCCAGATAGCATATGATTTCATCTATAGATTTTTCATTATGTTTCTCTAAAAAGTAAGGAATATTTTCTTTTATATATTGTACTTATTTGTAGAATTTCCACTTGGATTTTTTTATGGTTTCTATTTCTTTATTGGGATTTCCCCCACCTGTTCACTCATTATGTCCATTTTTCCCTTTAAGTACTTGGACATATATTTTATTTTTTTATTGTCCACTGGTTTATTTTTCCAAATGGACATATATTTTATAACAGCTATTTTAAAGTCTTTGTCTATTAATTTTATAATTTGGGTTATCTCAGGGTCTACTTCTGTTTTATGGTCTGCTTTTACCCCTTGATTACAGGTTATATTTTTCTGCTTCTCATGTCACGATTGTATTTAATTATATATGTGACATAATGGATAATATCTTGTGGAGATTGTGGGTTTTTTCCTTTAAAGTATGTTGAGTGCTGTTCTGGCAGGTAGTTAACTAAATTACTCTCAAATGAGTTTAATTTTGCTAGGATTAGCTTTATGCTTTGTTATGGAAGATCTATTTGTATTTTTCCTTTAATGGGAGGGGGATTACTCTAGCACAGAAGTCAGCAAACTTTTCTAGAAAAGAACATGATAAATAACTTAGGCATTTGCAAGCCTCTGTTGCAGCTACTCAGATCTACCTGCGGAGTACAAAATCATCAAAGACCATACTTAAATGAGCATAGCTATTCTACAAAACTAGCCAGCTTTGGCCCATAGGCCTTAATATGTCCATCCTTCCTGTTAGTGCACGATTCTTATTCCTAAGACTTGCTGCTTCTGAGGTTTCAGCTGAGTGCCCAAGGATGTGTACTCTGATAGAGCTGGTGGTGGGACTCCCACTCTTCCCTGCCTATGCTGCAGCCTCTGCAGCAGCAGCTGTCTGGTACACCCTGTGGAGTGTCACAGCTCTCAGATGCCCCTTTCCCGGGTCCCTACCCCACCAATTCCAGCTGCTTCTACAGCCAGATCTTCTGCTCTCTGACTTTTCACCTAAGCAGTGGCATGGCACTGTGCTCTGCTTGGGCACCACCTCCTGATGCAACAGTTAGGAAGGTTTTCCAAGACAGAAATCTGGGACCAACCTGGGCTCACCTTGTGTGTTATCTTCTTAAAGTTCGCAGTCCTGCATTGCCTAGAATCCAGTGCCAAAAAATAGCTGCTCTACATGTTTTATCTGTATAAGGCAGAAGGGAATTCCTGTACCAGTTATTCTAATATAGACAGAGAAGGGTTTGTTGTTGTTGTTTTAACTGATAGTTTTACTTTCCCTCTTCTTTTCTTCTTTCTTTTAAAATGTATTTGTTGGGCTGGGGATTTGGCTCAGTGGCTCCGTGTCTGCCTTGCAAGCGCAAGGTCCTGAATTCAATCTCTTGTACAAAAAAAAAAAATTTTGGTGTTTTTGAGATAGGGTCTCACTGTGTATTTGAGAGTGACCTGGAACTCACTATGTAGCCCAGGCTAGTCTCAAACTCAGTGATCCTCCTGCCTCAGCCTCCCGAGTGCTGGGATTATAGGCATGCATCACCACGCCTGGCCAAAAATGTATTTGTTAAAACACTGGTTAGTGTGCTCTGTGGAGCTTTCCACTTCCTGGATTTTTCTGATTGTACTGTATTCCTCTAGGGTGGTTTAATATGTTCCTCTGTAACGTGGCAGTTAGATCCAAGGCTTGATTTGATTTAGTGAGACTTTGTTTTATTGTGTGACAAGAGTACTTTGTGGGTGGTTATTGTTTTTTGTAACATTAGTGGCCATCAATGATCATTATATGGCTCCATTAACTCATTAGAAATTTTCAAAATGTTAATACTTTAATTCCATCATTCCTTCTTCATTTACCAGAAAATGTCTACAAAGAAAAACCCTCTCATCAAGTATCTAATTGTGCTGATAGACCCTGTCCTGTCAAGGAAATTTAAGTGCTTGTATGGTCTCTACTTAGTCAAATTACAGAATAACAAATTTATCCTGCAAAGGTGACCAGTGAACTTTTGTTTAGAACCATCATATGGATTTACTTCCTTAATTTTCTGAAAGCACATGAAAGGATCATGGAGTGTTCCCATGGAGTTTTCCCATCAAATTCTGAGGCAGGATTGCAAGATTCAGGAATAGAAGAACAAAAGCTATTGACAAAGTAGCATTTTAAAAAATGGAATTTAAGAAATTCTTACTATAATTTAATAAGAATGGAAAATTATAGGCTCGGAGAGGATTGAACATCTTCCAATGCTTGGTGCAAGTTGGGTCTTGGGGTATGAGGAAGTCAAACAACAGAATGCTTATTTCTACATATAGTGAAGTGTCAGATTTGTACTTAGAATAAATACCCTTCTCAGTACCTACAAGAGTGATTTCTACAAGATGAAAAAGCAACTGGGCAAAGATATGGGTTTGAGTCTTTATAACTAATTATTACATGAATTTAAAAAGTAACTTAAGTTTCCACTCAAGTTTACCTAAGATTGTTCTAAAAATAAAACCCATTTTTAAAAAAGTAATAAGAACCTATGGTACTCGGGAGGCTGAAGCAGAAGGATCACAAATTCAAGGCCAGCCTGGGCTATATAGTGAGACCCCTTAATTCCAAAACACGAAAACAAAGACCAAACCTGGGGAAGCACCTCACATAGGAAATTTCTTTTAGCCAGGCGTGGTGGCACATACCTATAATCCCAGCACTGGGAGGCTGAGGCAGGAGGATAGCTGTGAGTTTGAGACCAGCCTGGGCTACATAGTGAATTCCAGGTCAGTCTCAACTACATAGTGAGACCTTGTCCCAAAAAACCAAAAAAAAAAAAAAAGAAAAGAAAGAAAGAAATTTTTTACCAGATGGACCACTTTTGATGTGGTTTCAGTATTCCCACAAGGCCTGTCACATTCTTGGGAGGTGACAAAGAGCCTCTGTTGGTAGGATAAGGATGAAAGAGAATCTTGTCCCTCTGAGGTTGTTTCCTGAATGCAGTGGTGGTGGTGGGGGGTAAGCACCCCAAATATATACAAATTTATGTGTTTTCCTGAGGGAAGATATGCCTGGTTTTCATTAATTTCACATAATAAGATGTATTTTGGGGGGGCAAAATGATGTTGCCTTTAGAGTATTAAAATTCTATTTGTTTGTCTTATTTTTGCAATACTGGGGATTGAACCCAGGGTCTTTGTTTGCCCTGAGTTACATTCCCAGCCTTTTTTAATTTTTGTACTTTTTACTTTGGGATATTGTCTCACTAAGTTACTTAGTCACCCAGGCTGGCCTAAAACTTGTGATCCTTCTGCTGCAGGCTCCCAGAGTGCTGAGATTACAGGAGTGCACCACCACACCAGCTTTCGACATTTTCCATATACCTCCCATTGAGTGATGGATTCTGTGTCCCCTCTCCTAAAATCTAGACAATCATTGACAAACAGCTTCCACCAAAGAAGTATGGGGCAAATGATGTGTGACATAGGAGGCTATTAGAAAAGAGAGTGCAGCTTCTTGGTCGCTAGAACCCTAATGCTCAGAACATAAGCTGTTTTGTGAAACAAACAAGCTACCCTGTGGGACCATGCTATGAAAAAGCCATGCTATGGGGAGAAGGTGCCTCAGGAAAGAGTCCTAGCTTTGCATCATCCCATCCCAGGCACTGACAGGTGAGTAAATGAGCCTTCAGATGGGTACACCACCCAGCTGTTGAATATGTCCCCAGCCCTCAAGTCTTCTTGACTGAGGGCCTTGGCCATCATGCAGCCTCAGACATTCATTTCTGAATTCCTGGGCCATATAAGTATATATGAGTATAATTAAATTATTTTTTAAACTCTGTTCAGTTTGGAGTAATCTATTATACAGTAGTGATGATTGGAACAGTTATATCTAACAGCCAACAACAACTTTTTCAGTGGAAAACCTAAAGAGAACCACTTGTAGGGAGTATCTGTAGTGCAAAATTTGGAGTCACCACATAGGACAAAGTATAGTTTCTTATCAGGTATTTATTCATGGTTTAGATGAAGTATAGCAATCAGGAATCGTGTGTGTGTGTTTTGCCATAGATTGCACCTGGGGCCTCCACATGCAAGGAAACCACTCTACCACTGAGTATACCCATACTTTTTTATTTTGAGAGAGGATCTTACAGGATGGCCCTGAACTTTCAGTCTTCCTCCTCCTCAGTCTCCTGAGTAGTTGGGATTATAGGTGTGTGCTACTACACTCAGTCAGAAGCAGTGTTTATCATAAGTACTACGGCTCTTTGTCATGGCTGACTTTTGCCTTTACCAGGCTTCTAAGAAACCCAACCAGAAAATTCACTCAGGGTTATATTGATCCATAAAGAATTATCTGTTGAGAAAAGCAGGGTAGCAATATTAATTTAATCAGAATAGAATTAGGGCAAATTCTAAGAGGAAGTAGTTTGAGGACTTTTTCTGCATCTCTGCTTATTACCCCCTTAATGATCTCATTAGTTCCATGGCTCTAAACAGTGTCCATTAAACTGTAGACGCCTATATTTTTGCTCCCAGCCAAGATCTTCCTCCTAAATTTCAGACTCTCACATCTAACCACTTACTGAACAGTCATCTCTCAAAATTAACATGTCTACAACTTCTGAATTGGACTTCTGATCTCCTACCCCTGAAATCTGCCCTGCTCTACTACCCACCTTAGTAGATGGTAATTAAATTTTAAAAAAAAAGCTCTGTTGAGATGGAATCCACACATCATACAATTCATCCATTTAAGGTGTAAAATCCTGGCTGGATATCCTCCTACCTTAACCTCCCAATTGCTGGGTTTGTAGGTGTGTACTACCACATCCAGCTCAAGCTCTTATAAATAATGCTGCTATGAACATTTACATGTAATTGAGTGGGTGTGTTTTGTCTTTTAAATAGAGGCTCTGGCCATAGTTAAAAGCAGGGGAAGGAAAAAAATTGGTAAGGAAGCAGGTCCACTGGAACCCTATGGATCAGAGACTTCCTGGAGAGAGGGACTAAAAGAGATGGAAGGATTACAGAAGGAGGAGGAATTGAGGGAAAGGTCCCCCTGGAACTGGGGAGGGGCTTCTACCTCTGAGTCAGGAGTAAAGGAAGAATGGGAATTTCTTCTAAGGGTGCAAAAAGACCATATTTTGAAAGGGTGCAAATACTTTTAAGTTATGTTTCCTGATTATAAAAGTAATATGAGGGACTCAGAGTGTGGCTCAGTGGCAGAGCACTTGCCTAGCAGGCACAAGGTCCTGGATTTGATCCCCATACCACCAAAAAATAAAAAGAAATAAATAAAAAAGAAGTATGAGGAAGGCTGTAAACAGTGGCTAAGAATGTTAGTTCTCAAGTAGGCATGCTTAGTCCGAATCCTAATACTCCTTATGGAAGCGTGGACTCACTAGCATCACTTCTGTCTTATGCTGTTGGTCACACACTGTAGTGTCACAGAGGACTGGATCATGGTGTCAACACCAGGAGCCTGGCGGGGTACTGTCTTGGAGGCGGCTGCTGCAGCATCACTTAGCACAGTGCATGACACTTATGCTCATCGTTGTGATTCACAGTGACAGTAGTAAAATGTTATAGAGATGTACAAAGTTGGCATATGACACCATCCCACCATTTAGATAGAAAGACTAGGTATTAAGTGATTTTCCCACTGAGGAAGGTTGCTAATAATATGACCATTTCAAAAAAAAATTTACCATACCCACAAGAGAAAGTTTATTAATTACTGAAAAAAATACCTTAGGAAAATTAACTTTTTTTTAGTACTGGGGATTGAATCCAGAGACTTGTACGAGCTGGAGAAGCATGGCAACTAAGCTACATTTTCAGCTTAACAATTAACTTTTGATGCCTTTCACCTCTCACATGTAGAGTTTGTATTATAGCACCCTGTTCTTTCTTCCATTCAGCCTGTGATAACTCTGCATTTGGGGCCTCACATGCTATTTCTGTCATCAGTAAGTTGATGGTTTTCTTAGAAGATCAAGTAAGAAACAAGTCAGCGTTGAAAGGAACACCCTGTCATATTTGCCCAGACTAGCTGGTGCTGTGGAGGACCGGCCACCCTTTCACTCTCTGCCCTACTTTATGCTCTGTAGAGCAGCTGCTGGGGCCTGGCAGGGAGCAGGGGAGCTGCCTTCAGAAGACTGAGGGAAGGACACAGCAGAAGTCTGTGTGGGGCCTGCGAGTGGGAGACAGGACAGGCAGCGTTAGGAGGGTTTCATGTGAGGGAAGCGTGGGAGGATTATCTATTAACTAGCTAAAAAGAGAGCCCTTGAATGTCTCCATCACAAGTCATTTTTCAGCAGATTTTTCTAACTCGGGACAACAGCATGCAAGGCAACTGTGTACCTAAAGAAAAATCAGCAGTGGAGGAGTCTTACAAAGTCAGTTTGAGTGGTTAGTACTTAGTGGTAGCTTCTTTTGTAAGAGCCAGATTAATTTCCTAATGCTGTTTTTCTACTTTAATGTTATTGCTTTAATCATTAGAATACCACCAATTCCTTCAGGCAATAGGAAGCTATTGAAGATTTAATGAGATACATATTGCTCATGCCTAAATGTTGATGACTTCCTGCATGCATATTAATCATCCCTGACCTTGATCTTAAATTCCTTCCCAGTACAAATTCTCTTCAAGCATACCTACTACATCCCTCGTGTTCACCAAATACCTGGTTTGTTTCCAAAAGTACATAAAAGAACATTAAATCTGATGTTCAGTGTGTGTCAAATTTTCAGAACCTTTGTCTGATTTGTCTTCCAATTTTTACCGTGACCATAAATCTGGAAAATTTAGGGGGAGGAAAGTCAGTTAACCCTTAACAAGGGATTTAGCCTTGTTTGTAAGATTGTTTGTTCTGTGCAGCAGACCTTGAACAGATCTAATTGGTTGTCTAGGTCAGGATGTCCAACTGGCATCTTTGAGCCCATCCAGGCCACAGAGCATTTCCGTGTGCCCGAGCATGTACTCCGGCTGTCGAGCAGCTGGACTTGCCTCTGCTGCTGCTTTCCTCACCCTGTCCTTTAGTTCAGGACCACCCCCTCCTGCCACAGAAGCCTGGGAAGCTGGGGCTGGCCACCTGGCCTCCTCATGTCCAGCATCTATGCATCTGCCCCAGTTATCCCCCAGCCACCTTGGCAGATTTCCCACTCAACTCTTTCAGGGCAGGAGTTGAGAACGTGAGAGGAGAGGTGACCGGTCTCAAGAGTCTGAGAGAAGATGAATGCAAGAGGGGCAGGCAGAAAGGATCACACCAGTTGAAGAAAAACAAATAAGTATATAAGAGTTGAGGATGAGAAGATTTGTATATGAAGAGGCAGGATGTGAGGGGAAGATGTTGGTAAAGAGGTGAAGGAGCTTATGTGTGGGAAGCCAGTCGCTGGGATGAGTGAGGAACAAAAGAGGGAAATTTGCGTGTGAAAGAGGCCACACGTGAGAGGAGAACTGTGGAGAGAATAGAGCAACCTGGCAGAACTTGACCGCCTGCCCCAGTGGGAGACAGAATGACAGAGCTGTTTTTCCTGATACAAACCAGGACTGAACCCAGGCCCTTTACATCGACAACAAAATTACTATTAAGAGGTCCCAGCTTGGCGAGGTGACACACGCCTGTTTATCCCAGCTACTAAGGAGGCTGAGGTAAGAGGATCATAGGTTCAAAGTCAGCCTGGGAAATTTAGTGAGACCCTGTCTCAAAATAAAACTTAAGAAATGGCCTAGGAATGTAGCTCATGAAAGAGTACTACTGGGTTCAATATATATACCGGGTGGACTGGGGCCTTAGCTCAGTGGTTTTGCTGCCTGCCTTGCAAGCACAAGTTTCTGAGTTCAATCCCTGGTACTGAAAAGCAAACAAATAATATATATACTGGGTATTATATATACCTAATATGTAAAATAAATGATATATAATAAAGCATATGTAATAAATAATATTAAATATATAATCACATACTATGTTTATAGTATATAATACATATAAATTTTTGGCGGGGGGTACTGGGGTTGAACTCAGGTCTTTGAGCTTGCAAGGCAGGTGGCGGCACCACTGACCTAAATCCCCAGCCCCACTTTTTTTTATACATATAACTTTTAATATATATTTGCATTACTGTGGATTGAACCCAGAGGCCTTTTACCAATTAGTGCATCCTCAGTCCTTTTTATTATTTTTATTTTGAGACACAATCTTGCTAGCTACCCACGCTGGCCTCGAACTTGCAATCCTCCTGCCTAAGCCTCTGAAGTAGCTGGGATTACAAGTGTGTATCAGTGTACTCAGGTTTCCTGAAAGGTTTAAGAGTACTCTATTATTGTATTATGTTTGCAGTATCTTCCTTGGGTGTGTAATAAACAGTTTTCTAGAAATTTTCTTCTCTGTAGTGTTTCTTATGATTTTTTTTTCATTTTTCTTTTTTGGTTTTGGTATGTGTTTTTTGTAAGAGCAACTGCCTCACATATTTGGTTATCCATTTCTTTAAACACATGTTTACAGTCGTCTTAGGGAGTGGTTACATGTACATGTTACAGCTTGTTTTTGTTGTTGTTGTTGTTGTTTTAATCTCCTCCCCTTCCCCTCCCTCCTCCTCTGGTTTCCCATCACCGTTTTCATATTTGTTGATATTATTTGTCTTAGTTCATGTAATGGCATATAATGTTTTGGGGTTTTTTGTTTCTCTTTGTTTTGTTTTTGATACTGGGGATCGAACTCGGGGCCTTGTGCCTGTGAGGCAGGTGGCAGAACCACTGAGCTAAATCCCTGGCCCTTGGCATATAATGTTTACATTCACTGGAGTTATTAGGTGTATTTTTATTCTTCTGATTGTCTCCCTTCTTCTTGACCCCTCTCCTTGTTACTTTAGACCACTCCCTATTGGACAAGATCTGTCCCTTTGTCCCTTTCTATCCATCCTTTATCATTTTTTGTTTTTATTTTGCCTCACTCAAATGAAAGAGACCATACAATATTTAAGCTTGTGTGTGTGATTTTTTTCACTCGACATTATATTTTCCAAGTGGATCCATTTTCCTACAAAGGCCTCAAATTTGTCATTCTTTATAGCTGAAGTAGTATTCCATTATATATAGATACCACATTTTGTTTAACCAGACATTTGTTGATGGGTACATAGACTGTTTCCAGGATTTAGCTACTACATATGTGTTGTTGTAAACATTGGCATGCAGGTATCATTGTAGTATGATGACTTGAGCTCTTTGGGAAAGAAAACTAGCAGAGGGATGGCTGGGTCATATGGGATTTCTAACTTCATTTCTTTGAGGACTTCCCATATTGATTTCCATAACGGTTGTACTAGTTTGTATTCCCACCAACAGTACAATTCTTTTTTCTCCATAGCCACGCCAGTGTTTGTTACTGTTTGATTTTCTAATGATTGCCATTCCTTCTGGAGTAAGGTGGAATCTTAGCATTGTTTTAATTTGCATTAAATGGCCAAAGTTGTTGGCCATTTTTTTCGTATATTTGTTGACTATCTGTATTTCTTCCTCTGTGAAATGTCTGTTCATTTCTCTAGCCCATTTCTAGACTAGGTCTTTAATTTTAGGTGCTTTAATTTTTTTTTTTTTTAGTTCTTTGTATATTCTAAATATTAGTCCTCTGTCTGAGGAGTAGCTGAATATTTTCCCATTCTGTAGGTTGTCTCTTCACACAACTGATTGATTCTTTAGACAGAAGTTTTCTAGTCTGTTATAATCCCATTTGTTGATTCTTGCTATTTCTTGTGCAATTGAGATTCTCTTTAGAAAAATCTTTCCCTACACCTGTCTTCAAGTGTTTTACCTATTTTATCTTCTAGAAGGTTTAATGTTTCTGTTTTAATGTTTAGATCTTTGATCCATTTTAATTTTAATTTAGTATGTGGTGAGAGGTAAGGGTCCAGTTTCATTCTACAAACAGATAACCAGTTTCCCCAACATCAGTTGTTGAATAGTCTATCTTTCCTCCCATGTATCCTTTTGCCCCCTTTTTCATAGATTAAATAGTTGAATATGTCTGAGGAGGTTCCTGTATCATCAGTTCTGCTCATTAATCTATATGTCTGTTTTTGTTCCATACCATGCTGTTTTTATCGCTGTTGCTTCATATTATAGTTTGAAATCTGGTATTGCTATGCCACTTGCTTTGCTCTTATTGCCCAAAATTACTTCACTATTCTGGGTCTCTTCTAGTTCTATATGAATTTTAGGATTTTTTTCTCTAGATCTATCTGTAAAGTATGTTGTGGGTGTTTTGATTGAGGCTGTATTGAGCCTGTATAATAGTTTTGGAAGAATGGCCATTTTTTTTTTTTATTGAGTTTATTGGTACATTTAGGGATACAGTACAGTTACATTCATTGTTGGGATCATGTACCTTTACATGGCAAGTCTTGATTCTCATTTTTTCCCCTTACCTCTGCCCTCCCTTCACCCCCTCCTCCCCTCCCCATCTACAAACACTTTATTTTCATCTTTTCATTCTCTCACATTTTTTTCTTTTCCCTTTTTGTTCTTCCCCTACGTATCACACCTTCCCTACACCTTTAGCTCCTTTCCTCCCATTTCTAAATGTCAGTAATCTTATTAGAATCTTATGCATTGTTGCAGAATATTCACACCAGGGAAACTATTTGGTATTTACACATGTGGGACTTATTTATTTCACTTAGGAGTATATCTTCAATATGTATCCATTTTCCTATGAATGAATCTATTCTCTCGCTCTTTATGGCTGAGTAATATTCCATTTTATAGAAAAACCACATCTTCTTTATCCAGTTTCCAACGGATGGGCAAATAGGTTGTTTCCAAGATTTAGCTATTACAAACTGTGCCGCTATAAACATGGGTGCACATACTTCTCTGTGATATGATTCTTTTAGTTCTCTTGGAAAGATACCCAACAGAGGGATGGCTGGGTCAAATGGAACCTCCAGTCCAAGCTCTTTGAGGTATCTCCATATTGATTTCCATAGTGGTTGCACTAGTCTGCACTCCCACCAACAATGGAGGAGGGTTCCTTTCTCCCCACAACCCCGCCAACATTTGTTATTGTGTGATTTCTTGATAGCAGCCATTCTTTGTGGGGTGAGGTGGAATCTCAGTGTTGTTTTCATCTGCATCTCTCGAATGACCAGTGATGTGGAACATTTTTTCATATATTTTCTTGCTGCTTTCACTTCTTTGTATGAGAAATGTCTGTTCATTTCGGATGCCCATTTTTGGATCGGGTCTTTATATTTGGGGGGACTGATTGTTTTGAGTTCTTTATATATCCTTGATAATAGTCCTTTGTCTGAGGTACAGCTGGTAAAAATTTTTTCCCACATTGTAGATTGTCTCTTAGTTCTGCTAATGGTTTCTTTTGAAGTACAGAAGCTTTTTAGTAAGATGAGATCCCAGTTGTTGATTCTTTCTGCTAGTTCCCGTGCTACTGAGGATTTGTTCATAAAGTCTTTTCCTATACCAATGTCTTCCAGAGTTCTGCCTAACTTACTTTCCAGCAAGTTTAATGTTTCTGTTTTAATATTTAGATCTTTAATCCATTTGGATTTTAATTTAGTGCATGGCGAAAGATAAGGGTCTAATTTTAATCTGTGACAGGTTGATATCCAGTTTTTCCAACACCATTTATTAAAGAGGCTATCTTTCCTCCACTGAGGATGGTGAGCTCCTTTGTCGAAGATGAGGTAGCTGAGTACATCTGCATTTGTTTTTGTGTCTTCCAGTCTGTTCCATTGATCCTCAGGCCTATTTCTTTGCCAGTACCATGCTGTTTTTATCACAGTGGCTTTGTAGTATAGTTTCAAATTGGGAATTGTTACACCTGGTGCCATGTGACTGTTGCCTATAATGGCTTTTGCTATTCTAGGTCTCTTGTGGTTCCAAATGAATTTTTGGATTCTTTTTTCTAGTTCTGTGAAATATAGTGTTGGAATTTCAATTGGCATTGCATTGAATGTATATAGCAGTTTTGGTAGTATGGCCATTTTCACTATGTTGATTCTTCCTACCCAGGAGCAGGGGATATCTTTCCATTTTTTTATATCCTCTTCGATTTCTTTTTTTAGAGTGCTGTAGTTTTCAGTGTAGAGATCTTTTGTTTCTTTTGTTAGATTGATTCCTAGATACTTCATTTTTTTGGATGCTATTGTAAAAGGAATTTTTTCCCTTATTTCTCTTTCTGTCTGTCTGTTATTTGTGTATAGAAAGGCTATTGATTTTTGGGTATTCACCTTGTATCCAGATACTTTACTGAATCTGTCAATTAAGTCTAGAAGTTTTTTGGTGGAGTTTTTTGGATCTTCAATGTAGAGTATCATATCATCAGCAAATAATGATAGTTTAACTTCTTCCTTTCCTATCTTTATTGCTTTAATTTCTTTCTCTTGTCTAATTGCTGTGGCTAATGTTTCCAGAACTATATTGAAGAGAAGTGGTGATAGTGGGCATCCTTGTCTTGTTCCTGATTTTAACATGAAGGTTTTCAGTTTTTGGCCAGAATGGCCATTTTGACAATATTGGTTCTGCCAATCCAGGAGCAAGAGACATCCAGAAGCAAATACATCCATTTTCTGATGTCCTCTTTAGTCTCCTTCAGACTACTGTAGTTTTCTTTGTAGAGGTCTTTCACTTCCTTAGGTTAGTTCCTAGATATTTCATTTTTCTTGAAGCAACTGTGAATGATACTGTTTTCATAATTTCTTTCTTGTCCTTTTCATTATTGGTATACATAAATATGAATGATTTTTGTGTGTTGATCTTGTATCCTGCTACTTTGCTGAAATTCATTATTTAAAGAGTTTTTTGGTGGAGTTCTTTGGGTCATCTGTAAATAATGATAATTTGAGTTCTTTCTTTCCTATATTTCCCTTTTATTTCTTTCCCTTGCCTAATTGCTCTGGCTAATGTTTCAAGTACTATGTTGAGGTGATAATGGACATTGCTGTCTTGTTTCTGATTTTAGTTTTTTCCCACTTGATATGATGCTGGCTATTGGTTTTTCATAAATAGCCTTTATCATATTCAGGTGTGGTCCTTCTATACCTGTTTTTTTCAAGGTTTTTATCAGGCTCTGTGGAAAGCCTTTTCTGCATCTGCTGATATGATCATGTGGATTTTACCTTGCCCCTGTTCATTTGCTGTATTACATTTATGGACTTATTATGTTGAACCATCCTTGGATCTCTGGGATGAAACATACTTGATTATGGTGTATGATATTTTTGATAATGTGCCACATTCTACTTGCTAATATCTTGTTGAGGATTTTTGCGTCTATGTTCATTAAAGAGATTGGTCTCTTCTTTAGTTGGTCCTTTATCTGGTTTTCGTATCAGGGTGATACGGGGTCTTTTGGTATGTTATTTCCCAACTAGCCTTGATAGTTTTCACTGAAACATTATCTTGTTACTGTTGTAGTTGAATTGATTCTACAGGAATAATCCTGACTCAGTGGACAAGTGAGTGCCAGTGAACTTATCTGCTGAACCCACCATCACACCCAGGGAAAGGGGCAGCAAGAGTTCTAAGCCCTGTAACTCAGATGGGATCAGACTCTCCAAGAATGCTTGCAATCTGGCAGAAAGAGGTGCTGAATTTAAGATAACCTAAATTTTGCAGTGAAGAGACCATAGGAGTAATTGAGATGTGAACACTCAGACTCTCTGGCAAAGAAGCTACTGGAAATCACATATGCAGTGGTTCATTGGAATATCTAAGTGGTGTTCCCATGACCAGTAACATTGGACATGTTATTGGTTTAAGTTTTTATGTGTTTCTTGAGTTACCTAGTGATGTGGGATTATGTTCTTTTTTGGTTTCATGTGCATATTAGGTAGTTACTCTTGTATATTTGTGCTTTCCTTGGCTCTGATTTAATAGATATCCAGGTTCTCTACCTTGTAGAGAATAGACAAAGGGAGGGAAGAGTAACTGCAAGGACTATCATGTAGAAAAGTGATAAGATTGAATCTGTGGATGCTATTATAAATTGAAGCAATTCTTAGGTGATAGAGGTTTAGCTCAGTGGTACTGCACCTGTCTGGCAAGTACAAGTTCCTGAGTTTAATTCCTTGTACCGGAAAAAAAAAAGATAAAAATCCTACAGAAAATTTGTATAAATGGTCTTTATCTCAATCTGATAAAAGCCATCTATGACAAACCAACAGCCAACATCATACTAAATGGACAAGCTGAAAGCTTTTACTCTAATATCAGGAACAGGACAAGGATGTCCACTGTCACCACTCTTGTTCAATATAGTTCTGGAAACACTAGCCAGAGCAATTACACAAAGAAATAAGGATAGGAAAGGAAGAAGTTAAACTATCATTATTTATGAATGACATATTACTGTACCTAAAAGACCCCAAAAACTCCACCAAAAAGACTTTTAGATTTGATAAGCAAATTCAGTGGCATAGGTGGATGCAGAGTCAACACTCAAAAATCAATAGCCTTCATGTACACAGACTTACAGAGAGAGAAATTAGAAATACAGTCCCTTTCACAATAGCATCCAAAAAAAGAGAAATACCGAGGAATCAATTTAACAAAGGAAGTAAAAGACCTCTACATTGAAAACGATAGTACTCTGAAAAAGGAGATGAACAGGATATCAGAAAATAGAAAGAAAGATATCCCTTGGGCCAGGGATTTAGCTGTGTGGTTCTGCTGCCTGCTTTGCAAGCACAAGGTCCCAAGTTCGATCCCTGGTATTAAAAAAAACAAACAAACACAAAGAAAGAAGGATAGATAGATAGATATCCCTTGCTCTTGGATGGGAAGAACCATTATAGTGAAAATGGCCTTACTTCCAAAATTGTTATACAGATGCAGCACAATTCCAATAAAAATTCCAACAGCATACTGAACAGAATTAAAAAAAAAAACAATCCTAAGATTCATTTGGAACCAGAAGAGACTTAGAATAGCCAAGGCATTTCTGGACAAAAAAGGCAAAACGGGGTATCCCTGCCTCTAAATTATACCACAAAGTTACTGTGATAAAAATAGAATTGTACTGGTGAAAGAACAGACCTGAAGATCAGTGGAGCAGACTAGAGGATGTAGAAACAACTCCAGACATACTCACCCACCTTATCTTTGATAAAGGAGCCAAACACTTTTCACTGGAAGAAAGAGCCTCTTTAATGAAGGCTGCTGGAAAAACTGGCTTTCCATATGCTGAAGATTGAAACTAGACCCTTATCTTTCACCATGCAGTAGCCTAAAATTAAAATGGATCAAAGATCTAAATATGAAAACAGCAACACTAAATCTGCTGGAAGAGAGAATAGGCAGAACACTTGAGGACATAGGAGTAGGCAGAGATTTAATCAACAAAACCCAGCCCACATGGGAAATACTACAAAGAATCAACAACTGGGACCTCATTTTATTAAAACACTTTTGCACAGCAAAAGAAACCACCAACAGAGGGAAGAGACAACCCACAGCATGGGGAAAAATTTTTACTAGCTATTTAGATAAAGGACTATTATCTAGAATATATAAAGAATAAAAAAAATCAGACCCCCCCCCCACAAATTTAAAGACCAAATCCAAAATCTTGCTGGGCGTGGTGGCGCACACCTGTAATCCCAGCACTCGAGAGGCTGAGGCAGGAGTATCGCTGTGAGTTTGAGACCAGCCTGGGCTACATGGTGAGTTCCAGGACAGTCTCAACTACATAGTGAGACCCTGTCTCAAAAAAAACAAAACCAAAAGTGGGGATCTGAAATGAAAAGACATTTCTCAGATAAAGAATTAGAAAAAGCAAATAAATATAAGAAAAAATGTTCAACATCACTGGTAATTCATGAAATGCAAATTAAAACAACACTGAGGTTCTACTTCACTCCAGAAAGAACAGCTGCTATCAAGAAATCAACCAATAACAAATGCTGGAAGGGCTGTGGGGAAAAAGGAACCCTTCTCCACTGCAGGTGGGAGTGTAGACTTGTGCGACCACTGTGGAAATCAGTGTGGAGATTTCTTAAAAAACTAGAGGTGCCATTTGACTCAACTATTCCTCTTCTTGGTATCTTCCTGAAAGAATTAAAAACATCATACTATAGCAATATATGTATACTCATGTTTATAACAGAACAGTGTGTAATAGCTAAATCTCCAAAACAGCCCAAATGCCCATCAAGTGATGAGTGGATAAAGAAGATGTGTTTTTTTATATACAATGGAGTACTACTCTGCCATAAAAAGGATGAGCTTCAGACATTTATAGCTAACTGGATGGACCTTGAAACCATACTCCTAAGTGAAATAATTGGACACACATGTTTAAATACTGCTGTCCTTCAAAAGAGATGGAGAAATAAGATATTTCCATGAAAAAGACCAGCTCAGAAGATATATGAGTGTTAAGCCAGCTCTAGAGAAAATACTCAAAAATATTCTGGACAGAAACGTGGGATTGGACACACCTAAAAACACAGAGGTTCCAGTGGATAAACAAAAAACTTTAGGAAAAGTAAAACAAATGATGTATCAACAGATAAGGCAATGGACAGTAAATAACCAACACATCTCAGTGATATCTCTCAATGTTAACAGCCTCTACTCTCCAATCGAAAGACATAGAATGGCATACTGGGGCAAAAAACAGAATTCAGAGACCAGAAACTCATCTAATCTAAAAAGAGATTCATAGATTAAAAATTAAAAGATGGAAAACAACATTTCATGAACTAGGGCCTTAAAACCTAGCAATTCTAGTATCAGACATGGTAAACTTCAAGTTAAAATGGATTAGAAGAGACAAAGATCACAACATACTAGTTAAAGGAACAATCCAACAAGAACAGATAACATTGATAAACATATATGCACTGAATAGTAGAGCACCTATTTTCATAAGACAAAAACTGCTAAAATTAAAAGATCAAATAAACATTAACATAATTATGGAATTTTAACACCCCACTTTCAAAAAAGAGACAGATCAACTAAAAATAAATAAATAAATAAATTTCAGAGCTGAACCATGCCCTTGAACATAAGGAGTTGATAGATATATACAGAATATTCCACCCCTCAACAACAAAGTATCCATTCCTTTAAGCAGCACATGGTACTTTTTCCAAAATAGATCATATACTAGTCCACAAAGCATGATTAAGAAAATATAAAAGGATTGAAATTACTTGTATATACTATCTGACCACTGTACGATGAAAGTAGAATTCAACAACAGAATAAATTTTGGAAAAGGCAAAAACCAATGGAAAATTAACAAAGTACTCCTAAACAACTAGTGGGTCACAGAAGAAATAAAAGGAGAAATTTTTAATTTTCTGGAAGTTAATGACAATGACTGTACAACTCATTGAAACCTCTGAGACACTTTGAAAGCAGTTCTAAGTGGAAAATTCATTTCAATCAATGCTCACATTAGGAAAATAGTGAGTTCAAATAAATAACCTTATGAGAAATCTTAAGATACTTGAAAAACAACAACAAATCAGCCCCAAACCAAAACAAAGGAGAGAAATTATAAAGATGAGAGTGGAAATCAATGAAATTAAACAAAGAAAAATGTGAAAAAAATTAATCATTGAAGAGCGGGTTCTTTGAAAGAATAAATAAAATAGGCAAGTCCTCAGCAAAAAGAGAGAAAAGACTCACATCAGTGCAATTAGAAATGACAGAGGTGAAATCACAACAGACACTGTCAAAACCCAGAAGATAGTAACTACTTTGAAAAATTATATTCCAACAAATTTTGAAGAAATGGGACAGATTTCTAGACACAGAAACTACAAAAACTAACCCAAGAAGACGTAAATATACTTAACAACCCAATCACAAGCAATGAAATTGACTCAGTAATAAAGAATCTACCAACTAAAGAAAGCACAGGACCTGATGGATTCAGAGCTGAATTCTATAAATCCTGTTACATCACCAGAACTCCTCAAGCTGTTCCAAGACATTGAACGGGATGGAGTGCTCCCAAATTCATTTATGGTAATCTATTATCGTCTGCTTCAATATAAGGGTGGGTGATTTAGACCTAGTCTCAAAATAAAAAGGGCTAGGGATTTAGCTCAATGCTAGAGTGCTTGCTGGCACGTATGAAGCCCTGTTTCCATCCTCAGCACCACACACAAAAAGAGAAAGTGAGAGACAGAGAGAGAGAGAGAATGCAAGAGAGTGAGCGAACGCAATTAAAAGATCTGGGTGGGCTCATTAATATTAAGACTCAGGAGCTATCATAAAATTATAGAAGACTAAGAGGACAATTGCATTGTAGTATTCTGGATTGGATCATGGAATTGAAAAAAAGACTTTTCTGGGGAAAAAATGCTGAAATTCACATGAAAGGGTAAGGCCTGGCTGCAGCATTCTAGATGCTAAGCGGGAGGACTGGCAGGTGGAGGTGATGGTAGCAGGCATGGTGGACACACCTGTAATACCAGCACTCAACAGGCTGATGGCCAGGGATTTAGCTCAGTGGCACCACACCTGCCTTGCAAGCACAGGGTCCTGAGTTCCATCTCTGGTACGGGGGGTGGGGGGAAGTGGTGGGGAGGCCAAGGCAAGAAGATCATTGTGACTTTGAGGCTAGTCTGGGCTATATAATGAGTTCAAGGCCAGTCTAAAATGCATGGTGAAATCCTGTCTCAAAAAAGAAAAATGTGACTGTTAACCTTGTATGTCAACTTGATTGGTTAAAAAAAATGGCTAGCAAATTAGCAAAACATACTTTGGAATGTATCTGGTTGAGTTATGAAGGTGTAATGTTGGGTACTATGTCTGTTCCCTGACCTTGTCCTCTGTGATACTATTCCTTGGTTCTGCTTCCCTGCTGCCATGAACTAAGCATATTTGCTTTGCCACTTTGCATAGCCCTTCCACTGTGATGTTTCTGCCTCGATGCCAACTGATCTTGGACTGAATCCCCAAAATTCTGAGGCAGTTTAAGCCTCTTTTCCTTTCAGTAGTGGGTGACAGGTATTGTGTTCCAGTGACAGGAAAGCTGACTAGTAAACACCCAAGTATGCAGGAGTTCGTTTAATCTTCTTCTGTTCGTCTTACTGCCCTATCCTTATTTGTTCCTGACTTCTCTAGTCAGAGGCCTGCTTTATTCTCTCCTGAGAATTATTCTCTGTTCTTTCATCAAATGGTAGAGGGGCAGTCATCCCAGTTTGTAGAGTATGCAATCTAGCTGTGTCCTAAAGGGATAATCACATACTTTCCTTTATTCTAGCTCCATTTCATTCTTTTATTTAAAGATCTTGGTGTTGCCAGTTGATTCCTGGGAATTCTTGCCTCCACTGCATGAACAGGATCTGTTTTCTTGGTTCTGCTAAGTCATTACCTCATAACAGTTCCTGATTTTTTTAACCTGTTGTCTTCTGTTTTCCAATTCTTTCTGATCTTACAGGTTCATGTCATAATCTATAAAAGAGTTAGGGCTGGGCATGTGACTCAGGGATAGGGCTCTTGCCTCACATGTTTGAGGTCCTGGGTTCAATCTCCAGCACCACAATAAAATAAAAAAACAGTAAAAGTAGATGACTGTTTGAGTCACTATCTTTTTTGCCTTTGAAATGAATTTTGGTATATTTTGTCATATCACCCTAAAACATGTCACATTTGGTTTATTTTTAACCTAAGTATTATAATTTCTTTTGTGAGAGCAACCCTCATTTAATTTTCATTCCTTTTCTATTACCCAGTGACAAATACCCAACTTGTTGAATGTTCTCAGGCTATTACCCCTTCTGATACAATGAAAGCAAGAAGGCCCCAAACCTTTCTGCAGATCCTCTTCCTTTTCTGTTAAATCCTGGGCAAAACAACACTGTTAATCTTTGAAGACTATCTATTAATCAGATTTTTTTCATATTATTAGTAATTTTAGTTTACTTTACCTTCTTTTGCCCTATTATACTGGAGAATATCCCTAGCCAGAGATCTCTCATTTACCACACATGAAGCTTCAGTGATGAAGCAACAGTCTTTGCCCAAGAGTGAAAGGTGCAGATGTGCACAGGTTAGGGGCAGTGCACATGTTAGGGGCTATGCTGGGAGCCCACACAGTAGCACAATGATAAGGTCTTAAAGGATCAAAGAAGACTTCCTAGAGAAGGAATATTTAATAAAAGACCTGAGGATGAATGGTAGTGAAGCAAAAGAGTGTACAAGGTAGAGGAAAAATATGTACAAATGCCTTAAGTGGAGAGAGCCTGTTTTACTCAAAGCAGTTATACCACAAGAGTCTGGGGCAAGAGTAGGTTTTAAGTGGTGAGGCATAGGGGCAATCAGGATCCAGATCAACTCTTTTTTTTTTTTTTTGGTACTGGGGATCGAACTCGAGTCCTTGCGCTTGCGAGGCAGGTTCCAGAACCACTGAGCTAAATCCCCAGCCCTTGGATCCAGATCATAATAATAAATTGATAAAGTATGTTAATGTGGTAGACTACAAAAAGGGTACAAATTCTTGGCCTCTACATGTATATTCTTTTGAATATGACAGAAACTCCTTCCATCAGGTCAACTTTGCTTTTTTACCCATTAAGTCTGGCCTTGACCAGATAACTCCTTTATTCAGTGGGTTGATGGAAGCAAAGGCTTGAAAAGCAGTTGTGTATTGGAACTTACTTTCTGCTGCTCCTGGGAAGTGTGACCATCATCTTGTAGTGAGCCTGGGCTGGCTTTTTGGATGATGACAGATGTCTGACGAAATCCCACGATCACCCAGCTAACACTGATATGTGAATGAGGCCTTCTTTGATCACCTTCAGCCAAGCCTCCAGCTTCTAGTTCTACCCAAACCAGAAGAATCACCCAGCCAAACCACAAAGTAATGAAAAGTAAAATAAACATTTGTTGTTTCAAGATACTGATTTTTGGAGGTGACATGTGATGCCGCCAACATGAGAAGGATTATAAGCAAAGGTGTGACGTGTTCAAATTCACTGGCATCAGGGGAGAGTGCCTTGGAGGAGGCTGACTGGAAACTGAGAGACCTGTGGGGAGGCATTTGTGGTCATTTAGATGATAGCAGCCTGAAGCAGGGTGGTGGGAGTAAAGAGAAGAGAATCGGTTTAGGAGATATTTGTGAGACTGCTTATTGCTTGGATTGGGGGATGGTAATGATGGAAAGGGATGAGTGGAGGATGTCCCCTGATCCCCAGGTTCTCACTTGTGTAGTTGGATGGATTATGGTTCCATTCCTGGAGGGAGGACAGTGATCAGTTTAATTTTGGTCTTGTTATTTCTGAAGTACTTTGGGGACAGTCCTGTGAAGATTTCCAGTAAGCAGAGAGTGATCTGGGCTGGAGATACAGATCTGGAAGTCATGAGTTCATGGTGGCAGTAGTGTAGAAGCTCCACAGAGGAAGGTGGGTGACGTGAGAAGGGGAAGAGTGAGGAGAGAAGTCTAAGAAAAGCTGGTAACTGAAGGGCAATCAGGGAAGGAAAGTCTCTGAGAGGGTGAAGAGCTGCAGAAATAGGAAAGCTGTAGAGCTAATTACTTTTTTGTTACTACTTTAAATTCTTATCCGATGTTAAGTTTCCGGGTGCAATATGGTTATCCTCTCTGCTCGGCCCTATCCATGCATTTTTAGATGCCTTCTAGACACACTTATGGAGCTTGCTGTTACTCCATGTTCAGTAAGTCCAAAGCTAGACTATCTTTGCTGGGCTGGAGCCCACTCATCCTCCTCTGTTTCCTCTTTGCATTAGTGTCACCACTGTCCTCAGTTGTCTTTTACTCCTTTTCCCTTGTCTGTATACAGGGTCTGCCAAAAAATTTATACATTAGGAAGAGAAAAACTTATATAAACATTTTAATACATTTAGCAAGACATCATGAGGCTAATACAAGTTACCTTTGGCCTCTTCAGTTACAAGAGGTGCTCAAAGTGGTGGCCATTAGCTTCCAGACATTTATTAGTACGGTGAATGGCTGAAGTGTGTATATATTTTTTTGGTGGACTCTGTATATTCCATCAATTGTCCAGTTGTATAAATTCTCTCTCTGCAGTCTCTTGTTATATCCCCTTGGTTTGCAGTTTCAAAATCACGTTTCTCATGCATCCTTCTGCAGTAGCCTTCTAATCTTATATCTTGATTATATACTCGAAGCCATTCTTCTTAAGGAGTCATTTCTGATATTGGCATTACTCTACTCAAAAACTTCAGTACTTTGCTGAATTAATTTAAACTGTTTATTCTAAGCACTTAAAACCCTTGAGAGTATGGTCAAAACTTCCTCTTCCAAATAAGCATACTCAATACTTTAGCAAAAAACTAGACCGATCAATTATGGGTTTTCAAAACTACTATGCCTTTGCGCATACCTTTATCTTCAGGCTCAATGCTGCTCCTTCATTTTTGTCAAAATCCTATCTATATAGCAAGGACTATTTCAAGCACCACTGTCTTGGTAGAGCCTTTCTTGGTCTCCCCTGATAGTTGTGATCTTGCATGGCTGCCTACCTTCCTCAGTCCTTTACTTCCTTTTACCAATATTGAAATTCCCCCCGTTGAGGCTCAGCTGCAGGAATTTGGTTGTTTCTTTGCTTTGAGAAAAAGTCTTGCTTTGTAGTTCAGGCTAACCTATATAGCTCAAACTGGCCTTAAATTTCTGGCAGTCTTCCTGCTTCAGCCTCCCAAGTGCTGAGATACAGGCATGTGCCACTACCCCCCAACTCAGCTGCAGGAATTTGAAGTCACTCTAGCTATTTCAAGCAAAAATGCCTTTTATATAGCAATTGGGTGTTACTGAGACTTGGGCAATTAGACAAATACCCTGTAGGCTGAGTCTACAGGAATAACTTCCAGAACAGCTCCTCTGAACTGACTCACAAGGGGAGCAAGTAGAAATGGCCTATCAGCTAAGTTGCACCACCAACTGGTTGTCAATACTCCTGGAGCTATTCTGGGACCGCTGAATGTTGTTGCAGAAAGATCTAACATTTCCACAAGTGTGCTCACCAGCAAAAGAAAGAGTAACAGAAGCAACAGGAATGAGCTCTTTTGTATACTTTCCCCCTTTAAATCTCCTGTGATACATCTAATTGGTAGAGCCAAATTCAGATATAGATCTCTGTGTAGGAATGTCTAGGAAATATAGGGGTGTGTGTGTGTGTGTGTGTGTGCACGTGTGTTGGTACTGGGGATTACACACAGGGCCTGCACACTGAGCTGCATTCCCAGCTCTTTTTTCATTTTATTTTATTTTTGAGTTAGGGTCTTGGTAAATAGTTAAGTTATGCAAGCTGGGCTCGAACTTGTGATCCTCCTGCCTCAGTCTTACAGAGTGCTGGGATTACAGGTATGTACCACCATGCCTATCTCAGAAATGTAGTTTTTAGCTATTTTCTGCAGTACAAAGAACTTAGAAAGAGACTGAAATGAATTCTTAGTCCATCATTTCTTCCACTGTCATTTATTATTAGCCAGGGGCTGTTACATTTGTGAGTGATGATTTTTATACTTACTTGTCATGCTCTTGTATTGTCTAGTTGTATAAAGC
This sequence comes from Fukomys damarensis, assembly GCF_012274545.1. Classification (NCBI taxonomy): domain Eukaryota; kingdom Metazoa; phylum Chordata; class Mammalia; order Rodentia; family Bathyergidae; genus Fukomys; species Fukomys damarensis. The sequence continues at coordinate 23,575,037 of NW_022900938.1, read as the reverse complement.
AGGAGATGTTTATGAATAATTCATACATCCTAATACTGTAAACATGCAAAGTTCTGTAGCATGTAAGAGCTAAGTAACTACTAAATGAGTGAAATTTAATCATCTTGCCTAGAGTAGCACTATTACTTGGATTTAAGGGAAAACCTCTTAATATTAACCCAAGACAAGACAATGCACTAATTAGAAGGGAATCTAGAAGACTGTAGAGGGAAATTGAGTTTGTTTATGTAAAAAATAGAAATTGAATTGAGATCCTATATACAAATAAGTCCTTCTTTCCCAACATTGATAAGGAGAGAACCTGTAGAGGGTCTTAGCACCTTGAATAAGAGGACTTGTCCTGTGGGGGAGGTGCAGTTGTCGTTGCACCTGATGTTCAGAGTGATATTGGTGGTAGTGGATGAAACTGAGTGCAATAAACTAGTGCCTGCTTATTAAGAACGGAGGCAAGGGCAAGGGATGTAGCTCAGTAGTAGGGCACTTGACTAGCATGTGTGAGGTCCTGGGTTTAATCCCCAGCACTGCGAAACAAAACAAAAATGGAAGCAGACAAGCTACTATTGATTAAGATAAAACAGAGAAGTAAAAAGAAAAAGTTGTTAGGAAGTATGTATATCCATGGGACAAGAGGGACTTTCATGCCAGAGTGCCATTGACAAATTGAGAATATAAGGACCCTAAAAGTGAATTATTGTCAAGATTTGAGTAAAAAACTATTGTATTAAACTATATTTGAATTAGGAATTTTTCTTTATGTGAAATAAGAGGCTTATTAAGGGCTGGGGATTTAGCTCAGTGGTTCTGGTGCCTGCTTCACAAGTCCTTGTGAAGGACCCAAGTTCAATCCCTGGTACAAAAAAAAAGAGGGTTACTTAAGAGATTCTCTGGGTAGTACAGAGATAGGAACACAGAGGAACAGCAACCTTAGTTCTGGCTTTATTTTACCATGTGACTTTAGGCAGATCTCTTAGTTGGCTAGTGATTCCCCAAAGTGGATCTAAACCGTAGTGTGCAATAGAATCTCTGCAGAGGTTATTGTCTGAGAATCCATTAGAAAAATTTGTTCTCCTAATGAGTCCCTAGGTGACGACCATGCTGTTCTTGAGAGTCACACCACTGCAGTGTCAGCATATCCAAAATAGACCTCCTCATTTTTGCCTGAAAATCTGTTCCTTCTCTTCTCTCTAATAACTCCAGCATTCACTCCAGCTCTTAGGCCAGGAATGTGAGGGGAAAAGAGGGTAGGAACTTCCAAGACTTCTTATTAATCCCAACATTCAATCATTGTAGATTTAGCTTCCTGGGTGACTTCCCAGTCAGCCCATCACTTATACCCTTCCATGCTACAATAGCCTTTTCACTGTTGCCCTGCCTCCGGTCTGCCCTAACTGCAACCAGCCTATTCTTCAGGTATTTCTAAATTTTAAATATACTTATAACTCTACTGTGGCCAAGACACCTTAATGTCTTCCCATAGTTCTTTTTGTTTGTTTGGTTTGGTTTGGTTGGTTGTTTTCAGATGGGTTCTTGCTATGTTGCCCAGGCTAGTGTCAAACTTGGGCCCAGCTGATCCTCCTGTTTTAGTTTCCTGATTAGCTAAGATTTCAGGCATGGACCACTATGCCCAGTAGTTTCCCCTTGTTTTAAGATAAAATTTAAACCCCCTGTTTAGAACACAAAACTCTTCTGTTGGTTCCCATCACTGTAACAAATACCTGAGACAAATCAGCCTAAAAGAAGAGAAAGTAAACTGGTTATGGTGATGCATGCCTGTAATCTCAACACTGTGGGAGACCGAGACAGGAGGATTGCAAGTTCAGTCCGAGGCCAGGGAATTAAGAGACTTAGTCAGATCTTGTCTTAATAAACAAACAAATAAATAAATAAATAAAGGGAAAGTTAATTTTGGCTCAGAATTTCTAAGGTTTCAGTCCATGATTGGATGGTTCTGTTGCAAGCATGTGGTGGAGCCTAAGGGTGGCCAAAAGCAGAGACAGGATAGGCAGAGTCCCAGTGTCCCCTTCAGTAGCACTATCCCAGTGACCTAACTTTCTTACACTTGGCCTCTTCTCTTAAATATTCCACTCCTCCCAGTAGCACCACAGGCTGGTGACCAGGCCTTTAACACAGCCATTTGAGAGATACTTCCAACCATAGTTTCTTCATATTGTGATCCTCAGTCTACATCTGTAATCCTGTGAGGCTCTCCTTCCTCAAGCCACAATACCAACAGATTTCACAAAGCATACTCTGTGTGAGGTGATGCACCGCTTCTAATCTTCATCTAGCAGTTTCTGCTTATCCATTAAAATTCATCCCAAGTACTGATTGATTTACTGTATATGTATCATCCTGTGGTTCCAGTAGCATCCTGATCATAGCTGTACTGCCATACTGTAACCATTAGTTAATTAGCTTATCACATTTTCCCTTCTTGACTATAGATTACTTGAACAAAGGAATCTAAATCAATGGTGGTATGTGTGGGGATCTTTCGACAAAGACCTTGGGGGATTTGGAAGGCTTGAGTCTCAGCTTTAAATAGTTTCTAAGGTCTCCTTCAACTCTGAATTCGAATATAAGGCTTCTCAAAATTTAACTGATGTTGTGGAAAGGGAAAAAAGCTTTGAAGTAGTTAATAGAAAACAAAAAGCATAGTCTTCTTTATGCCTGCAGTAACACAACTCATTAGCCTGAAATATAGGGGAGGGTAAATAAATGTAAATAAGATATCCTTATTTCATTTAGGAGCACTTGCTTCATATGTCCAATTTTTAATTTATAAGTTCTAAAACCGTTGATCACTTACTATATGCCAGGCACTGTAGTAGTCATTTGGAAACCATCAACAAGACAAAAAGCCCTACACTTAAGGAACTTGCCTTGATAGACAATCAATAAATATAAGGAGAAAATCACTGAATATCTTAGAAGGTTGTAAGTACTCTGGAGAAATAGAACAGCAGAAGGGACTTTCTTTTTTGTCAGTATTACTAGAGGTAATATATTTAATTTGAGCTATTAAATAAGTCATACTTTTTTTTCCTTTTTATTGAGTTTATTGGTACATTCTGGGTATACACTACAGTTACATTCATTACTGGCGTCTTGTACCTTTACATGACAGGTCTTGGTTCTCATTTTTTCCCCTTGTCCCTGCTCCCTTCACCCGCTCCTCCATTAAGTCGTACTTTAAAAGGCAGTGTGGTGGATTAACTAATGGTCAGTTTGTAACACCAGCTGAATGAATCAGCATGATCTGGGCATGGATGATCCACCTGAGGATTGTTGCCAGTAGCCATAAAAAGAGAACTGGAGGGAATACCATGGGCTATTGATTTCTAGAAGCTTGCTGCAGCTGGTTTTCCTGATGTGAACTTGGCTGTTCTGGTTGAGGAGAAGCTGGGCCCTCGTTGTCACTGGAAATGGCTGCTGTTCTCATCAGGGGAGCTCTGATCTTCAGTGGAGCATCACTTCCTGGCTGCAGTATAGATCCCTCAGCAGAAATCCTTCACCCCATAGGTATAGGTTGTCTGGCTTCCACCACTGGCCTTTGAGCTTTCTGGATGCAGATCCTCAATTTGGACAAACATGAGACACTGCTGTGGGCTCTAGGTCACTGGCTGGACTTGTGGGGGACATTGCCTTGGACTCTAGGCCTTTAGATGTGTGGAACATTGCTGTGGGATCCAGGCCCTTGGCTGGATTCTTTGGGCCTCTAGTGTATGGTTAATCTCTTACATTCCTCTCTATTTGACTTTTTTGGGTAAATATCATAAAATAATACTATAAGTTACGTGTCCTGTATTAAATGTATTCCCTTGTCTAAACCCTGACTACAACAGGCAGACTTTCTACACCCAATCAAAAGAGAATTCAGGATTTGCATACTTCAGATCTGGTTTCCTTTTGTAAAATTGACAGTAAATGGCTTTCCAGTTATGTCGGTAGGAAAGTAATAATTTAGTGGCTCAGGGAGTTCCTTCCAAGGAGTCAAAAGTACATTATGATAATACAAATTTTTACTACTATAAAAGTAGAGACAAAGCCCCACAAACCAGGAAATGTTTTGTTCTTAACTGCAACACTTAGAAAATCTTTACTGCAGAACTTCCTAACTCAACTCCCAGTTTTAATTGTTTGTTTGCATTTTCACATTTAAGCAAACAGATATGAGTCCTTTTAGAATTTTTAGGGGAGCTTAGTACTGTGGCACAGGGCTTTCACTTTACTTCTCTGGGGTGCTTGGAAGGAGAAACAGTATGCTTCTGTGGGAGAAATCACTTCTCCATCTTTACTCTCAAATAACTTAAAAGATTTAACATTTCATTGTGAACAGCCTTACAAGTCAAAATTAATGTCACCTGCAGAGTAAGCGGAGTGATGAGTATTGTTTTGCACAGTGGTTACAGTTTTTCAAGTCCTCCCATAATGAATGACTTTTCTTGCACTTCTTAAAAACTAGAACTGTGTGGTAATTCTGATGACTGTCAGTTCCTGTGGGATGTTTACACAAAGGTACTTTAAAACGAAGAGTCATTTTTAGAGCAATTAGAGAAGAGGCTAGACCGAGAAGAGGCAGCTCTGGGGTCTGGCAGGTCGGGGTTAGGGTTTATTGACAGGACAGGGTCAAGCGTCTGCTCCTCCACCAGTGCCCCCACGTACCTGCCCTCCGGATACACCCAAGACCTCCCTGCTTCAGCCACAGGCTGAGGCTGCACAGAATGTGGAGAGGAGAAGGGAAAGGAGGAAAAAAAAGGGCAAGTTCTGCCCATACCTTATAGTCCGAATGGAAATGCAAGTTTGAAAATATTTGAGTATATGTTTCTGGCCTAGATGTTATGTCACATTAGGAAGAAGAAACTTTAAAATACACAAAGCATTGTCTGTTCTTTCCGCTTTGTAGTTTGCAATTATTGCATCCCGAAGAAAGAAATTGCTTGGCTGAAGTAGTCTTTTAATTTCATTTTTTAGTTTTGAGTTACAGGTTTCTGGCAAGCTCCCTGACCACTACTGTTACCTGGTGGCGCCTATATTTCATCAAATTTAGACATGCAGACTACCTGGATCTGGGCCCAGATGAACTGTTGTGACTGAAAAACATGATCCCGCCCTGCCCCCACACACGCTCCTGCTTTTCCCTTTAAGGGAATCTAAGACTGAGTCCCGGGATCCCCAAGGGAGCTAAAGAAAAATGTGTTCTGGCATTCACATTTGCTCTGTGGTTTTCTCTAGCTGCATCTCTGCCTTTCCAGAGGCTGGTGAACATCCCAGCAGTGCCCCACTTCTCCAGGGTTGGTAATTAATGGAGGGAACATATTTTTGTTTTTAATAAAAACAAGCAGAGTCATCTATCAGTACCCATAGTCAAGGGAGAATTTGTTTGACATCCTGTGATTGCTGCTTACAAAAAGAATGACAGCAGTTATTAAACAAATGAAAAAGATGCCATTTATTGGTAGTTTTCAGATATCCTAAGAATATCCATGGTAATCTTACTGCCATTGTTTGCATGTGTGGGAAATAATAGAATTATTAACTTTTGAAATCTGGGCTGTATTAGATTTGGAGTCATAATAAAAATTCAAACATTAGGCAAATGTAAGTTTTATAGCTATGTAATATACTAGGAGCTTTTTATCTCATAGAATGTTTCAAACACTTGCTTTTAAGATTGCAAGGGGAGTATTAGCAGTCAATGTAATTAAGCCTAATTGCATTTCTTATGTGAATTATTTTTAGTCTCTTTTTAAAAGGCATTTATGATTATTTTCCTCCATACAATTTATTCTTATAGGTGTCCCTTGACAAAAGGTTACGGAAAAATGGTCTATTTGCTTGGAAACAGAAGTCACTAATTTTATTTCAATTAAGAAGTTTTGAAATGAGAATTTGGTACATAATCAAGTAGAAAAAGCATTAAACTAACTGTTCAGAGACTGAAGTTTCTGTTATCATGTCATATTAATGTGAACTAAGAAAATACTTAATATCTCTAGCCTAAGTTATCTCACTAGGGAAATGTTATCAGTGATTTCATTCCCTGACCTCACCTATGATGTGGAAAGATCAGGTCACCATTTCCATAGGTGCTGTGCAAAGTGGAGTTTTGCTGGAAAAGGAAAATGAGAACCTCTTGGAAAGCTGATATTAGTCTGTATCTTTTCTTCTTTTTCCTCATCCTCCTCCTGTTCGTCCTCGTCCTCCTCCTCCTTCTCCTTCCCCTCCTCTTCTCTCCTCCTCCTCCTCCCTATTTTTCTCCTCTCCTCCTCTTTTTTCCTCTTCCCTCTCCTCCCCCTTCCCCCTTCTTTTGCAGTGCTGGAGATTGAACCCAGGGCCTTAGTACGCTAAGCAAGCACTCTGTCATTGAGCTGCACCCCCAGCCCATAGTCTGTACCTTGATAGATGTTTGATTACACAGGCGTGTGCATTTGTCAGAACTCTGAATGGTACACATAATAATTGTGCCTATAAGTTATGTAAATTTTACCTCTCATTCAAGAAATATACCTGTAAGTATATATTGAAGTTTAGTTAATGATATTCATGTTAATGTATTGGGGAAGGAGCTGATGAATAGATAGTGGAATGTTTAGAAATATGCAAAATGATCAGTATAATGTTAATTGTGAGTCTGGGTAGTAAGTGTGAGTGTTCACAGTAAAATTCTTTCAACTTTTGTCTGTTTGAAATTTTTCGTAATAAAATGTTAAGGAAAACAAACATGCTCATTTTTGCTTAATGACCTGTGGATCTACTTTAATCGCCCTTACTTAAAAATCATACAACTTGGATGAATACCTAAAAGGGAAGGGGTGTAAATATAGCCAGTTAGATGGGCAGAGAGCTACTCAACTCATACTTTCTCTAGTTACCTGCTGAAAGATCATTCCCAAGCATGGAAGCCAAGGAAGGATGTCTTTAAAAACTAAAAGAGCTCTGAGAAAAGCCAAACCATGAAGCTCAGCCAGCAACCTCCCTGAGCAGTTAAAAATTGGCTGCCAGAACTCTCACCATGAAAAAGGACATGGTCTTCTGACAAATAATCTTCACCAGTGGCAAGCAGGTGACCCCATTGCTATATACCTTGGACTGTGGCACTATCAAATGAAAAGGGACTTTCAGTTTTCAGCCAAATCAAAAGGATTTGGCCGTGAACACCTCCACTTTTATCAGAATGCCAAGCTATCTCTTACATCCTGATAGAGTTCTTTTTAAAGTTATCTTACAGTGGACCTACAAGTAAGTGTGTGTATGTGTGTGTGTGTGTGTGTGTATCTTGAAGGGTCAAAAAGATAAATTTATTCTGGTGGAACTTGAGCCAAACTTTTAAAAGCTAGTGATAATATATTTTAAGCGAGGCTGTATTGCTCATTTGGTATTTGAACAGTAAACTAGAAAGTCAAGATTGGAGAGGCTCAGAGATCTCAGTTCCTTCATGGTCTCTGTTAGTTACTTTTCTCTAGTTGCTGAGACAAATACCCAGCACCCAAAGTTAAAGGGTGAAGGATTTATTTAGCTCACAGTTTATGGAACTTTCAATCCATAATCGGCTGGCTCCATGGCAGGGTGGCAGAGGGGCTATACAGTTCATGGTGGCAGAACTAGCAAAAGCATTCAGAGGGAGGGTTTAAGAGCATCTTTCTGCCCTTTTTTTATTTTATTCAGACTACTTAGGGCACGTAGCACTCATGCCCTTAATCCTAGTACCCTCAGGCCTAGCCCTACCATGAATCAGTCACACACTCTAGATTCAGCCACCTCTGGAAAAGAATGAGATTTTGGGGGTGCATCCAAACGCAAGCCTTAACAGTCTCAAAGTGAACTCTTAGCAGTTAATTTATCCCCGTCCTTTGATTTTTCTCACTTGAGAAGTTAGAAATTAAACCTGACACAAAATGCCCAGGCAATGGTTCTTAAACTTTATTGTATGTGAAAATCATTGTTAGAAATTTAGTGTATGTCCAGGTGTGATGGCACATGTCTGTAATTCCAGCACTCTGGGAGGCTGAGGCAAGAGGATCACAAGTTCAGTCCAGCCTGGGCAACTTAGTGACTTATCAAAGTCTTGTCTCAAAATAAAAAAGGGCTGGGATGTAGCTCAGTGCAAAGGCCTCAGGTTCAATACCCAGTACAAAAAAAAAAGAAAGAAAGAACTTTAGTTGGTGTAAAATCATTTAGCTTCTTGAAACAGTGATTCCTGGGTTCTAAACTGGGTTTTCTAGTACAGAGTCCAGAAATGTGTATTTTAATAAACACCTAGTATGATTATTATTTACTTACTGGGCCACATGAGACAGGTGTATATGTTGGGTTTTATTTGTTATTGGTGTTTTTAAAAAGTGTATAGTGATGTTTCCCAGGTTGACTATGAACTCCTGGGCTCAAGGGATCCACCCACCTCAGTGTCCTAATGGCTAGGACTACAAGTGTATGTATGCGACCATGCTCAGCAACTGCAGGTGTATGTTGATGAGTAACATTGTAACTGAGAGGATCTCTTTTTTTTTAAGCTTTTTGTTGTGGAAAATTTTAAACGTATGTCAGAATAGTTTAGCGTACCTCCATGGACCCATCACTCACCCTTGGCAATCTTTATTCTCTCCCATACTCAAAATTTCCCTGTACCCCTCCTCCCTAGATGATCTGCGGAAGCAAATGTTAGATGTATCATTACATCTGTGTGTATTTTAGTATGTTATCTTAAAATACTAAAAATGCATACTTTTAAAATTCATTGTTAGACCTTGTAAAACTTGATATTTCTTAGTATAAAATCTGTCATTTAAAATACGTCAAGTGAGTGTGGTGGCACATGCCTATAATGCTAGCACTTGGGAGGCTGAGGCAGGTAGATTGTGGAGTCAGTTCAAAGTAAGTGTGGGCAGTGCCTGTCTCAAAAAAAAAAAAAAATCAGTGTCTAGATGTCTTAATAGTCCTTTGTTGGAATCAGAAAACCACACATTGTGTTTGAGTTATCTCTTTAATCTTTTAGTCTTTAAGTTCTTCCTGCCTCTCTTTTATTTTCCTTGTGATTTTTTTGTTGAAGAAACAAGGTTATTTCTTCTATAGATAGTCTCCATAGGTTTTGTTGACTTGATCCCCACTATGTCTTTTTTACCTTTTTACCTCTCCTGTTTCTTGTAAATTGATAGTTCCATCACTGCTATACTAAAGTTTGATCGGGTTCAAGTTTAGATTTTTGGCAGGAATACCTGGTTGACAATGTCATATACATCTCCCAAGAGGCACATGTTTGGTTGTCTCTCTTTTAGTTATATTATTAGCCATTGGTGATCATTGCTGAAATCTCTTCTCTCCTTAGGGAGGATCCCATTTTTTTTTTCAGCTTTAATTGAGTTTATTGGCGCACTTTAGGGATACAGTACAGTTACATTCATTGTTGGGATATTGTACCTCTACATGACAGGTCTTAGAGAATCCCATATTTTAAATGGTAGCTCATGAACCTCTTCCACTTAGCATAAATTTTTTCTCTTCTGAGATGGGCTTTTAAAGCTTTCAGAGCAAACCCTTGGCTGCCTACTTACACATCCCATTTACGATAGAAAGCAGAAAGGCTTCCTTGCTTTTCTAGCTTAGTTTTGTTTTTACAATATAGTAGATTTTAAAATTTGTTCTGGTGCCTCCTCCAGTGTAATTCAGTTTCTGAGACACGTTAATAGATGGCCGGATAGTTAAACAGAAAGTTTGAGAGCCCATAGTGAAATCACAGTTGTAGGCAAGTTGACCAGGTGTCAGTCCTGGTGAGCCACAGCCATCACAGTCCCTCCTGAGGAAGAAGATGAGTTTCCAGTATTTGTATTTAATTATTTTGTCCGGACAGAAAACATAAGATTCCTAGATTAGAGGCAGAGAATTATTACTAACAGCAGTAGGAATATCAATGGTAGGCCCAGGGATTTAGCTCAGTGGTGCCGCCACCTGCCTTGCAAGCACAAGGTCCCAAGTTCAATCCCTGGTACAAAAAAAAAAAAAAAGAAATATCAGTAGTTTCCACACCCCAGTGTCCTCCCTCAGGTAATTCAGAAAAATACAGAAGAATGAGTTGGATGTGCCAAGATCACCCAGGAAATGTGAAGCTATGGTTCATTCCTTCATTCAACAAATGTACTGATTGCCGGTTGTATACCAGACACTGAAATAGATGATAACTACTCAAGAACTCCTAACACATAAAATTATATGCTTCTTAAGCCAGGCGTGGTGGTGCACGCCTATAATCCCAGCATTTGGGAGGCTGAGGCAGGAGGATCACTGTGAGTTCGAGACTAGCCTGGCTACATAGTCAGTTCCAGGTCAGTCTCAACTACATAGTGAGACCCTGTCTCAAAAAAAAAAAAAAAAAAAAAGCATATGCCTCTATGCCTAGAGTTAGTGTGTGTGTTACAGAATATGTTTGTATATATTTTGAGTTTTTAAAAAATAAATTTTATCCCACCACCACCCCAAGCCCTCATCCCTCCCTATGTACAAAAGCTTTGTTTCCATTTTATCCTTCTATTTTCACTTTTAGGATTTTATACATAAATACACAGGTATGTGTTTGCTTTTCCCTTCTGCCTTTCATTATAATTTCAGACAAGCTTTGTCATCATGTTAAGTTTACCTTCAGTTGTCATTTACATGGAAGGTGTGAAGTTTTCCATCCCCAGCTTTTGAGGCAGCAGTTGATTTGACTGCTTTGTACCCACTCCCGTGTCTGTTCATATGGATAGTTGTTTTGACAAGAATGTAAGTCCAAGTTGTAAAAGTTAGACTCTGAAAAAAGAAAATCTAGGTGCAAAATAAAAAGGATTTCTCCAGGCTGAAGAGACCTAAGGAAAGTCAGGGACAGAGCCCCACAACTGCAAGCCTGGTGGTTTGACAAGTGATTCGGAGCACCAGGTTGGCTGAAAACTGCCAGAGTGTCAGCATTCGGTTATGGGAGCCAATAAGACACGATTAGACAAATACAGTAACTACAACATGGGAAAGGGGCTTTGAGGGAAATAAATTAAGAAAGTTTGAGTTCCTGGGAAGAGCACTTTAGAGTGTGGTCCTAAAGGCCTCACTCATGGAATGAATTTGCACCGAAACTGAGGGATGTCATGAACCAGGGCCATGAGGATCTGGTGAAAGGGCATTTGCAGAGATGAGAGATGGTCAGAAACAGGGCTCCTGGACTCATGGGCAGTGAGAAACAGGGAGAGGGGAGCAGGAGGAGGCTGCGGAGGTGAGGTGTGGGAGGGCACGCCCTGCAGGCCTCCTTGGCCCTACTGAAAATTTGGAGCTGTGTTCAAGAAGCAGTTGACAAATATTGAAGAGTTTGAAGTGGAACGCTTAATAATTATCCTAACTTAGACTTTTTTCTACATGTGTAAAGTCTACGAGAGAGTGTGTATGTAAGTGTAATGATACCAGGCTGTCCCACCTGTAATCTGCTACTTGGTTTTTCATTTACCAATTATATCACAACCATCTTTGATAGGAAGACTTATAAAGAAAAATACGTTTGTTTTTCTGTGAACCATGACAAGTTTAGATAAATAAAAATTTGAAGCAATGGTGGAAAAAAATCTCTTCATGAAAAAGAAAGGAATTCAGTTTAATAATTTAACAACATTCAAAGTATATTTTGAGGCCTGTAACCCCTGCTACTCGGGATGCTAAAAGATGAGGATTCCAAGTTGCAGGCTAACCTTGGCAACTTAGCGAAAGCCTGTCTCAAAATAATAAAAAAGGTCTGGAAGTGTAGTTCAGTGATGGAGCACCCTGGGTACAATCTCCAGTACCACCAGAGAAAAATCAACAATATTTAGGCTACAGGTGTGGTGCAGTGCTAGAGCACTCAGTTAGCAGGCACAACGTCCAGAGATCCCTGGCACTGCAAAACAAAAACCAACAAAAAAGGATCCCTAACTCAATACTTGATTTTCTCACAAATTTATGATAAGTATGCTACTTTAATCATGTATTTATTGTGAAGCAACTTTTAGTCTTAGATACAGCACAGTCTGAACAAAGTTAGAAATAGAATTCAACAGGCAGTGTGTAGTCAAACCGTTAACAAACCAGGAAAGATTCAATTAAACTCACAGAGAATGTGTCACCCTTCAAAGTACAGTTTACTATTGCTAGTAATTATAAATGTACTTATTTATTTGCTTTTATAGCAAAATCTTGGAAGTGGCCTATATGTCCATCAGCAGATGAATAGATAAAGAAAATGTGTCTATACACAACGGAGTACTATTCTGCCATAAAGGACAAATGATTTACTCATAGGAAAATGGATGCACCTTGACACCATGATGTTAAATGGAATAAGTCAGACACACAAGCCTGAATATCACAGGTTTCTCTTACATGAGAAACCCAAATTATAAATAAAGAGCAAAATAAAAGATAGATGACAGGAAGTAGGGAGACAGATCTATTTCAGATGGGAAGAAAACTAAGAGATGAAAGGAGGGGGAGGGAAGAAGGGAGTAAAAAGGAATTGAAACGTGTTACGCAGACGTGCCAACTCCGAACAAGGAGTGTAATCTTTGTGTAATACAAACTGATAAAAAGATAAAAACTGGAAGAAAAACCATATCTAAGTGGGTTTGTTTTTTTTTCCAGTACTGGGAATTGAACTTAGGACCTTTCCCTTGCCAGGCAGATGTGGCTCCACTGAGCTACATCCCCAGCTCCTAGGTGGGTTTTAAGTACTGGGGATTGAACCCAGAGCCTTTGCACTGAGCTACATCCTCTCAGCCCCCTTTTTGTTTTTTGAGACATGTTTTTGCTAAATTGCCCAGGCTGGGCTAGAACTTGTAATCCTCTTGCCTCATCCCCCAGAGTATTCGAATCATAGATGTGCGCCACCATGCCTGTCAAATTTTTAAGACAATATGCTTAAACTTTCTGAACTATAAAAACTCCAGCATCTTTTAGTTTTTGCCAATTTATAAAATCTAGGCAAGTGTGACTAGGAGAAACTGTCTTTATTATAGTGAAGCAGAGCTAGAGCTTGTGTTTTCTGGTCTCAGAGTGCCCCTACAGAATGAGTAGCTATGGCCAAATAAACATGTTCCAAAACAGTGTGTGTATGAAAAATGATAGCCCACAAAATAATTACCTCAGTGTTGTGAACTCTGATGTAGTTCATTCTCCAGGCCGTATTTCTTTTTCTTATTTTTTAAATGTATTGCAGAAGTGGAAATGAGCTACAGCAGGAACAAAATAGGCAGTAATGCCTCTGTGTTGTAGGGGGGATATGCCTCCTAGAACCTCGGCCCTCACCGTAAGCCCATGAACCCTGGCCTCAGCCTTCAACATTGGAAAATTACCTTTCCATATTCAAATCCTGGATTTGCTTCTGGTGAGCAGTGGTAGTGCAGCCAGCAATTACCTTTCTGCCTTTTATCTTAAATTGAAGCTGCTAGAGCAGCATCAATTAGCAGGAAATAATTCTAAGAAAGTCTTTCATTTAATTTTCTTTTATGTTTAAAAATGAAAATATATTTAGCTTCTCCAAATATTTAATTATATGTGATCCATTTGTTAATGGATGTCATACTTCTATTAAAAACACACCCACATGTATATGTATATATACGTGTGTGAGTGTATCTAACGTTAAAAACATGTTCCTATTGCCTAGTTTTAAGAAACTGCTTTGAAGATTAAAGACTGAATGATAATTTAGGAATATTTTAAGTTCTTTTTTTTTTTTTTTGGTACTGGAGATCAAACTTGGGACCTTGCATTTGCAAGGCAGGCAGTGGAACTACTGAGCTAAATCCCTGGCCCAAGTATTCATTATTTTTAAAAATTCGTACTTCAGAAATATTTTATTGAAAGGAAAAAACTAAAGATATTTATAATTTTCCCTAGGCTTCATATTTTTATTGTGATAATCTGATATATCAAAAGTATTACATTTCCCAAGCTTCATATTTACACAGCAGATTAATAACTGGTATAATCTAATGATTGAAAAGGTCTGTTGGCCCTAATCCACCTCAACTAAAATTTCCAACTACTAGAATTATTTCTTTTGGTAAAAGGAATATCCCCATAGAATCTCATTTTAGAAGAAGTAATTATGGGGCCGGGGATTTAGCTCAGCGGTTAGTTCGGTGGCCTGCCTTGCAAGCTCAAGGACCTGAGTTCAATCCCCGGTACCAAAAAAAAAAAAAAGAAGAAGAAGAAGTAATTATGGGGCCGGGGATTTAGCTCAGCGGTTCGGTGGCCTGCCTTCCAAGCTCAAGGACCTGAGTTCAATCCCCGGTACCAAAAAAAAAAAAAAGAAGAAGAAGAAGTAATTATGTCTGTGTTTTACAAAGATTGCATTAGATGGAACAAGTTATGTTGGAGTTTTGTTTTGAGACAGGGTCTCACTATCTATCTCAGGGTTAGGGTTATGGCCTTGAACTCTCAATCCTCCTGCCTCAGCCTCCTGAGTGTAAGGTTACAAGCATGCAACACCATGCCTGTCTTTGGGTGTGTTTTAATAGTCTTGGTGAAGACCCATAGGAAGAGACAAAGGTAGGAATTCTTGGTGGAAGACAAGGAAGCTACTCCCCACCTGGGGCTCCAAAAGAAGGTTTTAGGTCAGAGATCGTAAACCTTTTAGAGATGAGGACCCGAACCGCAACCCAAAATCCACTTGTTTATTGCAAAGTGCCAACACTGCAATTAAACCTGGATACTGAGGTTTTAGTTTAGAAACTAAAACATCTTAACATCTTTTGTCTTAAAAGTAAAATAAATAACATGTGTGCCACAGGTTCACCACCACTGCTTTAGGCTGTGGGAAAGGCAGGCAAAGCCTTTACTTGATAGTAATGAAATGCTCTCGTAGAGGGCAGCCTGATTTGAAGCTGTATGTAGTACTGTAGTCATCTGAATTGTAAAATGGATATTACATAAGATGGAGGTTTCCATTTTGGGGCATAATATCAAAATGTTTGCAAAATAATTTGGCACCTTCACTTTCCAATCTGGGAGTGCAGTCCACAGAATAGTCTAGTTGAAGTCTTGGATGGGTTCTTGGCAAGAATACAAGGTGGCTTTATAAAGCTCATTTCTGATGCTTTCATTGAGTGTCTGAAAGCAAAGGGAGGGTTTGTGGACCTTGATTAAAATAAGGAAGTAACCCAGCGACTTAAACAGGCATGTTGTGGAATTTGAATGGTTAAAAAAAAAAAAAAAGAGCCTCCAGTCATTGATTTTTCAGCCATGGGAACAACCCGTTGCTTGTGCATTTTGTCAAAGTGCCTAGGCCATGTGGTCGGCCTGATGGTTACCTGCTGCCTCTTTTATAGCCTCATGTCCTTTGTTGTTGCCTGGCTGGTCAGACATGTGTAACAGTGCCTAGGGCACCAGCCTGCCCTGGGGGGGCTAAGTGCTGCCAGATGTAGGGAGCAAGGGTTGATTCACAGGCCCAGAATTTCAATAGCTCATTTTACCTGTTTTCTTTTGGTCTTAGGTTTCATTCTTAAAGAAAATTCTATTTTGGAGTTGGATTTTCCCCTCCTTCAAATTGTAGTCTTATCTTGTTACCTCTAATCTCTCAGTCCCATCCCACGTTCAAAAATGAAAGTGTGAGAATAAAAGACTGGAGGGGACATGTCTTTTATTAAGTCTGGGTGGTTAGTATTTCTATCTTGTGATCAAAATAAGTCAAAGATACAACTAGTGAATTATAGTATGTGAGAAATTGTAGGGACAAATATCTGTGACATAAATTACAAGGAAAACAAGACAAAATAATTTTTTAAAACTGGCATATGAAATAGTTGATCAAATGCAACAGACCTTATTTAGGTCCTATTTTAGTCAACCATCTGTTTAATTCTTAAAAAGACAAAAGGAGGATACCTGAAGACTGATCATATATTTGATAATCCTAAGGAATTACTATTGATTTTTTAAGGTATGATGTTATATTTTTAAATCATTTTTTAAAATCTTTCTCTTTTAGATATATTGAAATAAATATTCAAAAAAGAAATTACATGATGTCTGGAATTGGCTTCAAAATAATTTAATGGGAAGGGGAAATAGTTTTAACTGAAACAAGATGGGCTAGAGTAAATCATTGAACTGACATTTAGGTACATGGGGGCTTATTACATTTATCTGTCTACTTTTGTGGATGTTTGACATTGTCTATAAGAAAAACGTTTTGTTGTTGTTGCCATTGTTTTAATAGGCTGAGGTTTAAAACCCAGATTTGCCACTTGTAACTTTATGATCTTGGACAAATTCCTTAACCTCCTTTAACTTGAGCTTTGTTATTTTAGGATTTCTTTTGTCTGTAAAACAGGTACAAGGATATTGTCCAATTTACCCTATACAAGTTATTGGACAAAATTAAATAACATATATGACATAATGTTAGTCATGCTATTTGTAAGTTCTCAAAAGGATAGTTTTCTTTTCTTTTTTGGTACCAGGGATCAAACTCGGGTCCTTGCGCTTGCAAGGCAGGCAGCGGCACCCCTGAGCTAAATCCCCGGCCCAAGGATAGTTTTCTTGCTAAGAAAATTTAATAGCTTTTTCCTCATGAACAAGCATTGTAGTTGTTCCAGCTATCAATTTTATACATTTTTTTTTTTTAGTACGGGGATCGAACTCAGGACCTTGTACCTGCGAGGCAGGTGCCAGCTGTCAATTACATGTCAATTTAAAAAGCTCTAAAATAAGGTCATGCTTACTAGCCATAAAGGGTATTTATTAACTAGCTTATAGTAAGAGAGTAGCCTAGTCAATTGAATGTAGTATAGTCAATTATACTATTAATGTTTTCACCATATATGGAGTTGTGAATTATTTCTGATTTAGTTTCCCTGATTTAAAAAACATTTGAATTTGAAGTAATAATGAATATTTTAAATTTCTTGCATCATGATATGTGATCTGATTGCTAGAATACTTTGTTTTGTTTTCTAGTTCTAGCTTTCTTCTTTTTTACTTTCCTTCCTTCTTCCTCCTTTCTGTTTTGCTGTGAAACATATACAAAGAAAGAATGTAAAACAAATGTCATTTTCAAATATTTTTAGAGAAATTGATTTATTTCAGTTTATCCAGCAGTTGACTGCCAGGGCCAAAATTCAAATCCAGTTTCTGTTTGAAAAAACCACACTCAAGGTTCCTACTTTGCTAGCTAGATTCTTTAACATTGGGCTGAAGACACAACTTAAAAGGAGTACATGTAAACCAGAGGCATCAACTTAATGCACAAAGCTCATCAAAACCATTGTATATTGCCTGGAGTGCAGCTCAGTGGCACAGCACTTGCCCCATGCCAGAGACCCTGGGTTGCATCCCCAGCACTGGAAAAACAAAACAAAACAAAACAAAAATCCTGACCATATAGCAGGCCAGAACATTTCTTTTATTTCATTTCAAGCAGTATCTGCTGTGTCCTCCTGAAGGAGTCAATGCCCCATCTAAAGATTTTCAAATTCAAATGTTTTCAGCTCTTTGTCACATTCTTCCCTGAACAAAATAAGACCAAACCAGAAGCAGTCCTCCCCAGGGCCTGTTTCCATTTGGGACCTTTGGTAAAGCATCGCCTTCAGGAGGAGTCGGCTGAGCACCTAGGAAGACTGCATTGTTCTGCCTATGGTGGGCACCACTAAGCCTTAAGCAGAATTTCTCTGGGTGTCTGAGACAGGAGAATAAGTTCAAGTCCAGCCTAGGCAACTTAGTGATTTAGCAAAACCTTCTCTCAAAAAAGAGAAAATGTGGACTGGGTATTTAGCTCAGTGGTGCTGCTGCCTGCCTCGCAAGCACAAGGTCCTGAGTTTGATCCTTGGTAGAGGGGGGGGACTGGGGACATAGTGCAGTGTGAAGGCCCTGAGTTCAATCCTCAGTACAGACCCCCCAAAAAAAGTTTTCCTTATGCTTTAAACAAGCAAACAAACTATACAAGTGTTTAGTTATATTTTTTTATCCTTATTTCCTTGGTGAGAATTTGCCATATCCCTTAAGCAAAACTCTCTCCCCAGTCATTTAAACAAATGTACAATTTAATAAGTGAATATGAAACACATACTGATTATCTGTGTATGAGGTATGCTAAAAAATATGGTGCTTAAATTTTTAAAAATTATCACAGTAGAAGACACATTGCCATTAATCCCCCTCAAAAATATTCCACCCCCTGTTGGGCATGGTGGTGAATATGTGTAATCCCAGCCCTTGGAAGACTGAGGCAGGGGGATTGCTGTGAATTTGAGGCCAACTTGGGCTATATGGGAAGTTCGAGGCCACTCTGAACCACATAGCAAGACTCTGTCTCCAAAAACAGAAAACAAACAACAAAGAAAGAACTCCCCTCTCTCTTCAAGCATACTTATCCCATCAGTCTTGCCACTTTCTGAAGCAGTTCTGAAAGTCTTCTTTCATGAATGTCTTTAGTTGTGCTGTCATGGCTGCCTCGATGTCCTGAGTCAATTCAAAATGTTTCCCTTTTATAGTCATTTTTACTTTGAGAAAGAGCCAGAAGTCACACAGTGCCAGATCCAGTGAGTACGGTGGGTGAGAATACATTATAATGTTTTCACGAGCCTGCCTTTCTGTTGGATAATACATAGCAGCCACATTATATTTTTTGATCCTGCTTTGTTAAAAAAAAATTCATGAAGGAAGGCTTCCAGAACTGCTTCGAAAAAGTGGCAAAAACAATGACATGAGTGTGTTTGAAGTAAGAGGGAGTGTTTTGAGGGGGATTAATGTCAGTGTGTCCTTTACTGTAATAAATTTTTCATTTAAACGTATTTTGGGGCCAGGGATTTAGCTCAGTGGTTCCGCCACCTGCCTCACAAGCACAAGGACCCGAGTTCATTCCCCCATTACCCCAAAAATAAATTAAATAAATAAAACATATTTTGATCACATCTTGTACTTAGTTTGAAGAAACAGAACATTGGCAGCACCTCAGTCTACCTCTGCATGTCCCTTGCCAGTCCAAACCTCTGCCATCTCCCAGATGACCACTTTAGCAATATTTTTTTCTTTGCTTTCTTTTATTGTTTCATCCCCATATACAGATTCCTAAACACTAATTTTCTGTGTTAAAAATCTATCCATATTATTGCCTGTAATTGTAGTTCATTCATTTTGATTGCAATATAGTCTTCCATTTTAGAAATTGACCATAGCCTGCCCATCCTATATTGTTGATGGACATTTGGTTGTTTCCCACTTTTTTCTATTACAAGCATTCTTTTGTGTGTCTTTTGGTACTTCTTTATGTATTTCCATTATTTATATGCCTCAGATTGAACTTGTGACTTTATATTGACAGTTCTTGGGCTGGGGATTTATTTAGCTCACTAGTTCTGCCGCCTGCATTGCAAGCGCAAGGACCTGAGTTCAATCCCCGGTACTCCCCGCCCCCAAAAAAAGACCGGTTCTTCAAAGTGGTTTTACCCCGTAGACACTCTCCGGCAGAATTTGAATTCTTGTTGCCCCACATCCTTACCTATACTTGGCATTGTCAAACTTTTTAAATGCTCTCTCTTAAAATGTTAGTGAAACAGCATAGATAACTTAAAAATCCGGGTTTTGTTTGGAGACTCTGTATGTGTTTGGGGGTATTTCAGAGATACTGTAAACTCCTTCTGGATATTTATAGCTGCTTGCTAAGTAACATTTTCCTATGTACCAAATACTATTCCAATGATCAGGAAAAATAAGGTATAGCTTTAAAAAAGCAGAGAGCAATTTTGTACTTTTTCATTCCTTGTGATAATCAACGAGTAACAAGTGACAGGCCAGCTTACTGACCACTGTAAAAGCTTACTTTATCCTTATAACTTTCCCCCTTTTTTAATGATGAAGAAACTGAAGCGTGAAGCAGTTAGGTAGCTTGCAGAACATGGTCTGCTAGTGAACCAGAGCGCCTCAGCGGAAGCTGCACAGTCCAGTTCCACTGGTTCCATCTGAGTGAACTCTGATCAGAGTGACTGTAGTCCTCCAGAGCCACCATGTTTCCTGCCAGTGGCTGCACTGTGACTTGAGGTGTTCTTTATGGTACGAAGTGCTAGGTGAGCAAAGCTGTGTAAACTTTAAGAAGTGGGAAGCAGCATGAGGATCCTGGCTCTGGGGCCGGAAAACAGGTATCATAAGAAGGAGTGCAATTTGGCCTGTCCTCTCTTCTCTTTATTGTCAAGGACATCAACCTCCATCCTCTCTCCACTTGAGTTTGGACGAAGAGGCTGAAAACAAGTGGTAGGAAACTGCAAAACGGACTTTTCCCCTTTTCGTAATTGTCCAACAATATGGAACATTTTTCCTTGAAACTGTTGTAAGGGTGTGGAGTGGCTCAGTGGGAGAGTGCTGTCTTACCATATCCTGGGTTCAATTTCAAGTGCTAGGGGAGAAAGGAAAGGAAAGGAGAAAAGAAAAGAAACTATGTTGTAAATGGCAGCAGTATTCTCTGTAAAAAAAAAAAAAAAAAAAAAACCAAAAAAAACCCCCCTAACATTGCTAAAATATGGGCTTGCCACTGAAGTGTTTCTTAGTTTGTTGTTTTCTTTGCAAATGTGTAGAATTTAAGTTATCTTATGGAAAGTGGGCTAACCTAAGGACTTAACCACATTATGTAGGAAAATTCATTCCAAATCATTAAGACCACATATTTATCTTAGTGTAGAACTCACTTTATCCACAATATAGATCACTGCCTGCCTGAATACCCTGCTCCAAGCAAACTGAATAGTACCATCACTTTTTTGATGGTGAACTGAAAAACATCTCTAGTAACATAATTATTTTCTATAGATACAGTGTGGACTGGTTCTAAATTTTAATAGCCAAAATAGTTTTTTAAATTATAGCATTACACAAATCCATCTGTTTTTCATTTGTCACATATGGGTTTTTATTTATCGGCATTTCTAAGACATGGAAGCGTACTAATGTAGCTACCTAAACCACATGTAGCTCTTCAGGCTTGTGTGGCAGAAGGAATGATAATTATGATCTGCTTCAGGCTATAGGAGAAGATAATTCAAAAGGAGACATGCATTACTAATACGAAGAGCTCACAAATTCTCAATGTCGGTTTGTCACTTGCACAGTCAGGCTGGTTGGCTAGAGGCAAAGAGACTAGGGTTACATAATATTTACGAGGTCTGAAGTCAGCCATCACCAAACCAACTGTTGCCAGACTTGGAGACGGCTCACAAGAGGGAGCATCGTGGTGTCACAGCCATGGGCTTGAGAGCAGAGTCAGTTTGGTCTCAGTGAGACATTGGTTGTAAGTGTAAATTCTGTCCATTTTCACCCACTACTACCTCCTTTGCAGGATTTGTAGCCTTCCTGTTTTATACCTACCTGAGAGGCCCCATACATTCAGTAGAAATCTGCTTGTCACCTTTGGTTTTATAACACGGATACTGAGATGGAACTTCCCTTCCCCTGCTGCATTTCTCTGACCTTTTTAGTGTTGAAATTTGTGGCAACTTCTTGTCTTACTGTATCATTCATCACAGTGGCTAACCCCCAAACACGGTCAGATCCCAGTGAGTACCTTAAAGCATATGTGCTCAGAAACACTCAAGTAGCTGGACTTGGGCTCCCTTTGGGCCTCTAGTGTACTTTAGGAGTTTGACTTGTACAATATAGTGAACAGCTGCAAACGTGGGCCCCAGGACTACTTCCAAGAAGCATGTGTGACCATGAACTGCAAATTGGAACTGTGCAAACAACTGTACAGTTTCTGCCATCAGTGAGCAGTAGTTCCAGCCATGTGTGGTAATGCTCACCCGTAATCCTAGCACTCAGGAGGCTGAGGCAGGAGAATCTGTGAGTTCGAGGTTAGCCTGGACTGCACAGCAAGACTTTACGTCAAAATAAAAAATAAATAAGTGCTGAGTAAAATACTTTCATATTTTCATATTGAAAAGTTCAAATACAGTTAAGACCAGAGAAAAGGGTATAGTGAAGTCAGTCCTCCATGCTTTTACCTGTTGAAATACTTTAATGGAATTTTTTTTCCTGTAAACCACTGTATATAGTACAGCATTTTCCAAACTAGGAAGCTTTGCATGTAGTATTCTGAAACCCAAAGAGGAAAATGTATCAGGAGAGCATTGGCCCTAAGGGAGCAATAGTGAGAGAACCCTGCATACACACACACTGTTCAAGATGCATTGCTGTTCCCAGAGGGAGATCAAACTGAACAGGAAAGGGTCCTAGGAGATAGAGGTATACAGAGTCCTCTCTGGCAGGCTAGCTGATCTGTTTTTACATCTATTCTTGTTTATAGTTCTTGGTCCCTTTCTCTGTTACTGGGGTGGGTTTGTTGTCATCAGTTGCCCCTTACCTTCATGCTCTCCTGTGTTGACAGCCACAGGTTGTTATAAAGGGGCTGGAGGAGTCTGGGAGTGATAAGATGCAAGGCAAGAAACACTAAAAGAACCGTCTGTGTGCTCATAATTGGCTAAAAGTATGGATGCACGTGCTCTCTCCATCCAAGGGAATGCTATGAAACCACCACAAAGATCATGTTGATCTCTATTTTCTGTCAGAGACAGCCAGCCCAACCATCACATAATTTGAAACAGACACAACTGAGCTGTAAAAGTAGAATAATGTAGAATAAGAATAAGAAGTCTAGCTTGGTGTGGTAGCACACACCTATAATCCCAGCACTTGGGAGGCTGAGACAGGAGGATGGCCAAGAGTTCCAGGCCAGCCTGAGTTACATAGTGAGACCCTGTCTCAAAAAACCAAAATAGGACTGGGGATTTAAATCATTGGTTCTGCCACTTGCCTCGAAAGCACAAGGACCTGAGTTCAATCCCCAGTACCAAAAAGAAACAAAAAAAAGAAGTCTAAAGAAGTTCTAACTGCTTTCTGCTGAAGATGAGGCTGCCACTTTTTTTTTCCTCAAATACCTTTAATCTACCACTACTGTGGCCATTGTTATAACATCTCACTAATTTTATTTTTTTCTAGGAGTCTTCCAAAATCAAGAGTTCGTAACTGTTTTTCTGCTGAAAGTGCCTGTGGTAAGCTGGGGAGGTCCTTTCCATGATCATGTTCTTACATGCATAAAATGAACACACAGAATTACAAAAGAAACCCATGCTACCAAACTGTAGTCAGACAAATATTTTAAAAACAAATATATGGTACGGTGATATATATTCTCTTAATGCATTAATCTGAAGTCTGGTGCCGGGTCCAAAAAAATAAGGTAACTTTGAAGTTCTAATGAGTGTATGGAAGATAAATGATTGTCATGAAGATTTGAAAACATCTATGATTTCTCCTCGTGACATGGCTGCTAATATCCTCTGATCTGTTAGGCTTCTCATAATAGAAGACCGTGCTAAATTTTAATTCAGCTGTCACTATTTTGAAGGAAATATTTTAAATATAAAACCCTTCCCACAGCCAGGGATTTAGCTCAGTGGTGCCACACCTGCCTTGCAAGCTCCAGGTCCTGAGTTCAATCCCCAGTAACAAAAAAAAACCCTTCCCTCCCCTGATCTACTTTGCTTTGCCAGCACTTCCAGCACCTGTTAGTTCACCCAGTCTAGTGCCCCATATTTGGAAAGAGGGAAATGATGTCTGGGGAGAGGCAAAATGTGAGAGGGACGAGTTGGCCATGGTAGAAAGTCTAACTCCACTTGATCCCAGCTCACTCCTGTCCAGTGGAGAAAGTGCGTGAGTCTGTGTGTATGTTAATTTTTTAATGTTCAGGAGCATAAAAATAGGGCACTGGAGTATTCAATTTTTAAAATGAACTTTTAAAAAGAAAACTTAGGTTTTTAAAGAAAAATTAGTTTAATGTTATATTAAAATTACTGTATATATAATAGTATTATATTCTATTACAAAATTTCCACTTACAATGACAGCCAAGAAGATAAAATTTCTAGCAATAGACAAATGACAAGAAATGTATGCAGGTATGTAAGGTGGTACATACCTGTATCCTAGCTACCCAGGAGGCTAAAGTAGAAGGCTCAAAAGTTTGAGGCCAGAGCTGGGGATTTAGTTCAGTGGTTCCGCCCCCTACCTTGCAAGCACAAGGTCCCGAGTTTGATCCTCGGTACCCACCCCCCCAAAAATGTTTGAGACCAGCCTCAGCAGCTGAGCAAAACCATGTCTCAAAAAAAACAAAAAGGAGTGGGGATGTAGCTCAGCAGTAGACCACCCCTGGGTTTGATTCTTAACACACACACACACACACACACACACACACACACACACACACGCACTCAAAGTACAGGACCTATATGAAGAAAGCATAGCTGGGCATGGTGGTGCATGCCTGTAATCCCAGCACTCTGGGAAGCTGAGGCAAAAGATTCACAAGTTGGAGCTTAGCCTGGGCAATTTAGCAATTTAGACCCTGTCTCAAAATGAAAAAAATTTAGTCTGGGCGTTGTGGCTCATGCCTGAAATCTGAGCACTGAGGAGGCTGAGGCAAGAGGATCACCGTGAATTTGAAACCAGCCTGAGTTACAGTGAATTCCCTAAACTACATAGTGAGGCCCTGTCTCAAAAAAACAATGAATGAATGAATGGATGGATGGATGGATGGATGGAAGAGGGATAGGTCAATGCAAAGGCCTGGGTTCAATCCCCAGTATCAAAAAACAAATAATAACAACTGTAAAACACCACATCAGTAAGTCTCTACTGAGGGACATGACTGCAATAACTGTGAAGACCTCTCTTATATAAGACAACTAAATTTTGGTTTTGTTTGCTTTTTTGAGGCAGGGCTTTATTTGTGTAGTCCCAGGTGCCCTGGAACTTGAGACGCTCCTGCCTCAGTTTCCTGAGTTCTGGGATTACAAGCAAGTGCCTTCATGCCCGGCTTTGATATCTGTATACAGAGTCCACCAAAATAATATATATATATAATATAATATATATATAATACACACATACACACACATATATATACACACATACATACATACACACATACATACACTTCAGGAAAAAAAAATAACCGGAAGCTAATGACCACCACTTTGAACACCTCTTGTAATTACAGAGGCCAAAGGTAACTTGTATTAATCTCATGATGTCTCATTAAATTTAGTATTAAAATATGTATATAATTTTTCTTTTCCTGAAGTGTATGTACTTTTTTTAGTGGACTCTGTATTTAAAATGTCATATTCTGTTTTGTGTAATCCATAAATCCAGTTATATGGCCAAAACCACTTTAAACATAGTTGAAATGCAAATAGCAAATAAAAAATATCATGCACAAATATTCAATGTTTCAAATTCACAGGGCACTCTTAATAATAAGTCAGATTAAAAAAAACCCAAGAGACCTAACTAGAAACCTCACAAAACAGGAATACACAGGAAAGAGTCTTGGACCCCAGTGGAATCTGATAAAAATGAGAAAAAGCAAGAGACCACACGTGCTGTTTTCAGAAATCAGAAACCAAACTAAACCAAGGCGGGCTTGGGGGCACTGTGTGCATGTGCACTTGGGAGGACGGCCACGAGAGCGCGCAGGGTGGCGACTGGTGCTAGTGGACTGCAGCATCCTCTTCCCAGCTGCCCCCGCCTCGCCTGGGGCTGTCTGGAGGAGGTGATGGTGTGTGACCCCCTCCTTTATTAGTGCCCGGTTCATAACAAGTGGCTGGCAGGACCGTTGTCCAGAATAGTATTCTGGCAGGTTGACCAGCCACAAAATCACATCACCCCTCGCTGGACCCAGTGCTGAGGTTGGCTGTGACATCAGAAGGAACGGCAGAGGGATTTGTTGTTTGTAAATTCACATCATGGCTGCTTCTCTTTAGGTACCCTTTTGACTCAGAGCTGGGGAAGACTCGCAACTATTTCTAAAGACTGCTTCTGTGTGCACACACCTCCAGTACACACACACTCACACACACTGCTTCTCTTCCTCCAGCTTTATTCTTTTTTCTTGAATGGAAAAGCTTTTCTCAGATTTCAGTATTTTTAATTACAATTTGGTATCTCAGAAGTCTGTCTCTGTGGGTGTTCAATTGGACTCTGAAAATAGAGCTAGGATCTTGAAGTACTTTGTGAATAAATAAAACATATATTCAAAGTCTGTAACCCTTCTCCTTAACCACATCATAGATAACTCACCATTGGTGAATGTCACTTGTGTGAATTGATTCTCTAGTTTTAGTTTTCAAGGATTTTCTTTCTTCTTCTTTTTTTTTTTTTCATTCTAGCTGTCTGGATGATTAATGTGACTAGGAAAATACTGTTGACCCATTTAAATCATGTCAAACAACATCCATTGCTCATCTACATAATGAAACACACACTGAATATTACATCTTAAGTGTGGGAGCCAGTGAACTACAAAATAATGTTTTAGTCATTTAGGTTATAAAATAAAATATATGAAATTGGATCTAACTATAGCATTAAACATTAAACTATTCAATGGTAATTGTCAGTGAAAATCACTTATAAGCCAAAACAAGAAAAAGCATTTCTGCTTTAGTAGTCAATTAGAGGATGTAGGGGTGGTTGTATGCAACAGTGTGAGCTGAAGAAAAATCTTTCTGTCAAAGTGCATTTTAATATTACTTGACTATTACAGGATTCATTGTAAATAGTTGAGGTTTTTTTAGTTGCTAATCAGTGGTTGTGAAAATAACAATTTGACATTTTTATCACAGTTTCATTAAGTTGTTCTTTGAAAAATTTTAAAGACAACTAATTTGTATTTGAAGCTATTTTGATCAATGATCTGATAACAAAGATAAGCTTTGACAGCTTTTGAAGCAGTTAAATTTTGTAAGGACATCATTTCCACAGCATTTAAGTAAATGCAGAATTTAAAGGCCCTGAATTTAGGCTATCAGGTTTCCATGGTTACACCTTTCCAAGTTATTTTGTGTATTGTGTAAATAGGTCTGTGAGTCACTGATAATTATTTGTTTTTTTGTTTGTTCTGTTGGTAATTCTGTGTTTAGCCAAATCCAATACAGTTCACACAGTGTGCTTTGGTTTATGTATATTTTAGTGTTTGTGATTGACAGTGATTGAGCATTTCTTATGGAGTGCTTGCTTTTTTTGTCATAAATGATGTATGTCAGTAGTGCTTGAAATGTAAATAAGTTCTTCCTGTATCACTGTTTAATAAACAGGAATTTTATGCAAAGAAGACTTGATACATTAAAGGTTTGGTGAGCTCTATAATATTTTCACTAAACAGATTTTATACCAAGACAAGTATGTTTAAATTCTTACCAACTTTACCTTACTGAGGTTACGAAGAACAACGTAACAGTTTATGTCTAAGCACTACATTAACTGGGTACTATTTAGTAACAAAATAAAAATAGCATTCTGGGGCTGGAAATATTCCAGTGATAAGAGTGTTTGTGCTTGCCTACCCTGTAGACATGTTCCATGTATTGGGTTTTATCCTTGGTTCCCTCCTCTAAATAAAACAATATTTTGATTTAACTTTTTTTTTTTAGGTACTAGGCATTGAATCCAGGGTCACTCAACCACTGAGCTACATCCCCAGACCTATCTGCCTGCCTATGTGTCTTTTTGTCTGTCTGTCTCTCATTTCTCTACCTATTTACCTACCTATTTATATTTTGAGACAGGATATCACTAATCTGGCCAGGCTGGCATTGAAATTGTGATCCACCGGCTTTATCCTCCATAGTAGCTGGGATTATAGGCATGCACACCATGTCTGGTGCCAATAACTTTGTATATGGAGTGTGGTATAGCTTAGCAGTAGAGCACCTGCCTAGTTTGTATGATGCAAGGATTCAATATCCAGCACCACTGCTATCCCGAAAAGAGAGTGAGCCTTACAGGGAATGTCTTTCGAGCAAGGTAGAATGTTTCTATAATGTAATTTCTTCCATCCTACCCTTGGCACAACATAAGAACTGTTCTATATACTAGTATGTTTAGAAGGATATGCTTCTTGAAAAAAAGCAGTCTTCCATGCCTGTGAATGAAGGAAGAGATTTTCCTTAGATCTTACCCTCACCATAGCAAAACCTTAAACCTTATCAGGAATTCTCAGCAAAACATCAGAATTAGGCTGTGCATAATTCTTTCTGCTGAGTTCAAGCCCTCTCTCAATACACAACAATCTGGAGATACTATACAGTTTCTGTAGTCTTATTTGAGGGTGGCCCTGTGATGAAGTCAGGAGAAGCCTAAATGGTTTAAATATGACTTTGATTTTTTGAGACAGAGTCTCCCTATGTAGTTCAAGCTGGCCTTGAACTTACTGTGTAGCTCAGGCTGTTATCAAACATGCAGTGATCCTCTTGCCTCAGCCTCCCAAGTGCTGGGATTACAGGCGTATGCCGCCACACCTGGTTTAAAGTATCACTCTGGGACCCAGAATAGGATCTCATGCATTACTTTCTGAGTTACTTACTTTGTGGATTATCCAAAGGTACATTTTAAAGTTTATACTGGTTTCTACCTACTGATTAGTCCATTTCGAAGTGACTGCCTCTCATAGTCAGGTAATCAGTAATAGTATTTACCATTTAAGGGCTTGCCTTATACTGCTTTCTTTCTGTCATGCAGTTCTTATAGCAAAAAAGTGAGGAAAGTATTATTCCTATTAATAAATAAGGAAACAAGTGTAGAGAATTTAACTAACCTGTCCAAGTAAACCAATGAATACTTAGAGAAGAAACCCCAATTTAAACAAAACTCAGATATAATTAGGAAGGCACATCTTTATAATTAGAAAATCCCCTGGAGCATTCACAGCAAAGTATAAAATGTTTTAAATTTTACACTGTTTCTTTCATTTTATCCCAGAATTGGCTCTGTTTTACTAGGCATTTGGGAGTTGGTTTTCTTTTTGCAACAGACTGGTAGAAATATAGCTCAGAAAGTATTCAATATACTTAACATTAGTAAATATGTCTCAA
Source organism: Fukomys damarensis (assembly GCF_012274545.1). Lineage (NCBI taxonomy): Eukaryota > Metazoa > Chordata > Mammalia > Rodentia > Bathyergidae > Fukomys > Fukomys damarensis. Next base: position 23,546,136 of record NW_022900938.1, on the reverse strand, counting down.
ATGTTTAAAAGATCAGAATATCAGAATGGTAGCAGTATTGAAGACATTAATCTAAAAAAAGACATGACAGGGTCAGGGATTTAGCTCAGTGACACTGCACCTGCCTTGCAAGTGCAAGGTCCTGAGCTCTCTCCCCAGTACAAAAAAAAAAAAATTATCATTGCATAAAGTGTGAATAATTTTGGTCATCTGTGATCTTCAAGTAATATTGTATTTTCAGATATGATAAGTAACCTTTCATAAGAGATAAAACATACATGTTTTATTTTTTTATACATGTTTTATTGTTGGTGGTAGTTTTAATTCAAAAATAAATAGTTAAGTTCGGGGATTTAGCTTAGTGGTTCCACCTCTTGCCTTGCAAGCGTGAGGACCCAAGTTCAATCGCCAGTGCAAAAAAAAAAAAAAAATTAAGCATTCATATTTTTTTTAAAAAGGGTCACATTGTAAGCTGGCTTCTATGGAATTTACCTTTTAAAAAAGTAAGCTTGTATCATTTTAATACATTTAATTTTTTGCATTAGTGCCTATAGCTATAGAATGATTATTCATATGAGTGACCAAGTCACCCAGTTTAATTGACTATAAAGTTATTATGGCAACACAACTATACCAAATCCAAAAGGCTGCCATCAGAACATTTGGAGCTTTTTCTTTTACTAAAAAGGCTACTGTGTGTTTTCTCTTTATTTTTCTGGTTGAAAATAACTCCTGCATGAGTGACCTTGGCTTCTATTGTCTTGAATCTGTGTAATTTCAGCTACAGAAGCTTGGAAATACATTGTTTTCCTAAAGGTTTGCTGTTCTCATTTGAGGTTGTGATTTTTAAACTACCTACCTACTTACCATTCCTCTTGCTTGGTTATATGACAGAAACAAAATTCCCAAAATTGTCAAGATAATGCCATAAGATTTATATTAAAATGTTTTCTTTTATTTCGTGGCTTTCATTTGAAGTTGTACAGTGAAGACATTCTCAGGAATGTATTAAGATGTAGTGTTTGGGGAGATATATTTTGTATTTCATATTGCTACTACAGTTTTGATCAAAGCTTGGAACTGTTTTAAAATTGTTTGCTTATGTAATAGTATAACTTTAAATGGCTCATCAGAAATGAATGAATGAATGAATGAATGAATAAATAAATAAATAAATAAATGGAAGAAATAGCCCCAGGCATCCAAAAGTATGCTTATGTCAGGCTCCACAGAAAATTCAGTTGACACTTATAAAGTGAAAACTAAAACTGTGCTCTCTTCGAGTGCTATAATTTAAAATATTATATTAAAGTCATGCCTTTGATCATCATAAGCTATAAAGCCCCATTATTCTGTTATGGTGTATTTTAATCCAAAATAACTAATACATACATACATACATATATATATATATATATTTTTTTTTTTTTTCCTGTACCAGGGATCAAATTTGAGTCCTTGCACATGCAAGGCAGGTGGCAGAACCACTGAGCTAAATCCCCAGCCTTCACCTCATGATGTTTTTATATGGATGCACTCTAAAATTGAGTTCCATGTGTGATTTCTGTGGAATTGTTCTTTCTGGTTCCTATTTGTGTGCTTTAATATAAAATTGTTCTATTTTTCTCTTCTTAAACCTTAAGTGTGTGAGGTAACAGGTGTGTTTCTTTTAAGAGACTTTGGAAAGTTGAAATTTGCCAGATGTTCCATGCTAACCTAGAAGTATGCAGTCCTTGGGTACCAGGACTGGGTGAAATTCCTGTTAGTTTGACAGAACGTTTAGTTTTGGTTCATTTTGGTGTTGTACATGTCTTTTATTTGCTATTTAAATTATATTACAGCATCCAGAAAATCTGGCAAAGAAAATTATATCTTGATGACATTTTTCACAGGGCTTAACTGGAATGAATTATTACATTTTAACCACATTTTAACCACAGCCCTAATAAACAGCTCCTTTATTTCCCCTGGAAGGATACAATATTTCTTTGTCCAAGAAGTTGCCTGAGTAAATGTATTGTTGAAGTGCTAAAAAGCTGCTTTTTTTCTAAACTTTAGCTGAGAGACAATGGGATACGCTAAGCATATACTACTGTATTTCACTGTGACTCAGTGTTTTCTTATAAAGAAGAATTTAGATTTAAATTTTGAAGTAAATGTTTTTATTTTAAATGAAGAAATTTCCTTGTACAAATCAGTCATTTCTATATAACATCCACTGGTCCATCAAATGATCTGCTTTTAGTTTTATACTTTCAGTCCTTACTATAGTCTTTGGCATCCTTCCCCTACCTATACAGTTGGGCTGGCTAGCATGAAATAGTTTGTTTCCTAGGCCCACAAACATGAGTCTACATTATTAAGTAGGAAGGTTTATTGATCTGTATTTCTAGAGTAATTTGGGGTATGTTTATTTCCCAAGAAGCAGGAAATGCTTCTTGATTAAATATATAGAGATCTTTGGGTTCTGGTGGTGTACACAAATGAATAATCACAAATAGTCAAATTCAGCTTTTATAAAGAAATAAAATGAAGTATTCTCCTAAACCATTTATGCTGTATCACTTGCTGTTAATAAATTTTTTTAAAGGATGAGAGATGTAGCACGGAGTCAACTTCCTAATAGAGCCTTGGGGAAGGTCATGTTTTGCTCTGACCTGGGCATCATTCTTGAATGTCGTTATTATGGGAAGAGGGTGCCCCCGGGCCACCATCCTTCCTTTCCCTGCTCCTGCTCTAAGTATGACTGACTTTCCAGTTCTTTTCTAGAACCAGGACCCTCGGGCTTTGGATTATGATTTCATGATGAGTTCTGACACCTATAGGCTAGTGTCTGTCTCCCCTTCATTTGGCCACATAGGTTTATTAGTGCTGGCCAGCCCTGTTTTGGTATTCAGATGATACATCCTCATAGAAATTGCCAACTTAGAATATTAAGCAACTAGAATGATATTTCAGCATAAAAGTGAACTGTTGACTTTTTTACAACCTAAATATATTAGACATTCCCTTTTTATTTCTGTGGAAAAAGAAAATTTTTTTTTGGTATTGGGGATCAAACTCTGGCCCTTGCACTTGTGAGGCAGGCGGTGGAACCACTGAGCCAAACCCCTGGCCCAATTTCTATGGAATCTTTATGACTATTGTAGTAGTCTTGGCTGTAAATAACTACAAGGACAATACTGTTGGATGTCAAGTAGAATCTTTATTTCAGACAAATATTTGTGCCAGTATTTGTTCCACTCAACTATGTACTTTATTTTGAGCCTTAAAGAAAATGAGTTGTTTTCCCAACACTTGCTTACCATCTGGTACTGTGTGTGTTTAGAAATGTTTAATAAACACTGTAGCTTTATCATCCAAAGGTGGTTTCCAAGTGCTGTTAATTAAGCCCCGAACTAGTTCCTATAGGTTTGTGAAAAAGATCTACTCTTCTCAGTAATGGCATCTTAGCTTGAAATCCAGGAAGCAGTTGGTGTATGGTGTCCATATCCATGATTTCCTGAACTGGAGAAAAAGTGTGGAAAGCATCTGGGGAAAAGGAGGCTCTTTACCAGCTTGTTTCCTGTAAGTTCAATTGGAAGACCTTGTCTGTGCAAATAGATTTCAAAATAGAGCCTGCCCTTTGACTGTCTCCATAATTACATGGCTCGCTCTGTATTTTATTTGGCAGCCGGAGCAGTTAACCCCTGGAAGGAAGGGGCTGATGGCATGCCCAGCTTGGCTTCCCAGACATGTCCATGGGAATGAATAAACCACTGTTTGGAGAAGCCCACAGCTAAAAACACACTAGAATAGGCTTTAATGGAACTGAAACTCCTTGGAAACAGATTTAATAATGTTTATTATGATTGGTTAAAAAATTTAACTTTGTCCTTAGCATGTCAGTTGTTGAGCAGTATTGTTTTTTAAAAATTGGGAGTTAAGGGAATTCCTTGTTGCTTTGATGTAATCAACATCTGTCAACAGAATGAATTTGCTTTTGTTTAGATTCAAGGGGCCTTGTCCTTCAGCTTCACCCAATCAGTATCTGCTTCAGCCTGGGGCATTCCCTAGTTGTGTGTTTTAGTTTTTACTTTTTAGTTTTTCCTCGCAGCAAATGGATAGGTTATTTTTTGTGAAATGTGAGCTTCCCTTCTTTATAGTTGCCTTGAAATGGGAAGGAATCTTCAATTTTTCTCACTTTTGAAACATTATACGTCTTAGTACTGGATTAGAAAAAATAACAGTAAAAGAATTATATTGAGTGATGCAGAGTATTTAATTTTTCTTCTGTAACATTTGCACAAGTTATAAAACCTTTCAAGCAGACAGTCAGCATTTTAGGTCAAGAAATCTGCGGCGTAGATACATTTGCAACATTCTTTTGGACTTGAAGCATGAAGCGCTCTGTAAGAGCTGGTGCTCTACTCTGGGTAATTGGTTAGAGTTCATGAAGTGTGATCTTTCCATGGTTCCCAATCAGCACTTTGAAAATGTATTCCTAGGGTACAGTTCATTCTGAGCCTACTGCAGAAAGCAACATTTTAAACAGTAAAAAGATATATCAGATGGCAATCACAAAGCAAGTTGCTTTTGGGGGGGATAATATTTAAGTAAATCATTTGGTTTAAGATTAAAACTGTCAATGAGTATAAGAGCCATATTTAAAAATGAATTAGCAAAACATTGTTGTTTCTCTCTTGGTAATCATAAATCATTTAAATCTGGCAAGCATTCCTCCCTTCATCCAAAATAATTGCCTCCATTTGTAAAATCAATTAGATGTTAATATGCTATAAATAATAGTTTTGTTACTAGACTTTGGCATTTGCTGATCATTATGAAAAAATGTATCCAGTAAGACATTTTACAGGGTGTCTTTAAATTACATATTATCTCTGGTTGACATTGTTAGCTAATGTAAAGTAGCACCAGGCTACTTTATTGTGTTGTTTCCTACCCAGATATTTGATCCCTTTGAAATGTAATGTAACTGAGGATTGATGGCCCGCTGCAGGGTGAAAGTGCTTCCCCGGAAGCGTACAATGAAAAATATAGGTGTTGGTAGCCCACACTTGAGTACAGATGTACTTTGTTCAGTTTTACAACTGCTTAAAATAATAAGCATTTTAAATGTTTCTTTGAAAGTTCATTCAGACCGCTCCCTTAAAAATACTTGTTGACCAAAAGAAAACTCACATTTTCAAGGGTAAAATCGGCTTAATTAAGGGTCATTAGTAAAGGTGCACATAAAAACCCAGGGCTCAGTGGGTGAAATGGAAGCATTTCATTATGTGGTATAGAATGCATGAGCAGATAACAATTAAAATGGACCCTGAGTAAGAGGCCAATAAGTATAGGGCATGTTGTGTGCAGCAACATTAGTTATTTAAAATGTACTCCTCCCTCCAGCAGACTTGAATTCTGCAGTTCCACCTTTCAGACTTAATCTGTAAAGGGAAAAGGCAGCTTTTAGAAATTTGTATTATTAACAAATATGAAAATATTTAAAGCCATAACCTAGATTAACATTCCAAATACAAATTTAAATTATGAGAAATGTGCGGCGGGATCCAGAGGACATACAGCAATTTCAAGAGACATTCAAGCTTCACAGTGTGCTGCTCCGTGGAGTGAAGGAAGCAGTCGCCTATAATTTTCAGTGTTCAGTTCAAACTAGTCTCTGATAGAATTTTATAACACTGAAAATAATTCTTATTATTACCTTTGATGGCAGTAAATATTCTAGTATTCATAACAAATAACATATAGATTTACTGCCTGCAAAAACCCTGCATAGAGTTCCTGTTAGGTAGTCAACAGTAACAACGCTGTGATCATTGCTTTTAAGACGAAATTAGTACCAAGCAACCCCTTGCTGTTCTGGGCTCCCCTGCTACCCTGAGGTTTCTGATGATTTCCTACTGGCATCTCCTAAACTTCAGATTAGTTCACTTGCCTCTTACAGTAATTAGTACGTAGCTGCATCTTGTTTCCCCAAATAGCTTTACAGAAAGAGGGTGTGCTGTCCATCCTGGGTAAATGACAATGCAAACCTATCTCTGAGGATGGTCATCAGGCACCAAATGAATGATATTATTGACAGGAGTAGCAAGTTGCAAGTTAGATATACTTGTAACAATACTGCTTTTACAAAGCAAAGAAATATAGAGAAAACTCTACAGACCTTTTCTACAGTGATCTGTAGCTCTATATCTTTTCTATAACCCTGAATGTAGTAGGAACTGGGATTTTAATTTTGTTCTCTCTGCATTTGAAAATTTTAATTACTTCTCATTAATTGCAATATGATAAACAAGACTGAGGGTCCCCGTTTCCTCTCCCATGCTAATTGGAAGGCCATTCTTTTCTGAAGTTACCATGACTTCAGCCCATTTCTTCATTTAACCTGTGAAAACACTAGATTTTTTTTTCAGGTTTGTAATGAGTAGTTAGTGAAATAAACATGCCATTGTACCTTATTATCCTATTATTATCTTGTGACAACGTATACAGAGTATCTTATCAGATTGAAATAAAAGATTTCATTTCAAATAAAAAAGTATCTTATGAAAATAGAATTGCTGGGAACGCTAAGGAATCATAACTGTCAACAGATTGGCTATGGTCAGGCTGTTTCTGATGCTTAGAATTTTGCCATCCAGTTATGTGTGAGTATGCTTGCATCTTTTTTGGTATTGAGCTCATCATTTGGTCAGGACAGGTACACCGGCAACACTTTGTTCAAAAAGTGAATGTCTCAAAAGCCTTATCCACTTATCCCAGTAGAGACTTGATGACTTCATACTTCAAGTTTAAGTACATAGAAAAGATTCCCCCTATAATGACTATGTACTTGAACTTGATAATACTGGTAAAGATAGTTTCTCTTTCATGTAATCTGCTACACTGAAAAAAATTTTCTTGAGTCCTGAAATTGATCAGATGCTACATAATCCCATTACCTGGCTTATAGCATGACAATCAAATGTTGCTGAATAAAGGCACAAATGTCAGAGCTAGAGGAACCTCTAAGATAATGAAGCCCAACTTCCTCATATTACTAAGCCTGTGTGTCTCAGTGGGTAACATCTTTAAAGTGCTCAGCATGAATCTTGGCACCAGGAAACTTGATCAGTCTGTACGCACTGTTAATTGTTACTGCTTGAGGTCACATAGCTTCTGGCAAGGACCAGGAGTAGAACTTCAATTCCAAGATTCCGTCCAGTGCTCTGCCACTCTGACCCTTTTTCCATCACTCATATCACCATCTGATGAATCCAGTGGATTTGCTGTTGTTTTCCTCCCACCACCAGAATGGAGGCTCTGCAAAAGTAAGGACAGTCCCTCCCTGTTCCCCATTGTATTTCCTACATCCCGAGGGTGCCATATAGTGTAAATGCAGAAACTGACTGAATGAAAGAATACATTTAGAGACTCCAGATAAGCATGATCTAGAGTGAAGAAGGGAAAGGAAAAGCAGCATTTATAGAGCACTCATTTTTGTTTTTGTCTTTGGGTTTGAGACAGGTGAACCCCAGGTTAGCCTCAAACTCACTGTTCTCCTGCCTCATCCTTCCTAGTGCTGTGAGCACAGGCATGCACCACCAGGAACACACACTTGTATATATACATATACATATACATATACATATACATATACATATACATATGTATGTATCAGCTAACCTTCATATCAGCCTTGTAATAGATAAAACATTCTTTTAATGGTGAAGAGAGTGGGGCTCAGGAATTTTGGTAATTCAGATCTGTTGTGCCTCCTAATTAGATCACCTAAGAATTTTCATGGAAAAGGTCTGGGGATGTAGCTCCCTAGTAGAGACTTGCCTTGCATGGATGAGACCCCCTGGGTTTAATTCTAAGTATTGCCCAAAACACCCTTCATGAATAGCATCTTCATTCTAAATTTTAATTTTCCACATGGTATATTTTTTGCGTTTCAAAAAACAAACTTTCCTCAAAATTTAATCCTTGAAGCAGTGCATTTTATAACAAGGCAACCCACTGTCAGGAAGCAGCTTTGGCCAGCAGACACAAACCTAGATTTGGACTTGGAAGACTTGAATGTGGAGCCTGGTTATTGAGTATAGAGATGAGAATCTTATTTCCTCATTCATAAAATAGTGATGTTAACAGGTGTCTGTCTGCCTGTCTGATAGAGTTAGTAAGAGATAATGTATGGAGTTCAGTGTGATAGGGCGTGCTTGTAATCTCAGCACTCAAGAGGCTGAGGCAGGAAGACTGCATGAGTTTGAGGCCAATCTGGGGCTCCTTAGCAAGCCCCTGTCTCAAAAGGCATTGAGCTTAATCAAAGAATGTATTCATGAAATGTGATATTACTATTTCACTAGTATTATCATTACTAATAATAATATATACTTTGCTCAGAAGAGACACATTTGTGAGCATGTGAGCATGTGATCCTACCTACAGATGCAATTAGTGAGCCAAATCATGGTTTGATTTTACCTTGAGTGACCAAATTTTCTATTCCATCTCCACAAACAGAAAAAACGTACCCCGAACACCCCTGTGAGGGCTAGGGATTTAGCTCAGTGGTTCTGCCACCTGTCTCACAAGCACAAGGTCCCAAGTTCGATCACCATTATAAAAAAAAAACAAAAAAACAAAAAAACACCCCTGTGGATTTGATTCAACAGTATTGCATTCATCTTTACAGAACTAAGTGAAACTACTGGCCATTGGACTTTGTTTGCATCAGTGTCTTTTCTCATCCCACTGGGAGGAGGTCCTGAGTTTGGGGCCATTACTCACAACAGTTCCTGTTTCCTTTTGGTTTCAGAGCTGAAAAGTTACTCTGGGCTAGTAGCTCTCAAGCCTGGAGCGCATGAGGATCACCCTTTGGGCTGTTAAAGAACAGGTTGCTGACCTCATCTCCAGATTTGAGTCAGTAGATGGAGAGTAGCCTCCATCTGCATCTTTGTGCCCCATTACACTGATCCTGCTGGTCAGAAAACCTCCTGACACCCAGTGCCCCACTAGAGCAGGAGTCAGCAGGCTTCAGCTAAGATGCCTGATGCTCGGTCTTTTCGGCTTTGTGGGCTCTCTGTCACTGTTGGGCTCCACCACTGCAGCTCAGAATCTTCTGTGAATAGTTGTAAGGAAATGAGGGGAGCTGTAGGCACCAAGATTTGATTCTCATATAAAAGGCCTTGTGTTACAAAATATTATTTCTCTTGTTTGTTTTTTTCTAACCATTTGTAAATGTTAAAAACCCTAAGTCTTGAGCTGTTAAGAAAAAAAATTTGCTTTAGGCTGTATTTTGCCAAGCCCAGACATATAGTTGTGACCTATTGGGGATTTTTAAAAACTGTTATCTTGATGGTAATAGTAATGCAAGAGGATGGTCTAAAAAGCCTAACAGTGTAGAAGAAAATGCAGTAAATCAAAAAGCTTTCCCACCTCCACCCCTAATCACATGCTCCAGAAATAATCATTATATGTGAATATTCATTTCCAGAAATTTTATAGGCACATACAAGCTTATATAAATAAATGTACAAGTTCTTTTTACATTAATGGGATCCTGATACATATTGTTTAGCATTTGCTTTTTTTAAACAATATCTTTTATCAACACAGAGATGGCTTAGTTTTCTTTTCTTTTTCATTTTTTTCTTTTCTGTTTTATAGATACGCTTGAATATATTTAACCAGCCCTGTTGGTATTTCTCACTTGGACATACTCAGGTTGTTTCCCATTTTTTTCTGCCCAGTGCTTCAGTGAGGGTATGTCTTTTTTTTTTTTTTTTTTTTTTTTTTTTTTTTTT